>NW_015172561.1:635860-694138 GCF_001447785.1 Gekko japonicus | reverse complement strand
AAACTAATAAATATTGGACTTTTTTTCAGCAAAAGGTTTCCTCCCCGTCTTTTTTACTTCAAGGACCATCTCTGGGGAAATGAAAGTAAATCTACAAGAAAATCAGAAGTGTAAAATGTAAATGCTGTCAGTGGAAGGAATGCCTAAAGACACAGACAAATCTCACAGGGCAAGACAACAGGTGCCTAAACTTATTCATAGGCCGTTTTCCATGCAAGTAAGGGCAGAAACAGGTGGTACTACGCTAAGTCAAAAGGCCACTTTTATACATCTGACATAACCACAAACATGTGGCTTTTCTGGCACTGGAGGTTTACCTGCCCCTGTCCAATATTCTCCCCAGGGCTTTTTTTTGTAGAAAAAGCCCAGCAGGAACTCATTAGCATAATAGGCCACACCCAACAGCAGAAATTTATTTGCTTATTAGGACACACCCCTGACAGCACAGCTCATTAGCATATTAAGCTACACACCTCATGTTCGCAGAAGTGTGGTCATCCAGACACACTCACCTTTTGCTTCTTATTCTGTTTACCTTGTTTGTTGTCAAAACCCAGGGCTTTTTTTGTAGCAGGAACTCCTTTGCATGTTAGGCCACACAGCCCTAATGTAGCCAGTCCTAATGAGTTTCTGCTGTTGGGTGTGGCCTGTTATGCTAATGAGTTCCTGCTGGGTGTGGCCAACTCGGGAGCCAGCCGGAACTTCGTTCCTGTGCGTTCCTGCCCAAAAATAGCCCTGCTTCTCCCCCTCCCCAATTATTTGTTTGAGGCTGACTGGAAGGGATTTGTGACACACAGACTTCAAAGGCAATTTATTTTCTTCCTTCTATTTATTACTTGTTTATTTATTTATTATAGGACTGTATAAAATAAAACTAGTTATATATTAGAGAGTTAATTATATCATGTCATTTTTGTAGTTCTGTCACAGCAGTTTGATATACTGCACAATAGACAGAAGAACTACAGGTCTATCTGTCATGAGGAAATGCAACACTTCAGTGTTTGCGGAAAATATATTAGCCAGGAAAGGAATTAAAATTAGAAATCTGAAGCAAAGTGATCCATAATATTTTACATTTAGGATGGCATTTCTATGAATGTACTATAAAGACCTCCAGTTTTGGACCAACCATTTTTTTCGCTGAGATGTCTGCCCAGCATCCTCTCTTGTTGTTTCAGTTTCAGGTGAAGAAATTTCTGTTGACATTTCATTACATTATATTTAGTATATTGGACCTCTTCGCTTGTCATACATGGAAATGCTGGAAATGCCTATTAGAAAGCTCAGTTTCATTTTCCAGTTTTGTTTCAGTTTGGCTTTTGCTAGCAGCTAGTTCAGTTCAGGATCCTCTTCTGTTATAACTTAATAGTAAAGTTATGTGTTGATTATGATCCTTCTGTGGTATCTCCTCTTCATGATACTTAACATCCTCATTTCTGGTTTGGTTTGTTGACTGTGGAGAAGCTGTTGTTCTTTACTGCTGCCATATAAATATGCTGTTATAAATAAACATATTAATTATTACTATATTTTATTGTTCTTATAATATGGTGTTTGTTGCTGCTATTGTGCTTATTCTTTTATTTACTAGTTTTAATGTGTTAAGATATTTAGAATGTTGTGTTTTTTTAAAAAATTGATTACTGTGGCTTCAGACAACTATTTTGGAATGGTGAGGCATACGATTATTACATAAATAATGCCCAATATCATCTTGAAACTAAGTAACGCTGTGAAGTGCGGATGTACCAATTAACTCAGGATACATTAAACAAACATCTGGATTCTTTTAATACCTTTTAAAAGGACACTGTGTTCTTTATATGTTTTAAAGATGTTACAGACAAGTTTGGTGGCAGTAACAAATACTGAGCTCCAGTCTCAGAAAGCCATTATGGTAATGGAATATGACAGACACTCCTTATATAGTACAGCTGTGTCTCGGTAACAGATTGGATACCATGGTCAATACCAATACAAATGTGGGGAAACAACAACTAAACCAGGAATATTTTGGAATTCCAAAATGGTGGATCTTTATTTCCATGCCAGGTTTGAATCTCATCTGTTTGTTTTTTCTGAACAAAGTTTTACATCTTTGGAAGCAGCAACACTCTGAAAAAGTTTGAAATTGGAAAAAATAATCCCATTTTCGAAACCCCTCTCTTTTATTAACATTCCTTTGGGAACTTCTGTTTTTAAACCTTCTGCATATGATGTGATTTTTCTTTCACAATATGTGTACACACTTAGAGAGAGAACTCCTTGTTATATTCTGATATCCTGGGGTGCTGGATTGGATCCATCTTCCAGTTGTTGCTGTGCCCTTACTGTTCCCTTGCGGATTTAAAATGCAAGATCAGACAGCAACATCTACCTCCTGTTCCCCAGTTGTTGGCACCCAGTTCTGACCCGTCCTCGAATTGGAGTTAATGGACACCGAGGAAAGTCCAGTCTTTACAGATGGCAGTTCTTTCACTCCACATTTCCAAATGTCTGAACTTCCCTGTAGTTAACTGAAGATGGTTGGAAAGTGTGAATCTTCAGGTCCATCTCTGCTTTAAAAAAAATGTTGGTGATATGCGCATAAGTGCATGCACACCCAATTTTTTTAAAAAAACCATCCAGACAGTGCACTCTGTGGTTGACATACTGCACTAATATGGATGACTGACCATGGAGCGAGTGCACAGTGAAGCCAGTTCAGGGTGTGCTGTCTGATCAAAGCTGATCAAAGAGGCACAGCCAGACCCTGCCAAGCCTGCCATCTGACCACAGCCTTCGTTAGCTCATGTTGTGTCACTTACATACAGCCATGCTTTTCTAGTTCTTCTCTAATAATTCCCTGTCTTTCTAATCCATTCTGTTATTTGGTTCAAGGAATTGTTCAAGGAATGGTTTAGCATAAACTCTGTACTTCCTAGCCTACAAGACCATCTCTGTTCACTTCTGTAGAGAGGATAGCACTTGGCCTGCATTTGCCCATCTGCTGAAATGTGGGGAAGACAGTATTTTCAAGAACGACTGTTTCACAGAACAGGTCACACTCTGGGTTGGAGCAAGGAAAATTAGCAATGTGAGTAGGAAAATGCATGGATTTCAAGGCTTCTACACATCAAGCTGAAGAAGCTACCCACCAATATTATAGCTTTTCGTTACTAAACCAATAGGACGTAGCTATGAATGACTTTTCTTTTTTCCTTTTACCAATGCTGGACCTACTCAGCTTGGGACAGGCACATTATCATCTCGCTTTGTGTTTCGTATAGCATTCATCACATTGTAATCTAAAAACAAAAAGAAAGCAGTCAAGCATGGTAGCAGAAATATATTATTTTACTCTTGATAGGAACTAGCTCCAGAACTCTGCAACTTCAGATCCCTGGGGAAGATCAAGACATAAGACTCACCAGAGTTGAACTAATCAAAACCACTGATGGCACAAATTACCCAAGGCAGTCAGCACAGAGGTCGTGGCAAATAAAATGATCAAAGGTTCAGGACTATCATGCAGCTAAATAAAAATGTCACTGTGCTCTTCACATAGTAAATATGAAAAGAAGGAAAGTGAATAAAATGCTTGAAGGATTTCAGCAAAACCTTCCAGCAACGGTAGTTTGAAAGAAGACATTTTCCTATAGAGGCTTTCAGAATGATTCACTTACCTTCAGAAGAGTTAGCTATTTCTCTGCACTGTGCACAGGAACATCTATAAACATTTCATTGTTAGCTCTGGAACATATTTATATATTAAATAGGCCAACCGCCCCCGATTTTATTAATGTTTGTGTATAAGTGATCACATTATCAACATGCAGAAGAGTTGGCAGAATCAGAAATGAGAATTGTTTTTCTAACTATGAATTAGTGATAAGTAAATATCAAGTGTCACATGGCAGCTTACTTACTTCAGTTTTAACGAACCATTGAGAGCCAGTGTGGTGTGGTTAAGAGCGGCAAACTCTAATCTGGAGAACTGGGTTTGATTCCCCACTCCTGCACATGAAGCCAACTGGGTGACCTTGGGTCAGTCACAGTTCTCTCAGAACTCTCTCAGCCCCACCTACTTCTCAGGGTGTCTATTGTGGGGAGAGGAAGGGAAGGTGATTGTAAGCTGCTTCGAGACTCCTTCGAGTAGTGGAGAGCAGGGTATAAAACCAACTTCTCCTTCTCCTCTTCTTCTGAAATTATGAGCCATTTTATGGGAATGGCTTGATCACAATTTTAAGACAGTGGAATTAAAAATATTACATTATGACAGGAGCAGTCCTTCAGACCAAGTTGCCAATGGTAAATATAAATGTTCACAAGACCCAGCTGAGCTCTGAGCAGGAGACAGAGCTGCTAGAGGGGTGAGTGTTTTTTTAGTTGCTTTCAGTTGAGGGGATTCAGCTGAGGATATTGTATGGGAAAACTATGTTTGGGAGTGTGTGAAAGCGATTAGAGTTGTTGCAGAGTCCTGGCTGCTTGAGGAGTGAGAGGAAGGGGCATTGTTTGACTGTGATTGACTGAAATTCAGTATTTAAGAAAGCACCTTGCCAGAGGCACGAGCCGAAGGGTGAGCTAAAGGGCTGTTTGCCTGTGGCTCTTAGCCTAGGGACTCTTAGACTAGGGGCTCTGTAAGAAGCCCAGGAAGAGTCAGAAAGTCAAGGCCCTAGGCTCCTTTTTCTCCCAGTAAAGTAAATTGATTTCGACAAGGAAAACCACATAAATGCAAAGGGTTTTTTATTTTAAAAGAATTATGAAGCCAGAATGCCAGCAGGGGGTTGGGGGCTATCCAGTGTTTTGCACGGAGTGTCACATGTATGACTATCTGCCCATTGGACAGAAGTCTTGGGTGTGTGCTCGGTGCAAGGAGCTCCTGGTTCTCAGGGAACGTGTTTGCTCCCTTGAGGCCAAGGTGGCTGACCTGGAGAAGCAGAGACAGTCAGTTAGGTGCACAGAAAAGACTCTCAGGGACTTGTTAGATATGTCCCACTCTGGATCTGGCAGCCCCGCCACTGTCAGGAGCGTGAGGGTCAAGGGGAACCAGGGCACCGTGCTGAGGATAAGGGAAATTTGCCCTCAGAAGGAACCTCTTCCCCAGCTGGTGAGCGGGTATCCCTGGGCAGGGTGGGAGGGGGGCTCTTGGTAGTTGGTGATTCAATCCTTTTAAAAGGGGTAATTTCTCTGATATGAGGGGACACGTGGGGAGGAAACTGAAAGGAAAAGTAGAAAGGGTCAAAACAATTGGGGAAGCTTGGGATCTATTTAAAACTACGATCCTAGAAGCTCAAAAAATATATATTCCGCAGGTTAGGAAAGGCACAAACAGGTATAGGAAAAAGCCTGCATGGTTAACAAACAGAGTAATGGAGGCTGTAAAAAGTAAAAAGAATTCCTTTAAGCAGTGGAAAGCTAGTCACAGTGAGGCTGATAAAACGGAACACAGGCTATGGCAAATAAAATGCAAGTCTGAGGTCAGGCAGGCAAAAAGGGAATATGAGGAGCATATAGCAAAAAACGTAAAAACCAACAATAAAACTTTCTTCAAATACATTAGAAACAGGAAACCAGCCAGGGAGGCAGTGGGGCCCTTGGACGACCAAGGGGTAAAAGGAGTATTGAAGGATGATAGGGAAATGGCTGAGAAGCTAAATGCATTTTTTGCCTCCGTCTTCACTGTGGAAGATGAGAAGTGCTTGCCCACTCCAGAACCACTGATTTCAGGAGGGGTGTTGGAAGACCTGAGTCAGATTGAGGTGATGAGAGAGGAGGTCCTAAAACTGATAGACAACTTAAAAACTGAAAAATCACCAGGCCCAGATGGCATACATCCGAGAGTTCTGAAAGAACTCAAATGTGAACTTGTAGATCTCCTGACAAAGATATGTAATCTTTCCTTAAAATCTGCCTCCATTCCTGAGGATTGGAAGGTAGCTAATGTCACTCCCATCTTTAAAAAGGGTTCCAGAGGAGATCCGGGAAATTACAGGCCAGTCAGTCTGACGTCGATACCGGGTAAATTGGTGGAAACCATTATTAAGGAAAGAATTAGTAGGCACATAGATGAACAAAACCTATTGAGGCAGACTCAGCACGGTTTCTGTAAGGGAAGATCTTGTCTCACTAACCTGTTAGTGTTCTTTGAGGGGGTGAACAAACATGTGGACAAGGGGGATCCAATAGATATTATTTACCTTGACTTCCAGAAAGCTTTTGATAAAGTTCCTCATCAAAGGCTCCTAAGTAAGCTCAAAAATCATGGGATAGAAGGACAAGTTCTTTTATGGATCAAAAACTGGCTAGTTCATAGAAAACAGAGAGTGAGTGTAGGTGGGCAATTTTCTCAGTGGAGGGTGGTAAGCAGTGGGGTACCGCAGGGATCAGTACTTGGTCCACTGCTTTTTAACTTGTTCATTAATGATTTGGAGATGGGAGTAAGCAGTGAAGTGGCTAAATTTGCGGATGATACAAAGTTGTTCAGGGTGGTGAAAACCAGTGAGGATTGTGAGGCACTCCAAGGGGATCTGTCAAGGATGGGCGAGTGGGCGTCAACATGGCAAATGGGGTTCAATGTGGCCAAGTGCAAGGTGATGCACATTGGAGCTAAAAATCCTAAATATAAATACACATTGATGGGGTCTGAACTGGCAGAGACTGATCAAGAGAGAGATCTTGGAGTTGTAGTGGATAACTCACTGAAAATGTTGAGACAGTGTGTGACTGCAATAAAGAAGGCCAATGCTATGCTGGGGATTATTAGGAAGGGTATTGAAAACAGATCAGCCAATATAATAATGCCCCTATATAAATCAATGGTGAGACCTCATTTGGAATACTGTGTGCAGTTCTGGGCACCACACCTTAAAAAGGATATTATAGCTTTAGAAAAAGTGCAGAAAAGGGCAACTCGAATGATAAAAGGGTTGGAACACTTTCCCTATGAAGAAAGCTTAGGGCTCTTTAGTTTGGAGAAACGATGACTGAGGGGTGACATGATTGAGGTTTATAAGACTATGCATGAGATAGAGCAGGTAGAAAAAGAGGTACATTTCTCCCTTTCTCACAATACCAGAACTTGTGGGCACTCAATAAAATTGCTGAGCGGTCAGGTTAGAATGGATAAAAGGAAGTACTTCTTCACCCAAAGAGTGATTAACACATGGAATTCACTGCCACAGGAAGTAGTGGCGGCTACAAGCATGGACGGCTTCAGAAGGGAATTAGATAAGCATATGGAGCAGAGGTCCATCAGTGGTTATTAGCCACAAGGTGTAGATAGGGACTCTGGGGCAAGTGGTGCTCTGTCTTCTTGGTGCTTGGGGGGGGTCAACAGTGGGAGGGCTTCTAATGTCCTGGCCCCACTGCTGGACCTCCTGATGGCACCTGGTATTTTTGGCCACTGTGTGACAGAGTGTTGGACTGGATGGGCCTTTGGCCTGATCCAACATTTGCATCTCTTATTCTTATGTTCTTATGTAACATCTTTTTTTAGTAGAATAAGCAAAGCTTGTTTTCAAGTTTGTATTGAACACATTATATGCTTATATTCAGACAAATAAAAATATCATGGTTTCTCCAAATTTATACCAATATAGCAGAAAACAGTATCCAATCTTAAAGGTTGCTTTTCAGTACTATTTTTATTCTGTGTGACCTATTTAAGCAATTGCCTTTGTGAGATGGAAGAAAAACTGTTGTTGCTAACACTGAAGTCTGCATTTCACTGTCACCTTTTGCATTTCTGACAGATGATTCCAAAAATGAGGAAAAAATGAGGCCAAGCAAATAGAGGATTTGTTTTGTCTAATAATAATACATCTTCATTTTGAGAGATAACCGCAAGCCAATTTTAGTTGCATACAACATTAAAATAAAATTTGACATGAGTTATGATAACTGAAGTCCTTTATGAGATTAGTTTAATTTACTATGTTGCTCAGGTTACAAGTCAAATAACTGTATTACTAGGGATGAGACAGAACATTTTTGCTCAGCATATACTTAACTAATCTTGCTGTTTTAACATTTTGCATTTTATTGATAAAAACCCAGTGGCACTAGAATAACTGTGAAGTTAGTCTAAGCAAACTCAAGCATGTTTAAGGATGCATTCCTAATCATAATCTCGTCTGAGATTAAGTCCCACTGAGCGCAACTGGTTGGCCACTATGTGAAAGAGGATGCTGGGGTTAGATGGACCTCTGTTCCATCCGGGCTACACTCTTCTAATGCTATTTTCATGAAGCAGAAAAACCACAGCAGTCTACAGCACTGTCATATTAATACCACATCATTTAAAATGAAATATTGGCCTATTACATAAGCATGCCCATGCCCAATGTAATATTTTATAGATTTTGCTGAATTTCTGAATTATTTCTGAATTGAGGACCATGACATCAAGGATGTGTGTATGTGTATAAACAAACTCATTGTATGCAAAACAAGGTTGCTCTGCACCACAGATACAGATTTAATGGTTTGAAGAATAAACCAGCCAGAAGAAAACTCTGCAATCACATCAATCAAAGCAACCTCAGAAACAGTCTATTGTAGAGTCCATTAAACAGAAGACAGATAAGCACATGATGTAGTTTCAAAGAAAGTTACATACTCAAATTACATTTTTACATATAGTTCATGGATTAGTAAAAAAGCACCAGAGTGACCAGGTATGGAGAAGAGTGGTTTCCACAAGTATTTACACATCTGACAAAGTGGGCTTTGGATCACAAGAGCTTCTGCCACAATAAATGTGCATTTACTTTAGAAGAAGAAGAAGAAGAGAAGAGATTGGATTTATACCCCACCCTTCACTACCCAAAGGTGTCTCAGAGTGGCTTACAAACTCCTTTCCCCCTCCCCACAACAGACACCCTGTGAGGTAGGTGAGGCTGAGAGAGCTCTTGACAGAGACTGCTCTTTTTCAAGAACAGCTCTTATCAGAACTATGGCTTGCCCAAGGTCATCCAGCCAGGTGCAAGTGGAGGAGTGGGGAATCAAACCCGGTTCTCCCAGATTAGAGTCCGCGCACTTAACCACTACACCAAACTATACCTTAATATGCCACATATTGGCTGCAACAAATACAAGTACCTTTCTGAATGTATACATTTCTGAATTGTGAATCGAAGGCAGAGAACTCTAGCATCACTATCTTTCATTGAAAACCTGTCTCTACGATCCAAACAATTGCTGTCTTTCCTAAGTTTGTACTTTGTTGTGTATTTTGATATTAACTTCCAATTTCACTCAGCAAAAAGGAGAGGTGAAGGATACTCCATAACTTGAAAGCTTCCGCTATGAAAACAATTGACCCAATAGTATCATCATGCAACAGAAATACATGCCAGCTGTCTGTATCGGAGAGAAGAATATGCTGTTGGTATTTCCTGTAATCCCCAAATAAATGTACAAGAGCAGGCAGACCCATGGAGGGGCCTTGTCTTTTGTTTTCTAAGGCAAAACCATCTCTCCATCTGTTCAGATTTATATTTATTAGTTTTAGTGTCTCATCTGTATCCACCAAAGATCTGAGTAGTTTTAGAGTTTCAAATACTTCCTGGTCTTAATGCAGCTGAGCAGTTGCTATGTCCTACTCCCTTGGAATGAGCATTGACCTGGGTAAGCAGTCAAGTAGCAAAGTGCTCCTGCCCCTTCACTCACCCGTAACCAGAAAACGGCATCTAACAGAGGCTATTGTCACTCATTAAAGCCAAGACATATCGCCCAGAAGGCCCTACACTGGCATTTCCTGCCAGGAAAAAGCATTATGTTCTGGTGACTTGTGAATGTGCACATTGTCTCTCTCGGTCTCCTCCCACCACTCTGGGTTTTTAAAAGCCATATACAATCTGTGCACAAAGAAGAGAGGCTGGGCAGGTGGTAGGAGTTATATGAAATGGGAAGAACATACACTTTTGGAGTAAGAAACACATCATGAAAAGTTAATGATAATTCTTTGAACAGATATCTGAGATATTCTGTTTGCTTGCGTTTTCAGGAAAAGGTATGCCAAAATTATTGTCCATGTGTTAATTAGAGTAAGTTGCAGAAACTCAAATCCTACTGAGCCTGAATACCTGACATAACTGAGTGGATGGGCAGGTGCATAAATGGGCGGTGGTGGAGAAGGGGAAACTTAGAGTGGTGTTGAGATCCCTCTCTCCCCAGCCCCAGCGGCTGCCCTTTAGCCATCCTGCCACACAACGGGATAGGTTCTCCCAGGCCTCAAAATGGGAGGGGGAGGGTTGTGCCACCTTGTTCGTTGCTTTTCCCTGGGCCTGTCTTTCCCCAGACCTCAGAGAAAGACCCTCTAATTCCTCCCTATTGTGGAGTTGGCTCTATATGGGTTGGGGTTAGCCCCTGCCTCTTCCCCAGCCTCTCCCAATCCCTCATTCGCTGGATAGCTGCGCCCGTCAGAGCAAGGTTTAGTGAGCTCCTTTCTCCCTGTACTCCCTGTTAGCCCTTCATTGGCTGATCCAGGAGGCCTGTTGGAGTGGAAATTCCCACCAGCTGGGTTGGGCCTGCTTCCTACAGACCTGCTCATACACATACTGCTGGTTCACTCCCCACCCCCCACTGGCTGACTGCTTCTCCTGGTGAGGTGATCCTATCACACGCATCACTGGTCCAGGCCTCTGGGGACCCTGCCAGTTGTGGTGAGTCTGGGAGTGCTGTTTTCACTGTCCCTGTTGGTCACTTTTCCCTTGGGCATGGCTCTAAAGACTGGTGGTGGAGCAGTGTGAGTCCAGGGCTAGGCATGTACCCAGACTTGCAGTGTAGGTGGAGCAGATCAAGGAGATTTATAGGCCATAATGCTACAGGATTGGTTCTCTGGGATTTCAACTACATGTTACAATTTCTCCCATTTTTATTTTAAGTAACCAGTGTGGTGTGGTTAAGAGGAATGAGTGGCAGACTCTGATCTGAACCTGATTTGATACCCCGCTCCTCCTTGGGCTAGTCACATTTCTTTCAGAACTCTCTCAGTCCCACCTACCTCACAAGGTGCCTGTTGTGGGGAGAGGAAGGGAATTGTAACCCACTTTGAGACTCCTTAGAGTACAGAAAAGTGAGGTATAAAGACCAATTCTTTTTCATTTTCTTTTGCAAATTTAACTACCAAGATTGCCTTATCGTGGTCAGGAACATCCCCTGCCCATTTTCTTGCTTCAAAAACTATCCCTGAGCTGCTTTCCCCCTGTATTGGAAGAATTGTACAAATACCCCATGCCATTGTCCTCTTTGATAAAGCAAACCTAGCAGCTAAATTTGGAAAACAGAAAAACCTACTTAAAATAAACATGGGAGAAAACAAAAAATGTGCAGTTGAACCCTGGGATTGTTGGATTCTCAGGGCCCAGACAGTTCTCAGTGGTGAAGCTGGTGCCCTGGTTTGAATGGCCGATGGTTTCTACTCCACCCAGAACCCGTCAGTGCAAGGAGAAGAAAAGCAAAGCTTCCTCTGCGAGGCTTCTCATTTGAGCCCTGCTGTACCTGCTAGTGGGATACCTACGAGCACTTCATTAGACTATTACTATCCCAGCTTGTAGGAAACTGCCCATATATACTATGAGCACTTCATTAGACTATTACTACCCCAGCTTGTAGGAAACTGCCCATATATAACTTTTAACAAAATCTAAGAAAAATTGATTTTAACATGGAGACAAAAGGAAAGAGGTCCTGTATGCTTTGACTCTGTTTCATAACAGGATCCTTCCATGACAAAGGAATAAATCCCTAAGTATTATCTCTTATTTTACTTTTGTTTTCCTTACCCTTTATTGGGAGTCACTGCCAAAAGAGGCATCGTTTGCAGTTATTGAATTTTACCTTCAGCTTCCAACAGCCAAACAACAACAACAGCCACAAAAGCAGATGCTAATGAGATACTGAAGTCTTGACAGAAAGGAACCAAACGTTTCTTCTTTACTAAAGGATCACTTTCTTTCTTGTACTTTTTGTTTGGGGAAGGGGGGGGCACTGAGAGATGAATGTATGACTTCGCAAAATAAATCCAGATGGGAAAAACAAGCTAGCTATTAAGACACACTGCCACAATTTGCGATGCCAACATGTTTATCAGCAACCATATGCACACCACGTTCTGGAGCACTTTCTGACTTGCCATCTCATTTACAAATGGGGTGCATTAGCTGACCTTACTAGCTGTGTTAATCTCACTGAGGACCATCAATGTTAGGGTGAAGAATCAAAGCCCACATATGCATGTGCAAGGGCATAAGGAAAAACAGCGTGAGATGAAATATGTATGCAACAGTAAATGCAAAATGATGTTAACAATCCCTCATACATTTGGGGGATCCCACAATTGCAGAGATGAATGGGTGAACATCAGCAATTATTTAATGGTCATTGTCAACATGGAAATGGCAATCCATAATTTCAAACATTTATACCCTTCCTGCTGCCATGGGGGTACTTTGGGGAGCCCCTTTCAAAAGTCTGGGGGTGCCCGCCTTTCCATCTGTCTTTCAGATAATGGCTACATTTTTCAGCCATGGGGCTGTAAGCAGGCAGATACACTGCAGACCATTGGTGGGTGTACTCTGCATCTGTTTGTCTCTGTCCTAACTAGTAGGTTCCTCTGCTGAGTACCCACATTCATTATACCCTTCCAGCTGCCATGGGAGTACTTTTTGGAGCCTCCAATGAAACTCTGGGAATTCCTAGTTTGCCTTTCTGTCCCTCCTAACCTGTCTTTTTAGACTTGAGGAGTAGCCCCTGCCAGCTTCACATATGTTTCCACTTATCCACAGAATAGAAGTATTTGCTGTGCTGATTGGGTGCGCTCTGGACACAGGTGCAGAGTTGCATAGAACACCACCACTGGTGTGTGCTCTGCACCTGTCTGGTTCTGCCCTAGATAGTGCAAACCTCGGCTGAGTATCCCATTCATTACACCCTCCCTGCTGCCATGGGGGTACTTTGGGGAGCTCCCATCAAAAGTCTGGGGGTGCCCACCTTTCTGTCTCACTTTTGGATACTGGCTGCAAGTTTCAGCCCCGGGTGGGGCTGGTCACCAAGTCTGCTTCCTTGTCAGGGCTTTTGACACAGTGCATCTGTTTCTGTCTCAGGGCTTTGATTCACTACATCTATTTCTTTCTCAGGGCTTTCAAGTCACCACATCTACTTCCTTCTCAGGGCTCCAAGCCACCACATCTCCTTTCTTTTCAGGGCTTTGACCCACCACACCTACTTCCAGCCCAAGGCTTTTTCCCACCATGTCTACTTCCTTCTCCGGGTTATGAGCCATCATTTCTACTTCCTTCTCAGAGCTTTCAAGCCAACTACCATGTCCGCTTCCTTCTCAGAGCTTCCAGCCTCCATGTCAACATACCTTGTTGCACACTGGTTTGTGTTTGGGTGTCAGGCATGAATTTAGGGCTTGGAGCCACCACATCTACTTCTGTCTCAGGGCTTCAACGCACCATGTCTACTTCCTTCCAAGGGCTTGGAGCTTTAGGGTTTGGGTTTAGAGGTGGACTCAGGGCTTGGAGCCACCATGTCTACCTACATCATTGCACACTTTGGGGGCTGGGTATCAGTGGTGGACTTGGGACATTTGAGCCACCACATGTACTTCCTTCTCAGGGCTTCAAGCCACCATGTCTAACCACTTCTCAGGGCTTTTGACCCACCACGTCTACCCCCTTCTCAGGGCTTGAAGCCACATCTACATACATCTCAAGAATTGGAGCTACTATACCTACATATGTCATTGCACTCTGGTTTGGGTCTCAGGTGATTGCAAGGCACATTGCCCTGGTTCTGCTGGGTTAGCAAAAAAGGTCCCCCCCCCCTTCAGTTTCTACTGGAGAGATTCCTGGGGACTTTGATCCTGTTTCTGTTCAGCTGGGTTTCCGCCCTTGGTGTTTTATTTTGGTAACAATGGAGTATGGGGGCACCTTCTTTGTGGGGTGTAACTCAGACTCCGTAAATCCAGCCCTCACCAAACTTGTAGGGCAGGTAGAGGTGAGTCAGCCAGAGGTGTGCTGTAAGTTTGATGTCTCTAGCATGCCAGGAGGCCATTCAATACACTCCTGAACCTCATTCCCCCAGAAAGTACATTCCTGGGAGCACCTTCTTTGGGGGAGGCATAACCAGGGCCCCATAAATTCTAGTTTCACCAAACTTGGGGGACAGGTAGAGGCGAGTCAGTCAGAAATCTGCTGCAAGTTTAGTGTCTCTAGCATACTGGGGGACCATTCTACTGCATTACAAACTCCTGAACAGGTATAGTTAATACAAGCAGGTTTTCCCCCATGACAGTCCATGGGTCTGCCACAAACCAAACAACATTTTCCCAGTTTGTGCCCATCCCTATCGTTGACTATAGAGTACATTGTGAGCTTTCAATATAACTTGGATGAGGTGAGATGGGGTGATGGAAAAGGTTCTGTCTGTGGTAATTAATTGGCAATAACACCTTTACATATGCAAATCATTGCTTAATGGTACAATCTACAAGTGGTCACATGCATGTACATCTGGCCCTAGGCCAGATGGCACAATTTGCTTCTTTCTACATAGCATGACAACTTAGGTGTGCTTTGGGCCTTCTGCATTGTGCAGCTTGCTGGTGCTGGCAAGCAAACCAGTGTAAATTCCTGCAGTTGGGAGGCATACACTCATCTTCAGTTTGGTGTAGTGGGCTGCGGTCACACAGAGCATTAGCCACGCTACAGAGACGGAAGATAGGCGGATTTCCCGGGCGCGATCACAGCGCCACATCTGGGAAGCATAGAACTCCCGTGGCGAACCTGAGGCTTCCCGCTGAAGATGCGGGGTAAAAAACTAGTACCTCCGAGGTACTAGTTTCCAGAAACCATGAGGCAAGGGCGGGCGCCTGATTGCGTTTCCGGTGGTAGGTCGTGGCATCCAGCGCCCGCCCATGTCCCATCGCTAAAAGGTTTTCCCCCCCCAAGTCTCCACGGGATGCACACAAGCACCCAATGGCCCATGCGCACACTTTGTTTAAAAACAAACAATACAGCCCCCTCCTCTTTTCCGTACCCCCCCACTCCTGGCTCAGCCTGCTCGAGAGGAACTCTCTTCACCGGGCGACAGAGGGGGAGGTGCGGGGGGCGTGGCGGGAGGGCGGCCCGGCTGAAGCTCCTCCTGTAGGGGACCGGATGGAGGACACAGTTTGCATTCCTCTGCAGCCCTGGAAGGGGTTAAACCCGCGGAGCCTTTTGCTAGAGAGGCCGCTTCTTTGCCGCGCCGCAGGATTGTCCTGTGATCGGCACCTCCCCCCTAACCACGGGACCTCTACGGTACGTCTGATCGTGCAACCGCACGTTATTTTGCTCCGGGGCAAACAGCCACGCTTCCCCCCCGCATTTTCCTGCCCGTGTGACCGGGGCCATAGTAGCTTTATTTATTTGAATTTATTTCAACATTTTAATGGGCTAGTTACCACACTGTCCAAAGAGTGAAGCTGTCTGTTACTCTGGGACAAAGAAGTTATAATTGATAGCCTTTTAAGTACTGGCTTATCTTCAGTACATAATTTATGCACTTTCACTACCTCATCATGATGATTTGCCAGAAACATTTGACACATCTCTTGTACCCACCCATGGCTGAAATATTCCCCTTCCCTGGTGGGCTCAGCTGAAAGGGACCACTCTCACCTGTGTTTCTGGGTTGGATTCCACTGAACATTTCCACTGATGGAAGGTGGAAACCTCCTCCCCTCCTGTGGACTGCTCCTTCATATTGTTCCTGGAGATCCCCCCCCTCCAGGAACGGTTTTTGGAGGGGCACTTTGAGCTGCAGCAAGAGGGGGAAGGCAAGAACATTGTGCTCCACTGACAACAATTCTTCTATCACTGGTAATTTTCAACAAGATCCAACCCACATATTGGATAAGATGCAGAAGTAAAAACTAGCATTGATTATGACATGGAGTATTGGGTTTTGACTAGATAAAAAACCCAGTTCAGCCACACATTATTACATGTCTGTCAGGAAGGTCTGGAGAGAGGATGGGCAGGTGGGAAGGCAACTTAGTCTGCCCCTAAGTAATGAGTTGGTCAGGCTGAACAGCTAGGCCAGAATCAGGCATATCATGGGATGAGAACCCTGTTGGGGCTTCTGACCTCTGCAGAGCTCCTATTTATGTCACCACTCCCTGACCATCTGAAGTAATGTTGCTGGAAACAGTAGACAGATGTCCTGCAACTCCTTCCTCTAAGACGCTACCAAAATGGAGGGAAGAGTAAGGTGCCTGAGTCAGATTACCAAAGTGCCTGGTTCAGGATTCCTAGTACCTTACATGTTCCTTGGGTTAAAAAAACTGTCAGACTCATCCCCATCCCTCAAAGGAATATTAACAGTGTCATAGACTAAAACTGAGGATGCATGTGATTCAGACGAAAAACACTTTGGGTGGTAAAAGTTATTAAACTGAAAAAATAGGCTGGATGGAATAATCTAGCTAAAGATATTCTCACCCATATTCTGTTCCCTTCTGTTCTTAAGAAAAGAACATCTGAAGCATAATCAAACCTCAATGAGTCCTGTATTGATTTGGAGTGTCATTGTGCAAACAAATGTTTGCTTTTGTCTGGAAGAAGCCTTTAAATGGGCACCCACTGCTTCTTAGACATTAAATTATAGGCCGAGTTGTTGTTTGCGTGGCTCCTATTTTTTTGTGTGAATTTTCAGGAACTATATTTGGGGTGTAATTTTAAAACTAACAATAGTGTGAATCAAATGTATTGATGAAATAAAAGGCAAAGCTCCACCAACGTAGTAAACATATAGCACAGCTATCTCTGTCAAATAAACAGCCTCTGCAGATGGTATGTGAATGGTGGGTTCCCTATGCAGCATTAGCCTTAGGAATGCAGGGATCCTCCAGTGCCAATCCTTCCCCCTTCCCTTGCCAGCCCTTGTACTGACTTTGCACAACATCTGCACATTTGTTAATCTGGGTTCCCATTTTAAGTAGGGTATGATGCCTGTGTTTGTCACCCTTAAGTGTCTTCAGTAAAAAGGATGCTTGTAGAGAAAGATGGAGAACATGCAACATTTAAGAAACAAGCGACTGAACACTACAGACATAATTATCTTTCCAAAGAGGCAAGGCCATTTCATACAGAGAAAGAAATATCAAGTCCTATGTTGCTTTATGTGTGAATGGAGTCTTTGCATTTATGTTTCAGTGAGATTTAATGCCAAAACTCTTAATGCCTTGTCAACTTTGTTTTGTTTGGGACATGAGTTAAGTTCCTATTAAGCCAACGCCTTGTTGCTTTGTATATTAATGTTATTTATAAGGCATTTTACTTTCATCATCTTCTACTAGGTCTTCCCTCACTTCAGGTCAACATTATTTAATCAAATTATGTATACTACAAAGTGGCTGTAAGTATTCTGGATTTGATGTATGAGTAAGTGCTTTGAGCATTCTGACATGGCATAAGGGATAATTATTGTTAGTGTTCTTTCTACAAAAAGGGCCACTAAGCACATTCCATTAAAAAGGTATGGGGATGCATGCTAGAAACTTACAAAATTCTGGAATGGTGAGTGTAACAGAATGTTTTCCTTCTCTCTGTGGTAATACTTGTTGTTGTTCAGTGCCACAGTCATGTCCGACTCTTCGCGACCCCGTGGACCATATCACGCCAGGCCCGCCTGTCTTCCATTGTGCTCCAGAGTTTGCTTAATTTCATGTTTGTTGCATCAATAACACTAACCATCTCATCCGTTGCCATCTCCTTCTTCTTTTCCCTTCAATGATACTGTAATACTACAGCTCAATGATACTGTAATACTGTAAGACTACGACTCAATGAAATTGATGGGCAAGACTAAAGGCAAAACTAAAGGAAGTAATGTGGTGTACTGGTTAGATTGTTGGATTAGGATCTGGGAGACCCAGTTAAAACCATGCTTCTCCATGTAACTTTGCTGGGTGACCTTGGGCCAGTCACACACACCTCTCAGCCTAGCCTACCTCACAGGGTTGTTGTGAAGATAAAATGGAGAAGGGGATGATATTGTAAGCCACTTTGAGTCCTCAATGGGGAGAAAATATGGGTATAAATAAAATAAAAGGAGAGGATAGGAGAGGGAGGGAGGGAGAGAGGGAGGAAGGAAGGAAGAGAGAGAACAGACAGACAGACAGACAGACAGACAGACAGACATAAGTAACTTACAGAGTGTAGTGTAAAGTGTAGTGATGGCCACTGAAATGTACTGGGTTCCAGACGCATAGACGAGTGATTTCAGATCATGATTTATTAGAAGGTAGAAACTGAGACAAAACAGCGGGGCCCGAGGGCCTGCTTATATGCCGGTTCCAAACCACACCCAACACCCATGATTGGTCTATTTACAGTGCCCACATAACCATAGGTCCTTACTAGGATTCAGATCGACCGATACGTCCATTCTAGGATCCTCAGCATCCATTGTTCTAGATCGCGAAGCTCTGTGTGTTCGCTAGACCATGTGCATGGCTGACTGCGTGCGTGATCCTTTGTTAGGACATAACACCCCTCCCCCATAGTCCGGTTTCCCCCCCAACAATGTATTTGAGGTAGATGGGCCTCCGCCATTCCTTGGTTGAGTGGCGTAGCTCAGGGCCCGGTGTCGTTTGTTCAGGCCGGGTTACCGGTTGTTCCGGGGGGGGGGCTCCTGTCTGCTTGGTTGGGGTCGGTGCTCTGCTGGACTCCATATTGTGGTGCCATTCGGTGGCGTCACTGACCTCTGCTTCTTCCAGAGCACTTGACCGACCCAGGGGTTGTGCGTCTGCATCAGGATCATCCAGCTCGCCTTCTTCTTGACTCAGGTGCTCATCCTCGCTGTCCTCCGGTATGTTGGTTTCAGCAAGAAGGAGAAGGCGGCGTAATTGATCCATGTGCTGCCTCAGCAGTTGACCATCATCCCCAGAAACTTCATAAGATACGGGGCCCGTCACTCAGATTACCTTGTCTGGGATCTATGCAGGGCCCTGGCCATAGTTGCGGGCGTACATGGGGTCCCCTGGGAAAAACCCTCACGGTGCCATCTGGGTCTCAGAGGATGCACTGTGCTCAGACACCCTATCGGTGTGCAGGCGGTCAAGCCGCATTGTGAGGTGCCGTCCTATGAGTAGCTCTGCAGGGCTGTGGCTGGTGGTGGAGTGTGGCGTGATTCTTTGGTTGAAGAGGAAGGTGGCCAGTTTGTAGTCCCAGTCCCCTTGATCCATTCGGTGCAGCACCTCCTTTGTTGTGCGGACCATGCGCTCGGCTTGGCCATTGGTTGCGAGGTGGAATGGCGTGTAACAGATGTGTCGGATCCCATAATATTTCATGAACTCTAGGAACTTGGTGGAGGTGAAGGCGGTCCCACTGTCCATCACTAAGGAGTCCGGTGAAGGCAGTCCCGTTGTCCGTCACTAAGGAGTCCAGGATGCCGTGGGTGCTGAAGATCCGCCACATTGCACATGTGGCGGATTGAGATGAGGTGGATGGATCTGGGACCACTTCTAACCATTTTGTGTAAGCGTCCACCAATATAAAAAAGATTTGCCCCTGGAATGGTCCCGCAAAGTCTAGGTGAAGCGTGGCCCATGTCTTGTGGGATGACTCTGTGTGTTCGCTAGACCATGTGCGCGGCTGCCTGCGTGCGAGAGAGACTCTACTGAACAGAATGTGGCTGGTTATACTCTTTTGGGGGCATAATGTGATTGCTCCTAGAACAATGCTGTGATGGTATAATGTACTGGGTTCAAGAGACATAGACAAGTGATTTCAGCTCGTGATTTATTTGAAGGTAGAAACAGACAAGAAAGCGGGGCCCAGGGGCCTGCTTATATGCCGGTTCCAAACCACACCCAACACACACCCAACACCCGTGATTGGTCTATTTACAGTGCCCACGTAACCTAGGATCCAGATCGGCCGATAGGTCCATTCTAGGATCCTCAGCGTCTATTGTTCTAGATCGCGAAGCTCCGTGTGTTCGCTAGACCATGTGCGTGGCTTACCACGTGCATGGTCCTTTGTTAGGACATCACCCCTCCCCCCATAGTCCAGGTTTCCCCCCAACCAAAGTCTTTGAGGTAGGTGGGCCTCCGCCTTTCCCTGGTTGAGCGGCGTAGCTTGGGGCCCAGGGTCGCTTGTTCAGGCCGGGTTACCAGTTGCTCTGGAGGGCCTTCTGTCTGTTCGGTTGGGGCCGGTGTACTGCTAGACCCTGGATTGGGGTGCCATTTGGCATTGTTCCTGGCCTCTGCTTCTGCTGGATCCCTTGGCCGACCCGGGGGTTGTGCGTTTGCATCAGGATCTCCCAGCTCTCCTTCTTTTTGACTCAGGCGCTCATCCTCGCTGTCCTCCGGTACATCTGTTTTAGCAGGCAGGAGGCAGCGGAGTAACTGATCAATGTGCCGCCTCAACAGTTGACTGTTGTCCCCAGAAACTTCATAAGATACGGGGCCCGTCACTCAGATTACCTTGTCTGGGATCTATGCAGGGCCCTGGCCATAGTTGTGGGCGTACATGGGGTCCCCTGGGGAAAACCCTCATGGTGCCATCTGGGTCTCAGAGGATGCACTGTGCTCAGACACCCTATCGGTGTGCAGGCGGTCAAGCCGCATTGTGAGGTGCCGTCCTATGAGTAGCTCTGCAGGGCTGTGGCTGGTGGTGGAGTGTGGCGTGATTCTTTGGTTGAAGAGGAAGGTGGCCAGTTTGTAGTCCCAGTCCCCTTGATCCATTCGGTGCAGCACCTCCTTTGTTGTGCGGACCATGCGCTCGGCTTGGCCATTGGTTGCGAGGTGGAATGGCGTGTAACAGATGTGTCGGATCCCATAATATTTCATGAACTCTAGGAACTTGGTGGAGGTGAAGGCGGTCCCACTGTCCATCACTAAGGAGTCCGGGATGCCATGGGTGCTGAAAATCCGCCACATTGCACATGTGGCGGATTGAGATGAGGTGGATGGATCTGGGACCACTTCTAACCATTTTGTGTAAGCGTCCACCAATATAAAAAAGATTTGCCCCTGGAATGGTCCCGCAAAGTCTAGGTGAAGCGTGGCCCATGTCTTGTGGGATGACTCTGTGTGTTCGCTAGACCATGTGCGCGGCTGCCTGCGTGCGTGGTCCTTTGTTAGGACATAACAGACACAAACTGAAGCCTGGTCTATATATGCAGCAGAATGAAGTGAAGGAAGGATCAGATGGAGTAACGGACTGCACTACAGACCAAGGATGTGCATGAAAACAAAAATACTGCTGTTTCTCCACACACCTGGCCTCCCTCTCTATTTTCTTCAGTTTCCAAGCCAGCCAGGGCTCTTTTTCTGGGGGAACACACCAGAATGGTTCCAGAACCTCTTCGACAAAAATTATTTTAAAAATGTGTAAAAGTTTGTGAGTTTTCAGTATACAAATTGTAAACTTCATTTCTCTCTTGAGAGTTCCAGCACCTCTTTAAAAAAAACAAAAAGACCTGCAAGCCGCCATTCTTTCCCCCCAACCATCGGGGATAGAATCCTTCCTTAAAGTGTGCTTTGTGCATCTCTGAAACCATCTGTGTTTTGTAAACTGCAGCATTACGATCTGGCACAATCCCTTGAACCTGCTCTTTTCCCTACTGGCTTTATTCATCAGCCACATTCCTGGATTAGTGTTGGTCTCCAAGTAGCATTTCCCCCAGAGTGGATTGATAGATATATTGGATTTTTTCCCCTCCTTCAGTTTCACACAGATACTTATCTATGGTAGACCTATCTCTGACCACACATGGGCCTATTATGCATGCACAGCTTACTGCACATTTTCCAAGCTGTAAGCCTTTAAGCTTGACTTCAGATTCTGTTACTACCTTATGCACTGTTTTTTCCCCTCCGGTATATTCATTCTGCAGCTACAATTTTTAAAAATGAAGTTTTTCTAAATCGGAGTGGAACATCACTTGTGATACGTAGGGGGTGGCATCCAAAGCTTTTTTTAAATTTATGCAATCACCCTATCTTGGCTGCACAGTAGCATCTAGCAAGCACCTTCCATTTAAATCCTTGTGGTTCAGGTTTCGTGCATGCATTTTATCATTAGTTCATTGAATGAAAAGGAACAGAAAGGAATGCAAGCAAAGGGGGGAAACCCACTGTTGAAATTGGCCAGACTTTTTCTGCAAGTGACAAGCAGCTGCGAAGCCCCATTTTCCATATTGCTGAGTACTAGGGGATTCCCTGCTGCATTATTGGCCACTGTGAAAAATGGAAAAGAGTCACACAATCGCATAATATGAGAGAGCATGTTGAGTATACAAAATGCTCGGTAGAACCCAATGACACTGGCATTGCAAGCTGTGATTGTTGGCGGCGTGTGTATGCGTGCACGTGCGTGTCCCTGTGCAAAGTCACCTGCAACTCCACCACACTTTGCACAGGGCTACAATTTGTACGGGGAAGGAGTCCTCTGGCAGAAGTTCTGGAGAGCTTGCTGTCTCATAGCTTCCCCAACTTTTCTTCAAGGAAGAAAACGATCAAATAAATGACTACCATCTAGGACGTGCTCCTCTGAGTCCTTCCAAATTTCTCCTTTCATCATACCATTACTTGCAGTTAGGATAAGGTGGTGCTAAATCTAGGATTTTGGCTGGGGGCAGGGGGCTTGGCCTTAGTATGCTCAGTTCACTCACTTAACCCAGAAGATATTTTGTTAATTTATTTAAAGTATTTATATCTTGACTTTCTGCAACGCCCAATGGCTCCCTGCAGGTGCAGCTCTTCGCTGTCTCCTCCCGCTGCCCAGTTTAAACTGGGCAGCAGGAGAGAGCAGCCCAGCTACTCTCAATATGCCTATGGGGCGCTGAGGGCACCTTGTGTGCATGGCCCTGTGCTGCTTTCTCTCACCGCCCAGCTGAATTTTTTGTACAAGCGGTACGAGACTAGTAAAAGTCTCATATCACTAGACTTATGTCACTTGTAAAAAAATTAAAATCTAAAACAATGAGGGACACATCGATGAATGGCAGAAGGTACATAGTAGACAGAATGACCTTGATGTGGGCAGGAGTGACCATTGGACCATTGAATGGCAGCAAAGGGGTGTGGGGGGAAATTCATGGGAATTTGTACCCTTTTGAATTACTTTCAGCTCAAAAGCAAAGCAAGGGGGAAATTGGTACAAAACCGCTATCAGAAAACCCAGGGAAACAGCAACTAGAAAGCAAACTGAGTGCTGAAGGGGGAGGGAATCAGTGCGCAATGAAAAAGAAAACCTGACGGATATGCATGGTGAAAGTGAGGCAAAACACTCATGCATAATAGGCCATGGTCATAGCTTGCTAGAAAATATAGGCATGACATCTAGTTTGCATGTATACACATGCCAATGGTGTATGTGGTGACTGCAATAGTTGTCACAAAAACTTTGAGAGATCTAAAGTTTATTTCCTTCCACCTCAATTAGACATAGGGCAATTGGATGGTGGATTGTATTACCTGTGATATTGGGCATAGTAGAGTATTGCACTAAAAAGGTTCCCTTGCTTGAAAGCCAGTCGAATCCGACTCTAGGGTTGCGGTGCTCATCTCCATTTCAAAGCCAAAGAGCCAGCGTTGTCCAAAGACGTTTCCGTGGTCATGTGGCCGGCATGACTAAACACCAAGGCGCACAGAACGCTGTTACCTTCCCACCGAAGTAGTACCTATTTATCTACTTGCAATTTCTTGCTTTCGAACTGCTAGGTTGGCAGGAGCTGGAACTAGAGACGGGAGCTCACTCCGTCATGCGGCACACCCGGGTCTCGAACTGCTGAACTACTGACCTTCCACAGCCTGCAGTTCAGCGTCTTAACCACTTGAGCCACCGCAGCTCCACTATACCTTAGACTTAATAGTTTATTGCAGTACACGTCTCATGTCATGTTGCCTTGCTAATGTTGAGCTGTTGCTAAAGAATGGCCAGGTATTCTATGTTTGCTGTTCTGAGAATCAGGCAAAAGAAAACAATGTTTGTCAAAAGCCCCTTTTGCTGCTGTTTTGGATGGAAAGCATTAGTGTAGCATCATACTCCAAGACCAGAAATGACACCAGGTAATCAGTTGCAGACGGGAGAGTCCTGGAAGCAACCCGGAGATTTCAGAAGCATTAAGAAAATTATTTAGTGTAAGGGCACTAGACTTACGGATTCCTTGGTCAGGAAGAGCAAGTCATCCATCACATCAGGAAAACTGGTGCAGAAGAAGGGATTGTGACTGGAAGCTGGGGTATTTTAAGGGAGAGAATCACACTGGCCAGGCATGTCAATTGTTTGAGGATTACTGCTCTAAAATCATGCCATGTGGGAATAAAAATGATGAGCATGTCATGAGAGCATTGTGGAGCATGCCTTTGCAGATGCATGGAATGTTGATACAAGGTAAGAGCATGAGAGAAAAGTCAATGCTAGAACTGAGGACAAGGTAAATAGAGTCCTCTTGAGTCATGCAGACACATCTGGATGAATGTGGAAGGGATGGATGTGATTTTGTTGCTGATAAGCAGAGGTTACCCTTACTGTTGAGAAAATCACAGGAGGGGGGGGAGATGCCAGATGAATCATAGAATCATAAAGTTGGAAGGGACCTCTGGGGTCATCTAGTCCAACCCCCTGCCAATGCTGGAAATTCACAAATACCTCCCCCCACACTTCCAGTGACCACAGTTCCACACCCAGAAGATGAAAAAAAACCCTCCAGGATTGCTTCCTGATCCCAAAGTGGGAATCAACATTTCCCTAGGCATGTAAAAAAGGGCCACAAGAACTAAGCACTGAGGCAACCCTTCCTGCCCTCCCTCTCACGATCTGCCTAAGTTCACAGAATCCATATTGCCTCTGTTTGAAAACCTCCAAAGAAGGTGTGCCCACCACTTCCCAAGGAAGCCTGTTCCACTGAGGAATCACTCTAACTGTCCGGAAGTTCTTCCTGATGTTTAGCCAAAAACTCTTCTGATTTAATTTCAACCCGTTGGTTCTGGTTCGACCTTCTGGGGCAACAGAAAACAACTCTGCACCATCCTCCATATGACAGCCCTTCAGGTACTTGAAGATGGTTATTATCTCACCTCTCAGTCGTCTCCTCTCCAGGCTAAACATACCCAGCTCCTTCAACCTTTCCTCATAGGAGTTTCTGAAGAATTGCAGAGAAAAATCACTGACCTACAGACCCAACTAGAAAGGCATAAAATCAGCATTCTCCTTCTGGTGGACCAAACTCAATGTAGGAATGAGTCACCAGGAATGGGATAAACTGAAAGCCCAGCTGCCACACCACCTTCAGCCTCCAACCCTGTTCCTTCATTCTCCCTTTTATTCTTATCTCATTCTCTTCTCTCTCTTCTCTCTCTTCTCTCTCTCTCTCTCTCACACACACACACAGATTGATATTATGCTGGCAGTAGGCTTAATGGCCCCAAGAACAATAAACTGCAAAGAGGGGAGGAAACAATCCAGGAGACAAAATAGAAGGTTAAGTCTCAAAAATATACAGAATCTCTCTTCTCTCTCTCTCTCTCACACACAGATTGAGATTATGCTGGCAGTAGGCTTCATGGCCCCAAGAACAATAAACTGCAAGGAGGGGAGGAAACAATCCAGGAGACAAAAGAGAAGGTTAAGTCTCAAAAATATACAGACATTTGTTTTTATTATGGACCAACAGGTTTTGAATCAGATTCTTCTTCAGATACAAAGGAGTGTGTTTCTTAGAAGAAATATATTCATTAGAAAAAGCTACAGGAATGTGTGAGCGCTTTATGCAGTTTGTTCTAGGAAATCCATTGCCCCGAGGAAGTCTTTGATACGAAGACACGTCGAGCTATAATAAACCACAATGTTGTTTGCATCTTTTGAAGCTCTGTTTCTCTTTGTTTTTTAAAAAATAGGATTAAATATACATAGAGGAAAGGTCTGTCAATAGCTATTACATATAAGCAGAGCCTATGACCACAGGCAGCATGCATCTGATGGTAAGACCAAATAAAAGAAATGACTATCAGCACCATGCCTTCCTTAAAAGAGGCAAGAGCCTTTCGGCATGCCACTGTTAGAAATAGAATTCTGATTTGGCACAGCAAGGTCATTCTTATCGTGCATTGTCCGATTCTAATGTGGTCACAAACCGAAAATTGACCTCTGATCAACAGACATACTTCATGTCTCATATACTGTTTTGCAATTGTATTAAATATGGTTTGGGAATATTTTGTTAGATGTCTGTTTTCTGCTTTCTCCTTGCTATGACATCTCTTACTGTTTCAGAGTTTAAGCAAAGAATTTCAAATGAAGTTGCTTGATGATACATCAGATTCAGTTCCTGCATTTCCACAGGAAATTGACAGGTACAGCAGTAAATTTCACATTGTGAAGGCCTTATAAACCACACAGATCATTGCATTTTGAGAAAAAAGGTCATTTGAATAAAACGGCTCAAGCTATTTAGATGTTGTTCTATTGGGGATTATTTTGTGGCATCTAGCAATGATGGGGGAGACTGGCTTTCAAAATGCAATGTTCAGTGAGATGAACATCGATACATATCAGCTGCTGTTGTAGAATCACTGGGGAAGAGGGGTCCTGACGCCTAAGAACAAAAGTTCTACAGGAGTCCCTCCATATCTAGGCTAGCATTCAGTTTCAAGTCAGTGGGGTTAGAAAGGTATAACTGTTTAGTACTGCACTGTAAAAACAAACAGAAAACCTGTTTAGTATTTTATTCCAAAGTTTATTTTTCTTCTCATTATTTTTCTCAAGCCACTTTCCATATTTTAGCGGTGTTCTCAAGAGCTGCCCATTATACTAGAGAAACATGAATTATTCCGATGCTAACATAGATCATTGCATGAACCACTTTTGATACTTTGATGTGAAGCATCAATACTAGCAAATGCAGAAGGGGAGGATAAACTTAATGAAGCCATAATTGGGGCATAGCGAAAACAGAAATTTGGTGGAATGTGAATACTTTTAAATAAGGAGTATTTAGAGGGAAGAAAGGAATACTTACCACATAAATTGAGTCTTGGGCACCAAGCCATTCTCTAAATGATTCAGCAGTGAACTTGGCAGTAGAGTCGGAGTTTTGCCACTCCTGAGTAATATATTCTGCTTGGGGATCATAGGCTTAAATCCATTATACCTAGATTAAATTTGATTTTGTACTAAGACAACAAATTGTGTACAGGCAAGCTCTTTCTCCCCTTGGTTTTCCTTGCCATTCCTGTAAGTTTGCTCATCGTTTCTAAAAATAAACTCTTTCAAAAAACATTGCTGATGTATTGGTATTATTTTAACTTTACACAAGAAGGGAAGAAAAGGATCTATGATTGGAGTATAGGGTCTTACTTCATGGAAACCTCAGGACCTAAACTCAAAATTCCTACTCTAAATACTGATGGAGTAACTCTTAAAATGCTGGATATGGTACCGTAATTACTAAATGTTAGTGAAAGATGATCGGAACAACAACAAAAACAACACTCCAACCACAGCCCAGTATGGTGTTTAATACTTCTTGGGGGTGAACAGGCCTTTTAGCTTCAAAGGAAATTCCCCAATGGCCACGGTCTTATAGGACCACTGGGGTCCAGGAGCAAGCAAAGTGCCAGAAACTCTTCCAATGCATAAGGGTCTGTCGAGAACCCAAGCCCAGGTCCCCCTGGGTCACCACTCCTTTTTACTTGAGTAGCACCCAGCCCTGTGCGTCCTTGAGGTGAAATGCACACAAATAAAGCAGACCTTTGTAAAATACTATAAGGGTTTACTGAACAGTAAAAAAAAGGAATATCATTAGGCAGTACAGTGCCTACCACTTAGCAGCAAAGACTTTTTTTAAAGCTTTCTTATCTAATACATTCAGTACCTAGCATTAGATGGCACACCTTCTTGCAGCACTCCCGCAGGAAATGACCCCTGTATCTAATACATTCAGTACCTAGTATTAGATGACACACCTTCTTGCAGCATAGGAGTCTAAGCTACAGCCCAAAGCATTCTATAAGTAGCCATCCATTATGATGTAGCATAACATATCAAAGCGTACTAGCATGGCACAAGCGTAAAGTTAGCATAGCTTCCCTCTGGTCTGTACCCTAATTATAGCCTTTTGCCTCCAGAGATCAGATGGTCTTAATGCTCCAGTCATAGGTCCCTGTCAGACTTTGTGGGGTTTGTCTTAGCGATCGGGTGGGAGCAATAGCGGAGCACGGGAGAATAGGTTGGCAGTGTGGTCACCTCAGATGTTGTCG
This sequence comes from Gekko japonicus, assembly GCF_001447785.1. Classification (NCBI taxonomy): domain Eukaryota; kingdom Metazoa; phylum Chordata; class Lepidosauria; order Squamata; family Gekkonidae; genus Gekko; species Gekko japonicus. The sequence continues at coordinate 665,895 of NW_015172561.1, read as the reverse complement.
GGTGAGACATTCGTTTCTCTTTCCCTCGACAGCATCCCTGGTCAGCGTCTTGGGTGGATTGGGCAGCTGCCTGCTTCTCCCCCCTCGGCGCTTCCTGCTCAGGTTTCCGCAATCCTCCCTGGTTTCCCAGAGCTCCACCCTTATTCACCCCACTCCTCCGACGAGGTGCTCCCACCCGATCTTAACAACCTCCCCGACTGTGAACCAAGACCATCTCTCTTGTTCTCTGTCACTTTCCTGCCGGCGAGCCCAACTTCCTGGGTGACCCCAGTTCCCTCCTTTTTGAGACAGACCACCCCTCCATGGCTGATGAGGCAAAATGCCTGGACCCTCCCTGAAGCCTTGGAGAGGATTGCCTGCTGGCTGTCGGGCCACCCCTGGGGCTCCTCTGATCATTCCTTGGGCCAAATCATGGGGGTTCCTGTGGTCCCCACCCTGACAGTCCCCTTTGATGGAACTTTCCAGAGGCTGTTATCAACCATTCCTAATTCCCCCCTCCCTTCTGGCCATATGACCAGCAGAGGTTCTTGTAATTAACCAATTACCTCATTTATAATCCAGCCTTGAAAGAGATAAGAATAGTAACTGTAAGGTAAAGGTTCCCCTGCTCGAAAGCCAGTCGAATCCGACTCTAGGGTTGCGGTGCTCATCTCCGTTTCAAAGCCGAAGAGCCAGCGCTGTCCAAAGACATTTCCGTGGTCATGTGGCCGGCATGACTAAACACCAAGGTGCACAGAACGCTGTTACCTTCCCACTGTAGTGGTACCTATTTATCTACTTGCAATTTCTTGCTTTCGAACTACTAGGTTGGCAGGAGGTAGTAACTGTAGGAAGGCCCAAATTAGGAACACCTGCAGGCCAGACCAAGTCTTTTAATAATCACATTAACCCTTGAGAGAAACTAGGGCGCTTTGCCTCACAGGGTCACTTGGCTTGGAGCCTTCAGCAGTAACATTGATTGGTGTCAGTCCACCAGTCACCTCTTCCTGCATTGCCATCAGTTTGTGGGAGGAAGCAACAGGTGACCAAATGCTCACTGTTGGCACCACTGAACTGATGAGTGGCTTGCAGCACTAGCTAGTATCACAGAGGCTACTCAGCATGGCTTGCTCCAGGGTCACTGTCACCTTTCAGTCTAACCCAGAAGCCTATGATATAAACTCTAAAATATAAAAATGTTCAAACAAACATATATGGATAAGTACAACTACATTTGAGGGAGAAAATGTAGAACATTAAGAGTTCAAGAGCCACATTTCTGTAGGGTGAAAACATATCCTGGACCTTCATATGCAGACACAAGGCCGCCTTATACTGAGTGAAACCATTGGTCTATCAAGGTCATTTTTGAGTAGTCTCTGATTGAACCTGGAACATTTTGCATGCTAGGTGGATGCTCTGCAACTGAGTGACAGCCCCTTTAGCAAATCATGCAAATCCCCCCGCATGTGTTACACCTGGTCTATCTTACTGTACATGAAATATTTTTAAATTATCAACGGATCAATAAAGACTTTCACAGCTTGAAAATTATTTTAAACACTATCAGTGTACAGAGTACACCAGCCCTCCTACACTGTATGTCCTCCTACATATGCATTGGAAATATACAGACTTTATTGAAGGGTTTCATTTGTCTGGGATTTTTCTTGTATTCCTTTCAATGCTAAATTTGCTTACACTTGAATCTTGAAGATGAACTACTTTTTCATCTCAGGAGTATCCAAAGATGATGTGGTTGTTCATCCTCCTCCTTTAAGAAGTAGAATACCCGCGGTAACAAAAGAGCTCCACCTGTAGTACTTGATCTATGATGACACATTCATAGGGCTGCTGGCCCCTTTCCAACCATGCCCTGACCTAACCAGGCAGGACTACTGTAACTCCCTGTATGCTGGTCTGCCCTTGAGACTGACCCAGAAGCTCCAACTGGTCCAGAACGTGGCAGTGCAAGTCCTGATGGGAATGCCATGGACAGTACATATACGACCTGTGCTGCGCCAGCTACACTGGTTACTGGTGGAATACTGAGTCAGGTTCAAGGTATTAGTTTTGACTTTCAAGGCCTTGAACAGTCAGGGACCCACGGACCTTTGGCACTGTCTCCTCCAATATGTCCCCCAAAGAATGCTGAGATTGGCTGATAACAACTTGCTGGTGATCCCTGGCCCTAAGGAGATCCAGCTGTCCTTGACTAGGGCCAGGGTCATTTCAGTCCTGGCCCTGACCTGGTGGGACTCTCTGCCAAATAACATAAGGGCTCTGAGGGATTTGATGCAATTCCACAGGGCCTGTAAGGCAGAGATGTTCCATTGGGCTTTTAGTTGAGGGCAGCAATGGGAGGTTAGGACTGGCACCCTCTCTTTTTCTAATATGGCCCCCACATAGTTCACTCCTGAAGCGCGCGCCCCCCGCATCCACGTCACCCGGAAGTGACGTCGGACGCTGGGGGCGGAGCCACGCCATTTGAGGGGAAAACTCTTTGTTTTCCCCTCAAAGGGCGTGGCTCCGCCCCCAGCGTCCGACGTCACTTCCAGGTGACACGGACGCGGCGCGCGCGGAGAGGACGCCGGCTGGGAGCCCCCCGCTCCCGGCCAATTTTGATTTGGCAACCCTACCACATACCCTTCCCTGCCCTGCCATGTGGGACAGCGATGTGGCCAGCAAAGGAGGACTATTATGCCATCTTGGATTGAATTGAATTTATAATTTACTGTTTTACTGTGATAATTTTAATTATATCTCCATTGTATTTTAAATATTCTGAGGTTGTAAATCTCCCAGAGCCTGCTTGCAGGATGGGAGATTTATAAATCCAATTATTATTATCTCAAACCATGTGATGCCTAGAGCTAGAGATGGGATACAAGTGAATCTATTGTGGAGCATAGGAATCGTTTGGCAAGGAATTACACACTTCCAGATGGGGAACTAAGTTCAAATAATGCAGATCCTACCTTCAGTTCTACTATCTTAAATCAGTGTTGTTGTATATAACATCACAAGCAACTCAGAACCAAGCCACATTATTGCTAACCCCACAGTTGTGGAACTTGAAATCTCTGTATGCATCTGGACAATGAAACAACCTTGATTGTACTTATGTAGGTAGCATTCTACCTCACAAATATGTTAATCAGAATCTGTTAGACTATATGTCCCATTCCAACCAATCTGTGCCAGCAAATCAGAATGCCAAATCCATTCTTTAGTACTTTCAGAGATGTGAAAGCACTTATTGGCTTTCTTATTGACTCTACATGACTCCTACCATCTCAGAAATAGAAGTCCGGGGAAAAAAATCATACTGTACAGCTTTATGGAGCATAGCACATTTGTGCAAGCAATATCTGCTAAGGATTTATAAAGCTATTATGGACCTGAAAATTAAATTAAGAAAACAGCAGCGGGGGAGGGGATGAAGAAGTTTGGAAATAAGAAAAAAGATACACTTACCAGAAAAGAAAATATCTAGATAGTTGATGAAAATAACTATAGCCTACGAAATCTGCAGGATCTATTCATCTACTGGAACTACAATAAATGCCGGTATATGCTAAATTTAAAAACATGTGCCAAAGCAAGTTAAATTCTGCTGCAAGAAAAACTTCTGAAAATACTAAATTTCACAACAGCCTATATCAATTATACACTAAGAATATCAGCATAATATTATATTTACTTGATTATTCTGCTTCTACTGGTCTTGTGATACGGCAAAGCCTCTGAATCTCTTAATCATTGGAAATCTTCATCTGAGATTTCACCAGGTTTTGTGCACACACTTTAATGTATATATTCTAAGTCATAACTTAAGGCCTGGGAATTTAAAAACAAAACAAAATGAAAAGTGATATTTTTTCTATGTCATGTAAAAATGCAGAATATATGGAGCCATAAGATAAACTGTTCCCCATAACAGGAACATCCAAATACTTTTTTTTTTTGCCTAAGAAACTGACTGTCACAATTCGGTGCATTAGTGTCCCTCATGTAAGGGGCTGGTTTGATGGTCAGCGCTAAAGAAGAAATTGCAGGGGAAAGGCCGAATTTGTACAGCCCAGTGCATATAGGAAACAAAAGATAAAGTATCAGTCAACAAGATTATTGGGCATATTTATTTATTTATTTTATTTATTTATTTACATGTGATTCGTATACCGCTCGTAACCCCTAATGGGTCTCAGAGCAGTTCACAGGGTGCTACACCACAGTAGCGAATAACCTATCTAGGGCCACAATGTAGTGAGGGGGAGGGACAACCTGACTCCATGCAAGGCTCTTTTTGTAGCAGGAACACCTTTGCATATCAGGCAACACATCCCTAATGTAGCCAATCCTCCAAGAGCTTACAGTAGCCCTTATAAGAAGAGCTCTGTAAGCTCTTGGAGGATTGGCTACATTAGGGGTGTGTCGCCTAATATGCAAAGGAGTTCCTGCTACAAAAAGAGCCCTGATTATGCATCAGCTGCCTGCTTAGGGCCAGATAGATGCATAAACCCCCTAACTGTAGGCTTAAGATTCTTGAGAACCATCACAAATTTTGATTGTCATGCACTCCAGTAGCATGGAAAAACACTACTTTTGCTTGAGATGGTAATGACACACAGTCAGAAGGCCAGAACTGCTGTACATGGTTTTGAAAATACAAACAGAGAATGCCAGGAGTAACACCCAAAATGAACTACCAAACACCGCATTAAAAAGGCAGTCTTAATATATTCTGTAAAGTAACATTACTTCTCATACATTGTAATAGCTTGCTTATCCATTTTAAATTTTTAACTTTGAGGAGATGAATCCATACATATGTGATCTAAATGACTAGTCCACTGACATAAAGAATCCTCAACAAAAAGGCAAACAATATATAACATCAATGGGGTATTTTGGTACATTTTTTGTCACAGTTCACTCTTTACAACGCACTTTTTAAGAACAATCTTCTTTCATGAAAATTACAGAAAGTTCTTTATAATGTAGAAAGTAAGTCTTTGCTTTCAGCTTAATTGAGATCCAACGGATAGGCATGGATGTCTCCTTCCGTTTCAAATTCCTCTTTCTCAAGAACCGCTTGCATAAACATCTAATAAGAAATCCTGTTATTAATATGTACAATTTACTATGTATAACCTGGATGCCTAAAAATGACACTCACCCATCAATTCATAAAGAACTTCACTAACACTATTCAGGAGCTGACTTCTATGTCTGAATGGAACACACCCTCTTGCAGATTGAAATCCTTTAACTCAGGCCTGTAGCTACAGTGGGGCATCTTGGGGCTAGGCCCCCTGATTTACTAGCAAGGCCCCACAACTTCCCATACAACACAGGGCCCCGAGTGGCAGCAGGTGCGGGGGGAAAGCCAGGTATTCCTTTAATTCTATTAGCCAGTGCCCCCTAAGAAATTTAAATGCCCCCCAACTTTAAAAATCCTGGCTACGGGCTTGCTTTAACTGGGGTTTGGCATTCTTAATGTGCCTGTTTATCCTATATGTTAGGATATGGATTCATATTGTCAAAAAGTTAAACATTTGTAATGTATAAGCAAGCTTACAATGTATGAGAAGTAATGTTAGTTTACAGAATATATTAAGACTGCCTTTTGAAGCATTATGAAGCAACTAATTATTATGTGACTCAGTTAATCCCTAGCCAAAGCCAATGAGATGGGAAGCCTAAACTAAAGACTATAGGAGGTGAATTACATGTATAGAATTGCCATGTGATCCAGCCCTTTGCTCCATGTATCCCTTCAGAGTAGTAGACAGGTGACATATGTGAAGAATCCTCCAAGCAAATGAAAAAACCCTCACATGTGGAAAATTAATGTCAGGGAGTCAGTCCTCTCTACATTATCTAATGTGAAATGAAGCTTTGCAAAATGCTTGGAGTTACTCTTTTGAGACACAAGATTATGATTAGGCTATTAGGATGTAATGTTTTTTATTAAAATAATCTAAATGTTTTAAAATGTGTTTAGTTTAAAATCATTTCCAGAGCATGATATTTAATGATGTGTTTTGCAGAAGGCTCTGTGGGTTTCATTATTCTAAAAAAAACTGGATGTGTGTGTTACAATCTGCTTTGGGTTATCTCATGAGAAGCATCATAGTATCTATATTTTCCACTCTCAAAGTTATCGTCTTCATCTATCTGCAAATATGTTATTTGCTACATTGCTTGCAGACTTTTATTGCCCCATTCAAACAGACAAATACAGCTGTTAGCAAAGGAATAGTGGCATCTTTCCTTTGTAAGTCATATATTGCTCTGACTCTTTAGGGGAGCTGTAACAGAGGATGCAGGAAGAAAATTAGCCTCAAGACCTCACATCTAGTTTGCAAAAGACATAGCACAGTATGGCCCAGAGGGGTACCACAAAACAGGTCTGAGTAAGGCAGTCTGGCTGTAAGTTAATGTGAGCTACTCCATCAACAAATGCAGCTCAGTGACTTATATCCAGTGGGAAAGTCAGCTGAGAGCTTCAGGTCTCAATCATCCAAAACTGGAGTGTCCATGGAATTTTATTCAGCCAGCACATACTTCTTCCCAGCACTTGTATAGTCTGGTGGTGGCACTGCTCTGGGGTCTGGACTAGTGCTAGGCTTGACTCTCAGGTTGCTTTCTGAAAGCGCAACAATGCATGTGCTCCATGTATTGGGATTGCTAACAGTGGGCTGGGACAAATAAAATGAATTTCAATAGAGATAAATGCAAAGTCCTACACTTAGGTACAAAAAAAATCAAGGGCATAGATATAGAATGGGAGGGACTTGGCTTGACAGCAGCACATGTGAAAGGGATCTAGGTGTTCTGGTTGATCACAAGCTAAACATGAGCCTGCAGTGCGATGTGACTGCAAAGAAAGCTAATGCAATCTTGGGATGCATTAACAGAAGCATTGTGTCCAGATCAAGGGAGGTGGTAGTTCCGCTCTATTCTGCTATGGTCAGGCCTCACCTGGAGTACTATGTCCAGTTTTGGGCACCACATTTTAGGAAGGATGTTGACAAGCTCGAGCATGTCCAGAAGAGGGCAACCAGAATGGTGAGAGGGTTGGAATCCAAGTCTTATGAGGAAAGGCTGAAAGAGTTGGGTATGTTTAGCCTGGGAAAGAGAAGGCTTAGAGGAGACATGATTGCAGTGTTCAAGTATCTGAAAGGTTGTCATGTAGAAGATGGAGCAGATCTATTCTCTCTTGCTCCAGATTGCAAGACTAGATCTAATGGGTGGAAATTACAAGGGAGTCGTTACTGACTAAATATCAGGAGAAACTTCCTAACTGTCAGAGTGGTTGAGCAGTGGAACAGTCTGCCTCAGGAGGTGGTGGATGCTCCGCTGGACGTTTTCAAGAGGAGTTTGGATGACCATCTTTCAGGTATGTTGTAGGCAGGGCTCTAGTCGGGGGGGAGCTCTCAGGTACGGAGCTCCGGAAGAGAACCTCTAGGGGGCGGGGCGGTCACGTGGTGAAGCCCCGCCCCCTTCTTTACCCCGCCCTCTGCTTCGATCCTCATTCCGTTTGGGAATGAGGATGAAGCAGGAGGGTAAGTAGCCGGGCCTTCTGACACACTTCCGGTGATGTCAGGGGGTGTGGCCTTCTGTTTTTCAAGCGGAGGCTGGACGACCATCTTTCGGGTATGTTGTAGGGCTATCTTTTGGCTATACTCCTGCAGAGTGAAGGGGTTGGACTAGATGACCTACAAGGTCCAACTCTAACATTCTGTGATCTCAACAATATCTTTAGATCTTGATCTTTGGTGTTGGCAGAAGCTATTACCTGAGACTGACAGAATACAAAGCCACAGTTTAATTAAACTAACCATCTGATCATCCAAATCAATGGTCAGTTATGATACCTCAGGTCAGCATCTGAAACTAGGATATATGAAGATTTTCTTTAACCACAGTTACCACGGTTTCACGTTACATATGAACCTGATACCCTGTCTTAAATGTGCTTTGTTTTCCATCAACATTTTGTGCCTGCCCCATTAGCCGTCACCTGGAAGAGTGGTTCAAAAATCAAACTGCTATTGATTTCAGATGACCCTCACTAGGGACTTCCCACTCACAGATCCAAGTCCACCTAGCCACAAAGCATTTACATCTTTACACTTATTCCACAGATACAATGGATCTGGGCAGGGTGTGATGCACAAAAGATAAAACGGGCCACATCATATGAATAAGAACAGAAGAAGGCATGTGGTCTCTGCTACAATCGTCTTATAGGCTGTAGAGCACAGTCAGGATGCTTGGGGGGGGCATCTGCATTGAAATCAGCAGCAGGACTGCTAGTGGTGAGGCTGCCACTGATGTTATACCAATTAGGAAGGAGTATTTTGGTGCCTGAGGAGAAAAATCCACCTGACAATTTCCCACATTTTCATGTCTCTTAAACCCTGACTCAACGAGCCGAACACTGATGGTGTACTTCCCTGAGGTTGGTCTTGTTGGTGTGATCAGAGTTGAACCCAGTTCCTTTTAGGGCTATGTTTTATATATAGGGCAGTGTATATTCTGCAATAACACAGAAGCCGGAAAAAGAACAGACTTTCCTTTTTGTAAGGCATGTCCTGTTTCTTCTTATTATGGCTGAGAACATACTTAGAAGTATTCATAGAAGAACACATTAATTGTCACTCTTGTTAATAACTGCGATTGTGCTCAGTCATGTATATGATCCCAAAGAAGTTACCACTGATGTTATAATGACCACCAGAAATAATGAGGTTATTGAAACTGTCATGAGATAAAATTATACACAGCTTTCATATTCCCACCACCGGCATTTCCAAACCATAGAACAGGTTAGAAGTAAAAGAACGTTACTTCTAATGGGGTTATACTGAGTTTTCCACCAACACAATCAATCAGCAGACCTTTGCTTTCATGTTGCTCGAAGCCTATCTTTGGCATCCACTGTGAGTTGAACTCCTTTGCCCATTTATGCTGGGCTGTCAACACAACTATTCTCACAACTAACCTGCAAGTTCTCTGTAGGGTTGTTTCAAAAACACCAGACTCCTGCTTCCTCCCAGCACAAACAGCTCCTGTTCCATGCTCAGACTCGGTGCTGCCTCCCCTTGCCCAGCACAGACAGCGAGAAGCACATTGTTTGCGCTGGGAGGAGCACCCAGCATAGAGCAGCAGCAGCAGAGGCTGTTGTTTCACACTAGATGTCATTCCCATCTTTAAAAGGGGTTCCAGAGGAGATCCGGGAAATTACAGGCCAGTCAGTCTGACGTCAATACCGGGTAAGTTGGCGGAAACTGTTATTCAGGAAAAAATTAGTGGGCACATTGACGAACAAAAACTATTGAGGCAGACTCAGCATGGGTTCTGTAAGCGAAGATCTTGTCTCACTAACCTGTTAGTGTTCTTTGAGGGAGTGAACAAACATGTGGACAAGGGGGACCCAACAGATGTTGTTTACCTTAACTTCCAGAAAGCTTTTGATAAAGTTCCTCATTAAAGGCTCCTAAGTAAACTCAATAGTTGTGGGATAAAAGGACAAGTCCTTTTGTGGATCAAAAACTGGCTAATTAATAGGAAGCAAAGAGTGAGTATAAATGGGCAATTTTCTCAGTGGAGGGTCGTAAGCAGTGGGGTACCACACGGATCAGTACTGAGACCGATGCTTTTTAACCTGTTCATTAATGATTTGGAGTTGGGAGTAAGCAACGAAGTGGCTAAATTTGTGGATGACACAAAATTGTTCAGGGTGGTGAAAACCAGGGAGGATTGTGAGGCATTCCAAAGGGATCTGTCGAGGATGGGCGAGTGGGCATCAATGTGGCAAATGGGGTTCAATGTGGCCAAGTGCAAAGTGATGCACATTGGGGCCAAAAATCCTAACTATATTGAACAAAGCTTAAAATGCCTGGGGCTCTTTAGCTTGGAGAAACGACGGCTGAGGGGTGACAGGATCGAGGTTTATAAAATTATGCATAGGATAGAGCAGGTCAAGAAAGAAGTACTTTTCTCCCTTTCTCACAATACAAGAACTCGTGGGCACTTAATGAAATTGTTGAGCAGTTGGGTTAGAACAGATAAAAGGAAGTACTTCTTCACCTAAAGAGTGATTAACACATTGAATTCACTGCCACAGGAGGTGGTGGCAGCTACAAGCATGGACAGCTTCAAAAGGGAATAAGATAAGCTTATGGAGCAGAAATCCATCAGTGGTTTAGCCACAAGGTATAGACAGGAGCTCTCAGGCTGCGGCAAGTGATGCACTGTCTTCTTGGTGCTTGGGGATGCAACAGTGGGAGGGCTTCTAGTGTCCTGGCCACACTGCTGGACCTCCTGATAGCCCCTGGTATTTTTGGCCACTGTGTGGGTACTAGGTCTGCTGGGGCTGACTACTCCTCAGATGAGGAAGAGGCATGGAGCAGCCCAGCCTCCTCTGGAGTCAGCCCAGAAGAAGAACCCTCAACTATACCTGAAGAGGAAGAGTCCCCAGCAGCTGCACAGGAGGTGCAGCCAGAAGGAGAAGCCAATCCTGAGCCTGGCCCAGCATCCCCAGTTGCAGACACCCCAAGGCCAGACTCCTTGCCTAGTTCTCCCGAGTGCCCCAGACATAGGGCACGCCAGAGGCTGACTATGCAGGAGTGAAGAAGGAGTGTCAGACTCCAGCTCCCGCAGAGGCAGAGGGAAGAGCTGTAAGCCTTTGCAGACTCAACCCCAGGGAAGGAAGGACCTGTTCAAAAGCACTCAGTGCACCTCGTTCAACACAGCAGCAACTTTGCTCACTCAGACCTGCTCCTGCGTGTGTGTACCAGTCGCTCCTTGAATTGACTTTCTGGCTCTTTGATTTTTGGCTCTGACTGACCTTGATTCTGGACTGTGTTTACAAGCTTCCAGTGTGTGGTCTCTGTGGCAGCCAGCCAAGACAGTACACAGAGTGTTGGACTGGATAGGCCATTGGCCTGATCCAACATTGGCTTCTCTTATGTTCTTATGTTCTTAATACTGCCTCTCCTCTTCCCTCATGTTGTTTGCACTGGGAGAAGCACACAGCCCCAACAGGAAGCAGCATCAGCTGCTGCTTCAAGCTCGGGTTCTGTGCCACCTCCTCCCAGAGCAAACAGCATCCTTCACACTGTTTACACTTGGAGGAGCCCCAGCCCCAGTGCTGTTTTGCTTGGGCTGCCTTGGCATTGCCTCCTCCATGCCCAGTCTGCTCCACTGTTTGGGCTTGGTAGAGTTGTCAGTTCATCTGGACAGTCAAGTATTTGTATTGACTGTTTTTGGGGGAAACACTAAAAAAAATACTGGACATTTAACTGTCCAGTATTTTTTTCTTGGATAGTCAGTGAAAATACTGGGCTGTCCAGGTCAATACCAGACACCTGGCAATCTTAGTTCTTTTTTTTAATATTAAATTTAAAAAAACCAGTTAAAAATAAGAAAGTAGATCCTGATGTTTGTGTGGAGCAAACAGGGAGGTAGCAATCTTAGTTCTGTGTAACCTGAAGTCACTAGTCTACTAGGAAAAAACTTGTTGAATCATTAAGCTTGAATTGAAAAAAAAGATATATTATTTTTAATCCTGTTTTCTCACAGCTTCATTTTTACAAGGTCCTGCTATTTCATCTTCTGGTATTCAGAGTTATTTCAGATGTACAGATGTAGCACCTAAAGGAAGCGAAAAAGCGTTAATCCTCTTTGAAACACGCCATTTGTCAGCTGTATGCACAAGACGGCAATTTGTCTTCTTCTTCCCTGTACTTCATATGTTTCCTTGAAGAAGTGCTGTCTTAAGCATCAAGATGACTCAATATACCTGTCTTGCAGGAAGTAGTTCCTTTTACTGTTCAGACATTTGGCTTGAGTGAGCAAGTCCTTTCTGCCACCATTTAAATCACTGTGCTTGTGCAAAAAAAAAGTAAGTTAAAATCTTCAGTGCAAAACTGCTGAGTTAGAATTCACTATTAAGTTCAATACTACTTACCCCAAGGACCTGGGATGGCTTACTATCCCCTTTACAAATGTTAATTAGTTCCACTACAATTCTGTAACAGCCTATTTATCAAGTTATTGTGTTGCATTGTGGACTAGATACTGCTTTGCCTAAGAGCAACTGGGCACGCCCCCCACTTCTCTTCCCCACACACTGTCTTTTGTGAATATAAATGGATTGATCAAATGGATGTGTTCTTCATGCATCTCATGAAGTGAGCTCTGATTCATGAAAGCTTATGTTACAGTTGTTGTTGTTGAGTCGCACAGTCGAGTCCGACTCTTCGCGACCCCATGGACCAGATCATGCCAGGCCCTCCTGTGTTACGGTACATTCTGTTAATTTCTAATGTGCCCCTGGATTCCTGTGTTATTTTGCAATCTTATTGCTTAACCTAAAATGGTCTCTTCAGGGGGTTAAAGCAAGTGAGACTAAATATTTCCAACTACATTAAGAATGTGTTGGAAATGTGTTGCTTTCTGTAGCGCAGGTTTCCAAAGCACTGCTTAACTGGCCTGGAGCAGGTTATAAAAAATTACTTCAGGATCAAATTTAAGCAATAAAGAGGAACAGGGGCAACAGTTTATATCTCAAAACCAACACACACTGCACAGCCTGTCTGTCACAATTCCCAATCAAGGTCACATTGCCCCAGCAGGGCCCCCCCCCCCAGATGGCACAACAACAAAAAGCGGGTCCAACTAGTTTTTATTTATTTAACATTATTAAAATTAACCAAATGGCTGATGTACCTCACTGCTTATTTCAATAAGCTGATGGTTTTGAGGGCTGGCTGTGCGAGGCATCCGCCTGGTCCGCTTTTTGGACAGCTCCATCCCAGCGCCAAACTCAGCCAGTGGCCTTGCTTATCACCACCTGTGCAGCCGTATGTACAGAGAGGTGCCAAGCTTCATCCCTCTTCCCTGATGTGCTGCAAGGCTGCTACCGGGTTCAGAAGATGCCGCTCAGCCACCAAGGGTGCTCCTTCACAGCACACCCAGCCACAAAGCATGTGATGGCCTGTCCCGGGCACCCCTCCGCATCACACCAGACACCTCAGGGCGCTTTCTCATTAGCCCTACCTATCCCGAGGAACCCACTCTATTCCTCCCAACTAGTTGTGGCCTAACCCATTTTACAACTACCCTATTTAATGGGGAAAATCCCTGTCCACAGAGGCAGCACAGAGCAGGCGAAAAAATGGCTTCACTCATAGCCAATCTGGTAAAAAAAAACAACCCAGAATTCTTAAGTATAGCAACCAGCTAGTCCCACACTGACCATAGGGAAGCTGGGTGGGTCAGCTGCAGCCAAAACGCTGTAGATGAGAGGGTGGAGCTGAACAAAGCAGCCTGCCACTCTCTCCTGATCGGACTAACCAGATTTACTGTGAGCCAATAGTGTCTCGTGCTTCCGTTGAAGTCATGATCTGCTCTTCTCTAGATTAGGGCACCTTATATACCAGCACCAAAATATGAAACCACTGTATGTTAGCATTTACAGAAATAACTATAACATGCATTTGGTCCTTCAGCTTAAAAGGCTTGCTGAGTTAATTTTTCAGGGAGAATCAAGTCAAATGCCAGTGTATTCGCTGTGGGGAATTCTCTCTGCCACTGTAACACAATACATTTGCCTGGGCCTATCATGCTAACTAGCGATCCAGCTACATTTAACAGAGAAGACTACCAAATTACTGTTTAATTCAGTGCAGATATACATGTAGGCAGCACATTAAGATCATTACATTGGCTCATGGGTTGATTTGAAATGACAATCCTAGTGTGCTGTTATATAACCGTAAATTAATGTAATATTCATAATATATTCATTCTTGGGCCGGGCAACATATAATACACACCAAAAAAGAGAACTTGGGGACAGAAATTAAATACTGAAGTCGCAGAATTTTTATCTGCTGTTGACGTTGGGGCAAGTGAGCAAGAGAGGCAGTTTGGTGTAGTGGTTAGAAACGTGGGCTCTAATCTGGGAGAACTGGGTTTGATTCCCCACTCCTCCACATGCAGCTGCTGGTGTGACCTTGGGTCAGTCATAAGTTTTTTCAGAGCTGTTCTCTCAAGGGCAGTTCTCAAGAGAGCTCTCTCAGCCCCACCTACGTCACAGGGTGTCTGTTGTGGGGAGGGGAAGTGAAAGGGATTGTGGGTCGCTCTGAGACTCCTTCAAGTAGTGAAGGGCAGGGTATAAATCCAATTGCGGCTGCTGCTTCTGGAGGCTGGCAACCCTAACATTAAAGCTTATACCCAGAATAAAATTGTGTTGGTCTTGAAGGTGCCACTGGACTCAAACGTTATATATATACATTGGGTACTGATGTTTATACCTGAATTCCTCTTTATACTATAAGGTATCCTTATCATACAATACTTCATCTGGTAATATATGTAAGATATGGTACTATAAAGTACATCTCCACCTCCAACCAAATCTCTGCTTTTCTAACTGCATTGAAAGTTGAGGGTATTCTCATTTCACTCCAGCTTCACAGCTGTAGCCACCTTATATTTAAAAAATGTAGACTGATGCTCACCATGGATCCTGAAGCTCTTCCAAACATTCAAACAGTGCTCCAGTCCTTGGGAATCAAATCAGGAGAAAAGTCCAATGACTATCAATGTATTGCTTTACTCTGGTATTGATTTACTCTGCTCTGGTTAGACCTCACCTAGAGTATTGTGTTCAGTTTTGGGCACCACAATTTAAGAAGTATATAGACAAGATGGAATGTGTCCACAGGAGGGCAATGAAGATGGTGAGGAGTCTGGAGACCAAGTCCTATGAAGAAAGGTTGAAGGAACTGGGTATGTTTAACTTGGAAAAGAGATGACTGAGAAGTGATATGATAACCATTTTCAAGTTCTTGAAGGGCTGTCATACAGGGGATGATATGGAGTTGTTTTCTGTTGCCCCAGAAGGTCAAACCAGAACCAACAGGTTGAAATTAAATCAGAAGAGTTTTCGGCTAAACAATAGGAAGAACTTCTTGACAGAGTGGTTCCTCAGTGGAACAGGTTTTCTCGGGAGGTGGTGGGCTCTCCTTTTTTGGAGGTTTTCAAACAGAGACTAGATGGCCATCTGACAGCAATGCTGATTCTGTGAACTTAGGCAGATCATGAGAGGGAGGGCAGCAAGAATTGCATCAGTGCTTAGTTCCTGTGGCCCTTTTTTACATGTCCAGGGAAATGCTGATTGCCACACTTTTTTCCAGGTCAGTTTGGCTGGAGATCCTGGAGGTTTTTTGTTTTCTGGGCATGGAACAGTGGTTACTGGGAGTGGGGGGGGGAGATATTTGTGAATTTCCAGCATTGACAGGGGGTTGGACTAGATGACCCTAGAGGTACCTTCCAACTCTATGATTCTATGATTTATTTAACGACTGAAGAAAAAGCATGCAAAATGAGTTGTAATATATAGCAATCATCCTATTGTTTCACCTTGTTGGATCTATTTTAAGAAAGTGTTTAATGTGTCTCCTTGCCTCCATGCCAATGTACTAATTTGAGTAGCACACCTCAAACAGTAACCACTTAACTCTTTGCATTCTATATTTCCCCAGGGACTCATATCCACAACCAGACGCTGATTGTAGAAACAGCAGAAACTGTAGTTATATCATGTTTTTATGTTGGGAATTCAAAATGTTGAATTTTCTCCTGTTCCCACAGTCCCAGTATTCCCACAAAACTGCAAGAAAAACACTCTTGCAAAATATAGATCACCTTGATTATTGTCATTTTACACATGAAGAACCTGAAGTACAGGGAAGTGGATGAAAAAGTGGGAAAGCTCCCTAGGAAAGAAGTCCCAAGTTATTTCATGAGCAAGTTTTAAAGTCAAAAGGTACGAAGAGAGTAATTTACATATTGTGGTGGAATCTAGCAGGGACTGAGCATCTTCTCCTTGTGTCTCTGGGGCTCACAGTGCCATATGCATCCAGCCCTTTGCTTTATAATAATCAATCAAATAGTAACAGCCTTTACCTCCACAAATATAAGCACAGTTGCTCAGCTCAGCAGGGTGCACATTTCTGGCAGGGAAGGGAAAAAAATAAATACAAACTAAGAAATTGAACTCATTTCGCATGCTTGACCTTCAGGCAAAGAATGTCCTTTTAAAGCTTTAAGATGCTGAAATACTACATTTGCACACACACACAAAAAAAGCTTGCCTATGTTCAGGAAGAACATGACTGTGGTTCCTGCAGCCACCTTCTGGAACATCTCTTAACACCAGTCCCATGCTGATCCATTCTGAACAAATCAAAGGGCACACAAATGAGGGCAAAACTTAAACCCACAGAATCTGTCTTTTCTTGAGAACTGTACAAACATTGGAATGAAGTTCTTTGGCCTATAGCAGGGGTGCACAGCAGGGGTGGGGAAGAAGGGGGGCTATGATAAGGGCACGCAGCAGCTCAGAGTTTAGCCTGAGGAGAAGTCTGCCTGCTTCACATGCTCCATCCCCAGCTGCCTGTCCTGGTGCTGTTGGCTGAGGGAAGGAGGTAAACTGCCACCAGGTACAAGACTTTGAGTACATCTGAAGTTAAATAAGGACTTGGTTTGTGAAAATTTTACTTCTTTAACTTTTTAGTCTACATTTTGTTACTAAAAAACCATCCACTTCATCTCCGAAGGTCAATGTCTTAACTCAGGGATGGAAGAAGGCTCAAACAGAGAGACCTTACAGAATACAAACCTGCAAGAACCTATGAGAATAATCCTAAGCAAGTCTATGCAGAAGTAAATTCTATTTTATGAAATGAGGCTTACTCCCAGGAAAGTGTTCTTAAGATTGCAGCCTTAGTCATGGTGTCTTCTGGGGCCAAAGGGGGCATTCCCCCCCCAAGTTACTGATCTGCATGAACAGACTTTGCCCCCATCCCTGGAATTGTTTCTGTGGATGCCTTTGGCCTTAGTAGATGTACAGCATAGTGTGGTGTATACACTAGAACTAGAAATGTAAAACAATAAAGTGGAGGGGCCATGGCTCAGTGGTAAAACCTCTGCTTAGCATGCAGAAGGTCCCAGGTTCAGTCCGGGGAATCTCCAGTTTAAAGAATCTGGCAGTAGGTGATGTGAAAGACTTCTGCATAAGAATCTCGAAAGCCACTGCCTGTCTGCGTGGACAATAATGACCTTGATGGACCAAGGGCCTAATTCAGAATAAGGCAGCTTCATGTGTTCACCCATCATCCTGAAAGTTTCTGCATGAATAGAAATTCAGACCCCAAAGTTGTACTGGGTTCTTGTAGAAGAATAGTAAGCCTAGAGATGATGCACAAAGGAGAGGAAATACAGAGAGGGGGGGGGGACACTCCTGAAGACACTTGCAGTGTGCATCCTTTTAGTGCTCCTGAGTTTATGTGAAATATTTTCCAACAGATGAGAAGCAGTTGTACCTGCAGACTAATACTTCCAATTCCTTTCCTAGTGCTCAAAAAGATAAAACAATCGGGGGTGGGGTTGGAACATCGCAGTAGAACCAGTAGCATGCTATCTCTTGGTTAAGCATGGCCCCTGCCACACGGCAGAAAAAAACACGGCCAAAGTGCAGCTATTCAGAGCCGCACCAAAAGAGACACACGGAGGCGGGATCACACATCCCCTGAGCCGCCGCACCATTGCTCCCTGGCACGATCAGATGCCGGGGAGGAAGCCACCGATGGGAGACCGAGGCAGCTGGCTGCGCATGTGTGCGCAAGCGCAGTTTGGCCAGGAACCTTGGATGCGCTGGCAGAAGGATGCGCCAGCGATCCCACGGCCACGCTTGCCGCGGCCTTTCTGGTAAGTCCACCTCTGTAGGTGGTTTGTTTTCACTGCGGATTTTCGGCCTGAAGGGCCGGATCAGGGACGGGTGTGCGGCGCTTCCCAGATGTTGCAGTGAGATCGTGCCCGTTTGCTGTGCCCCCGATCCATCCCTCTTCCGGCCCTAAACCTCCCGTGTGACTGGAGCCCATGGTGATTTTGATTCATGACTTTCATAAATCATTTCTAGAAGATACAGTCCTGATTAGAAAGTTTTTTTAAAAAAAGAAAACATATGGAAACGAATGAGTGATAGATATTACAGGAAAGAAAATGGTGGTGGGGGGAATGTAAATAACAAGATCCAAAGAGTGTAAATGGTTTAAAGTCTCCACTGCAAGGCAGAGCATAAAGAAAACATGGAAATACACAGCCAGTGTAGAATTCAATTTCAAAAAAATGAAGGATACAATGGGAGCATCAAAAGACTGCTAAAACTGGGGGATTGTAGGAAGGAAAGTTCAGAATCTGAAGGTGCAAAGAAGAGACTTGCAAGACAGTAAAACCTTAAAAGTCACCTTGCTTAAGTCAATTGTGTAGTGCTTGATGCTCCAAGATTTATGGAATAAATATGTATGTTTGTATCTTAAAATTCAGCTGCCTTTTGAAAAGATCAAGACTGGAATAGCATTACGAATCAATGCATATAAACTGGCAAAAAGAAAGCTGGATGTACTTCAAGAGAGAATAGAAGATGGGGGTGCAGAAACAAACTCTAGAGGAAATAACGACTAAGCAGATAATCCAGTATGTGAAAATACTAAAACAATATTATAATGGGCCATTCAAACAGCAGGCAAGCAACCATCAGCCAAACATGTGCAAAATGACAAAGGGGAGGTTCTCTCAACCCCTGCAAAACATCCACAGAAACCAACCATGCTGGAGAAATGCTCTGGGAATGTGCAGTACTAATCTTAGGTAAAACAATACGGCAGATAATGAGCCACAATAAAACAAAGCAGAATGTGTAAGAAATTGATAAGGCTATTTCCAGTTGCCGAGGCATTAAATTAACCAAAAGAAAATCAAGCTTACGGCTGGGGAGGTGAAGGGAAACACTTCAGCGCGCTGTTAGAGAAAGATATAAAACATAATTTACAACCAAGATGGAACTCTTAAAAGACAAGAATAATATGGCATGAAACTCCAGGGAAGCTTAAACTGGCTTTGAAATGTTGAGCCTGAAGAACAAAACACAACTTTGCAGTGTACTAGGGAAAAAAGTCATGCAGCATTAAATGAAACCGCTAACAGTATGTCACTGTAAGAAAACCAGAGGGGCTGTTGCAGAAATATTTATGAAAGACTCTGGCTCCAAATAACCTGAAAAGGACCAGCTACCTTTACTTTCAGATATACTTTCTCAACCATTTGTTAGGCATCTTGGTTTCATACTTAATGGAAGTCAGAAACCAATAATTATGCTAAGCAAAAAAGGGACAGCTCACCTATATGCTGCACATGTTTTCCTATTACCCTATTAATTTGCCTCAGCCTTGACCTGCCATCCTTTTCCCATCTCAATCTCCTGCCTGGCTCCTGCAGAGACATGACCCATTGAAACACATTACGTGGCAGTTCTGTGAAGTGGAAATGTCTATTAAGAAGAAGTCAAAGCTACAGAGTTCATCCTCACTGATGACCTAAACAAATTAAAGAGAGCACTTCTACAGGGAGAAGGTTGCATTACACTGGCATGCACAAATATTTTGAGATATGGTTTTCAGTGAAAGGCACTTGCTAAGCTGGAAAAGGCCATGACTATTTCCACACAGTGATTTTGCTCCCATGTAGCTCATATTGCCACTGAGAACACAGCAACAAATTATCCATGCAGCAGTTTGGTGTAGTGGTTAGAAACGTGGACTCTAATCTAGGAGAACTGGGCTTGATTCCCCACTCCTCCACATGCAGCTGCTGGTGTGTCCTGGGGTCAGTCACAAGTTCTTTCAAAGCTGTTCTCTCAAGGACAGTCCTTGAAATAGCTCTCTCAGCCCCACCTACCTCACAGGGTGTCTGTTGTGGGGAGGGGAAGGGAAAGGAGATTGTAAGACACTCTGAGACTCCTTCGGGTAGTGAAGGGTGGGGTGTAAATCCAATTTCCTCCTCCCTCCTCCTCCTCCTTGTCTTCTTCAGTTTCCCCCCTTACTTCCTCACCTAAGCTCCATTTTCCTCCCACCACCACTGGAGGGCTTTTCAGACTGAGACTGCGGTCACACACACTAAATAATCCACTTTCAATCCACTTTCAAAATGGATTTTTACAGTGTGAACTGGCAAAATCCAGTTGGAAAGTGCATTGAAAGTGGATTATTTAGTGTGTGTGACCGCAGCCTTAAACAAAAAACCTCAGTAATTGATATATCCTTATAGAGCCACAGCAATTTTTGGATTACCATTTTAAAAACAAAAAAAGCCTGAAAGGGCACAGAGTAATGGAAAATGGCACTGATGTAAGTAGCACTAAATGAAGACCCTTCTGTCTACACAGCATGCAAAGATGCTTTGTTTGTGAGCTTTCCAAAAAGATTGTACTAAACCAGGTTTGGAGAAGATGACACGCAATGTTCCCTCTAAGCTCTGGAGTCTTGTGAGCAAAAATCACACTTTGTGAGCTATTAGCATTAAAGCTGTGAGTGAGCCTACATTTGCCTAACGGATAAACCTAAGCCTACTTCACAAGGTTGTTGTGAAGATAAGACAGAGGATGAGAAAACAATGGACAGCATTCTGCGCAACTTGGGGGAATGGGCAGGATTAAAATATACCAAATATCCAATTGAAAAATGTGTGGGAATCCAGTTCCAATCTGATTTCCCAGACATACGTGCGCAGGTATTTAAAAATGTATATAAGCATGTACAACCTATTTGTCCACTGCAGCAAACTCAGATATGACATTGGGCTAACAACTGTAATGTGTAGAGGTGTCCTAACTGCAGACAGCCAGTGGTTAGAGTGTCACCCTAGGATCTGGGACAGCCAGGTTCAAATCCCTACACTGTTGTGCCAGCTTGCTAGTGAGTCATTTAATGATATATATTATATACAATACGCCATTAAATGCCAACAATTCCCTTCCATTTTCTACATAGGGCAAACAGGTCAAACCCCATGCCAAAGGATAAATGGACACAAATCTGACTTTAAGAATCACAAGAGATCCATCAGTGACTATTAGTCACAAGGTATAGATGGAACACTAAGGGTGCGTTCAGAAGGGCTGTTTAGTCCGCCTCAGAAACGGATTTTATCTGTGCGATCACACAGTCAACATCTGTCTCCTGTCCCCAGCCGTCACTTTCCGGCTCAAAACCGCTTTAACCCAGAGGATTTTGATACCAGGTATCCCCAAGTGGTGTGTTTTTGATTCTCCGGTTCCAGCCGCACTATCTGGTTCCAGCCGCTGTCTGATCACTCCTGCGGTGTCGAGCCACTTCCGGTTTAAACCCACTCCCCGCTCGAAAGCTGCCCGAGGTTTCCGCTTTTCCCCCGCCATTTTTGTTAAAGCATTGCCAGTGTGCGCATAGGCAGAGGTCCACCACCGTGTTATTAGAAACAATGTTTAAACGGTGCCTAGTTTTAGCATTTAAACAAGTTCGAGATCCCACAGAGGCCATTTTCAGGGTAAACGTTTAAAGGGAAGTGTTACTTTAAAGTTTAAAGGGAAGTGTTACAGCAGTCGGGTTGAAGTGAAAATCGCTGTTCTGCGCACATGCAAAAAATTTAGTTCTACAGATGGCTGCCTGTGTGCATGCCCTAACTGAGAGAGAGAGAGAAACAACACCAACGCACGCTCCCACATGTGGACAACAGGGAGCGATGTGGCTGTGCAGTGATCCGGAGCAAGGAGGTGAGTGTGATCGCGATTCTCCAGGTTAAAAAAACGCATCAGGACCGGAGAAATTTAAACCACTCCCAGCACGCCGTCTGACCGCACCCAATGTCTGGGGCAGTGATGCTCTGTATTCTTGGTGCTTAGGGGTCAACAGTAGGAGGGCCTCTGGAATTCTGTCCCTGCTGGTGGACCTCCTGATGGAACCTGGGTTTGGGGCCACTGTGTGACACAGAGTTTTGGACCAGATGGGCCATTGGCCTGATCCATCATGGCTTCTCTTAGGTTAGAAAGAGAACCATAGAGATATTTTAAAATGTGTTTCCTGAAGTTTATTTACACTACATTCCATTACACTCTCAACGGGGACCTTCCCAGGAGGACTGAAGGAGGCAGTAGTCTGCCCTCTTCTTTAAAAAGCTTCTCTGGACCCGACAATCCTTAATAACTACCGCACAGTATCCAATTTACCATTTTTGGGTAAGGTGGTAGAGAGGGCAGTGGCAACACAACTTTAGGTTTTCTTGGATGAGGCTAAGGTCCTGGATCCCTTCCAGTCTGGCTTTCACCCCACCCATGAGACAGAGACGGTGCTGATCACCCTGGTGGATGATCTCCAGGGACACCTGGATCGAGGCAGTTCGGCACTGCCGATACTTCTCGATCTATCAGCAGCATTCGATATGGTTGACCATGAAGTGTTAACCCACCGCCTCACCAACACCTGGATATGGGGACTTGCCTTGGAGTGGATAACCTCCTTCCTTCAGGGTTGGGGACAGAGGGTGGCACTTGGGGGGGGAGTTATCCCAGCGGAATCCACTAGAATGTGGTGTTCCGCAGGGAGTGATTCTCTCCCCCATGTTGTTTAACATGTCATGTGCCCCCTCGCCCAGATTATCCGGAGATATGGGTTGGGTTGTCACCAGTATGCGGATGACACCCAGCTCTACCGGCTGATGGACGGCTGCCCGGACATGGCCCCAGGACACCTCAGGACACCTCAGTGAGGCATTACAGGCTGTGGCTGGATGGTTACAACAGAGCTGACTGAAGTTAAATCCATCTAAGACAGAGGTCCTGTACCTGAGTCGTGGGGGATTGGGTCAGGGGATCAGGCTCCCAACCTTCGATGGGGCTCCATTGGTGTGTGAAGAGTCTGGGGGTATTCCTGGATGCCTCCCTCTCCACGGAGACCCAGGTCACTGCCACTGCCAGGTCTGCCTTTTTCTATCTGAGGCAGATTAGGCAGTTAGCCCCATATCTTACTCCCCGAGACCTAGCTACAGAGACCCATGCAATGGTCACTTCCAGAATGGATTACCATAACTCTCTCTATGTGGGGCTGCCCTTGACTCTGCTCTGGAAGTTTCAGCTAGTGCAGAATGCGGCCGTGTGGGTGCTGATGATGACACCTGTGTGGGCTCGTATCCACCCAGTGCTGCGCAAACTGCACTGGCTGCCTATTGAATTCTGGATCCGTTTCAAGGTGCTGATGCTTATCTTTAAATCCCTATATGGCCAGGGGCCAGCATACCTGTGAGACCGCCTCTCCCCATATGAGCCCCGGAAGGCACTGAGGTCTACAAACCAACATCTTTTAGTGGTCCCCAGCCCCAGGGACACCTGATAATTCTCGGCCAAAAAGGCCCTGGCCCCCCTCTGGTGCAATAAGCTCCCCTACGAGATCAGGCCCCCACGGGACTTATTGCAATTCCTTAGGGCCTGTAAGATGGAGGTCTTCCACTGGCCATTTGGTTGAGACAGTGGACGTCCCACCCCAGCTTTTTTGGCCATCCATCCATCAGTGGCTTGATCCTGACTGGACATCTGATTAGATATTGAATTGCTTTAACATCTGATCTCTCTTTGCATGGTATTTTATGATATGATATTACTATGTGTAAATTGTTATTTTAATATTATTTTAACTGTATTATTTTCATTGTTGTACACCGCCCTGAGTCCGTTTGGGGAGGGTGATACATAAATCTAATAAAATAAAAATAAATCAATAAAATAACATAAAATGTGTTGGGAATAAATGTTTGAAAGTTTAGGCATGGAACGAACCTTTCTGCACATTAAAAAATATCATTTAAGGACAATGGTTACCTTCATCCTAAAATGAAAATTTTATATGTAGAGGGAGCTTTTTCTTTTTAATGCATAAGTATTCAAATCTTAGTCCAGCAACTGCTACTTTAGTCCAGCAACTGCTACTTTATCTAAAAGTGCTGATTGTATACTTAATTATTTTCATGGTGTATGTGGGCAAAGCATGACATCATCAAAGCAAAGAGCCAGTTCTGCCTGGTCTGTTGTGGGGAGAGGAAGGGAAGGAGATTGTAAGCCACTCTGAGTGAAGGGCAGGGTATAAATCCTCCTTCTTCAGTTTGGCTGCAAACCAGAGGTGCTTGCATGTGCCACAGAGAGGAAGGATAGAATATAGTTCTAGAGTGATATAATTTGTACTCATGGGATTGCATCATGACCCATGACTTGTCTAAGACCTTGGAAAGAGACCTTTTGTTCAGTGTGGGGTCACCCAGGCTACCAGGGTTTTTTTGTTTCACCATTTCTTCGGATTACTAAATATGATTTAAAAGGTCAGCATTCACCTGGTAGGGGAGAGGGAGGGAGAAAGAGAGTGCCAAACCCCAGGCCTTACTCACCTGCAAATATATAAACACACACACTGCCCCCCCTCTGCAGGAAAGAGGGGTGCCCTGAAAACTTGGGGGGGGGAGAGGCTCTTGTGGCTCCAGCTACCTGTGCAAAAAGCCAAGCAAAGTGCAGGCCTCCTTGGGGCTGGAGGAGACAGCGCCTCTGCCCTGTCCTACCCACCACAGGCATCAGACACCCCCCTTTCTTCCATCTCCATTGGTTAGGCCTTTGAGGGTTTCCGGGGGCACCCCCCCCTCAGGCTGCACATGCACCTCAGGAGCCACCGCCCTCCGGCCTGCCCTCTCTCCCTCCTAGCTGGCTGCACTGCGTCTCTGAGCTGGCGAGCCGTGCTTCAGCCCTGCTCGCTTTCGGGCAGTTTAAAATTAATTTAAAATTAGTTGTCATATCTTTTTCATTTAGCCTCTTGTTTTTATATTCTCATTGCTACAGGTATAGTTACTAGCTACAGCTGACTTAGCAGTTTTGAAGTGGGTGTTCATTAAGATTACCAATAAGAAGCCAGAGAGATAAAAGGAAGAGAAGTAGGCGAAAAAGCCAGATATGTATCGAGCAATTCAGTTTTTGCTTTGTTAATGTTTATATCCTGAACCTGAGATTTTATATTTTGCAAGTGTTTGGGAATTAGAGCCAGGCTGAAATTCAGTCATTCTTGCTGAATAAGAGATAACTGAAACTTTGCTGGCCGAAGCAAGGACAACAGCATGTGTTGAAACGATAGCTGAATAGGAACTGGCAGGGTCAACAAAGCTCTTCAGTAACAAGATCTGCACGAATGGTACTTTTTCTTTTTGACTAGTACAGAAATTTTAGGCCAACTCAGGTTAAACAAAAATAGCTCTGGGGGAAAAATACATCACATCAGAAAGTTACCTCTTCCAAGGTTATGTATCCCAGTGACTTCTTACCAACGGTACATCTGTCTCAAATGTAAGGAACAAAATCTGGGAAAGAAAGGAATCAACAGAAGAGGCAATAACGCTCTTGTATAGATACACTTGGATAAATGTAGCAGCTATATCATTTCAAGTATATAATTAATATTACAAATGATTATTCCCTCTCAAGTAAAGCAAACCCGAGAGACAAAAGATAGAAGCATAGTAAAGAAATTATTCAGTGAGCAGTCAGAGACACTCCATCAAATAAAAGGGCAATTCATTCAGCAAGCCATAGGTGGATTGCAGGAGACAGGACTGCCTACAGAAGCAGACGCAAAAGCTGAGCTTCTTTATAGGCTGGCTATAGGGAAGCTTTAAAAAAAAAAACCTTTTGCCATTATTTGTGTTATTCTTATTCTGTCAGCGTTAGTACTGGGTAGTTTTTGATGACTGATGACATCGTATTGAATTCTTGGATAAGCACCCTTTCACTCTTCACTGATTGTTGCACATGGATGACGCTTAGCATCTTGATCTAATATGTTTATGATCCATAATTTATCCCTTCTAAGGCCTTTCAACAAAACTCTTGCAATGCAATGCAGCTTTTGTCAAATGGTTGCTGCAATTCCACGCATGCTTACTTAGGAATAAGCAGTGGGTTTTACTACACAAAATAGGGCTGTGAAGCCTAAAATTGACGGACTGTCAGGCTTACAGTAGGAAGCAGGGTGAAGTTTTAGATGGTTTTCCTGCAAAAGAGGGAACAGAAGTCTGTGTATTGAGGTCATTTCACATCTGCACACAGGTTGAAGCAGGGGTTCCCATCCTGTGTAACAGTGAGACACATGAGTTGTGTATTCTCGTCAGTTCCCGTGTGTGTGGTAGCAAAATCAGATTGGTACCATGGTATGCATGAAAAGGGGCTTCAGAGTTCCCCCACGCTATTTTCCCAACCAGAGGTGGTCCCAGTGGGGGAAATACACATACCCTCTGTCCTGAGAAGAGAGATGTCACAGAGTAAGGAAGCTTTATAAAAGCTGTTCTTAAAACTAGAAGTCTATTTGCAAAGTACACATTCTGATATTTTAGTGGATGACTTCCTAATCGATAGAGAAAGGACTGATTCCAGGAGAGAGAAAAGCATGACTTTGAATGTATACCAGCAAAAGACAAAAATAATACCAAAGAGCCAGGAGATGTTGAGGCCACCGAGGATATTAAATCTGCAAACTAAGAATTTAGCTCAGGCATGTGAGAATGGAAAGAGGACAATATCAGCTCTCTGTTGGCACTGGGGTAAGAAGGGTTATGCCCTTGAGCAGTAATCAAAGGGGAGAAGGACCTGGTGATCATACTGGAAGGCATTATGAGATGGTGACAGGGGGAACTGCTTGCACAATACCGCATAGCTGCTTAGTGGCGAACAGTGCCCTGCAAGGTCTGTTGCCATCGTACTCTTCCCACTACTGGTGCTGGCTACCACTCCCCTGCCAAATACACACATGCTGTTCAGTAGGGGCTAGAGATACTGCCACCATGAATAGGAATATAGTCAACACTCAGACTTACCATGACAGAAGTGCTCATTTACAACGAAGCTGAACCCCTCATTGCAATGATCCCCAGTGCGGTGCCCATGGTACCTCCTGTTGGGTTTCCTGGTGCCTATTTGCTTCTTCCCCAAAGCATCTCTTCCCCAGACAAAGATTAAGTCCTGGCATTCCTCCACCTCATTGCAGCAGAAGTACCCAGAAACAACTGTCTTCATACCAGGAGGATGTTTGGCTTGCAACTTCCTAGTATATTGTGACTTATCCCAGTAGCCCATGACAGCTGTTTTATTATTGGCCCTGACTGTCCATGGCAGCCATTTTGTGGTGGCAGCCATTCCGTGTTCTCAAAATTCTAAAACTGTCCACAGATTTAATAAGACTGAGGATCCCTGCCTCCTTGGATCATCTTGATATCTTTGCTGAAAATTTAAAATATATATTTTGTCAAGAAGCTTAATCTGTTTGTACAGACTTCACTGAGTAAATTGCTTTCTATGCTTCAGAGTCCTGGGCAGATTCTACCTTGGCAAATAAACTACTTTTGTAAGTTATATTTTGCAGTTTTGGTAGTTTTTGTGTGCAAGCAATCAGCATACACAGTCTTCTCATTAGGTAGCGAAGATAGTGTTAGAATGCACATTAGTGAATTATTCCTATTAAGACAGCAGAGTTACACCGTTCTGAGTCCACTGGAGTCAATTGGTTTACAAGGCTGTAACTGTGTTTAAGACTGCACTGTAAGTAGGGTTGTCAGGCCTGACCTGGCAACCAGAAGAAGAGTTGGTTTTTATACCCCAGTTTTCTCTGCTATAAGGAGTCTCAAAGTGGCTTACAATCACCCTCCCTTCCTCGCCCCACAACAGAGACCTTGTGAGGTAGTTGGGGCTGAGAGAGTTCAGAGAAAACTGACTGGCCCAAGGTCACCCAGCAGGCTTCATGTGGAGGAGTAGGGAATCAAACCCTGTTCTCCAGATCAGAGTCCACCATTCTTAACCACTACACCATGCTGGCTCTCCGTGGGAGACCTGGGGGGAAAGTGGGAGACCTGGGGGGAAAGGAACATGGGCACGATGTTATTACTGGGGGAAACCAAGAAGTAACATCACACTTCTCTAGGAATCACTGGAAACTCTATGGTTAAACCTCTATAGTTATTATATCCGACTAGCATCATTTAATAAGGCTGGAATGGGAGCATTAACATTAATATTTTAAACCCAGTTAGCTTATACACTGCGAATATTCCGTTAGCTTCCACAGCTTGGATGTTTTAATATAATTAGCTCAATATTTCTAGATTTCTGTTTTTTTAGGCCTTCTTCTGGTAGCTGCCTTTCTCTCTTTTTTTGAAAAATTGTGGTCCATAGCTCTAGCCTCCCTTTGCTTTATGAATTTAGTCACTGAGAACTGAACTCTCCATTGTCATCCTGTGTTACCCTACTATATATATGTACAACCCAAGGTAACAATTTGTCCTTGGACATGAAATCTGTTGGTAGGTACTAGTGTCTCCTATAATTATGTCTGTTTTGAATTGCAACAAAAGAAAATGAAAAACGGCACTCTTTAGAATTACTTGTGGCATATTTCTATAATTGTGCAAGAAATATATGCTATTTACAGAAACAGTTTGTGTTAAAGTTGGCAGTACACAATGATTTCTGTTGAACGAGTTGAGGAATTTGAATGCTCTTATAAGAAGCACTGTGTTTCATCCACTATAATGATGCCTGTTATTACAAAGACTATTCTTCTATGAAAGCACTTGCTAGTATAATAAGGGCCTACACAGAAGGCCATCCGATGTGTGGCTGCTTTGGGACAAAGCTTTGCACATGTTATTTCCACTGCTTTACTCCAGCAAATCAGCTGCATGAATCCATGCTCAGAATTTGTCTTTAGGGTGTGAATGCAATGATAGCATATGCAGGATAACCAAATAGGGACATGAGACATCAGTATGTGGGTTAATTAGTTTATTAATGGCTGGTCTACATCAGTTGAATATCCCTGAATTAATGTGAGTTGGTGCTAACAACCAGCCTACCATGGCTACCAGCTTTTGGGGCAAAACTACCCTGGCTCCAAACTTAACCAATATTACCACAGCACCTGCATGTAAAACAGTGCCAAGAGGTGTTAAGCCTCCTCTCCCTCTCCCCATGTGCTGCTTGAGTAACTCAGGACTCAACTGATGCTGCTGAACCTCCAAGGGGGTTCCCCCTCCAGTCCCTCAGGCCACTTGAGTAAATGATGGGCTTGCTTGGGAACAGCACCCCCCTCAATCCTTAGATGGCTCCAGGTTCTTGCCAATTATCCCTGTCTGTACTATACTATACCACCTGTACTATACCATATGCCAAAACTAGTTACAGTCTAACCAGTTAACAGACCAGACCAATTAGAGAATAAGGACACTCCCCAGGACACTATGGAGCAGGTGAGAAAAGACTGTCCCTCCCCCTGTCTTGGCCATAAATCAGTACTCCAGCCCAATAGGTTGGGAACTACGTTAAAAAAACAACAACCACCTTTCAACACAAACTCATATCCTTTGACACAGCTTCTGACACTAGAATAGAACCAAATGTCAACCACAAGGGCACAGACTTTAAAATCATCTTATTTGCCTGGATGCTGGCTATGAAAGCTCATACGACAAAGGCATTAGTCTTCGATGTGTCAGGGCTTTGCCATTTTTTGCTGAAGACTAACATGGCTACTGAGGCTCAAGGCAATCTCTGCAGCACATGTTAACATAAAAGATGAATGGAAGGGGCCATTCACTATCTGAAACAATATTAGGCAGCTTTATATAAAAACTCCTGAATCACTGGGGAATCTGATAGCATGGGGGATTTGCAGAATATGTAAAAAGGCCTCAAGGATATTAATAGATAGCAGTGGTGAAGAGCTGCCTCAGTGAACCATTCTAGCTTCTTAGTTAACCCTAGTTAATCCTAGGGTTGCCAGTGGGGGGAAATGGGGGGTGACATCAGCAATGTCACTGTATCACTTCCTGGTACAACCTGGAAGTGATGTACCTGCACAGAGGCTGGCAGTGTTGTTGTTTTTCCCCTCCCACTGCCTAGGGTTGCCAGTCCCCGGTTGGGGGCAGGGGATCCCCTGGTTTTGTGGGCTTCTGCCAACCTGTGCTGTCTGGAGTCAGCTAAATTTTCAAAGAACTCCATGTGGTGTTCGTGACAACTCATGTGATCCAGGCCAGTGTTTTAAACTGACCTGGTCTACTAGTATGTGGTGGAAAAGAGAAACCGCCTTTCC
>NW_015172561.1:619766-635761 GCF_001447785.1 Gekko japonicus | reverse complement strand
TGTTACCAGAAGTGTGGTCATCCAGCCACACCCACCTTTTGCTTCTTATTCTGTTTACCTTGTTTGTTGTCAAAACCCAGGGCTTTTTTTGTAGCAGGAACTCCTTTGCATGTTAGGCCACACACTCCTAATGTAGCCAATCCGAATGAGTTTCTGCTGTTGGGTGTGGCCTGTTATGCTAATGAGTTCCTGCTGGGCATGGCCAACTTGGGAGCCAGCCGGAACTCCGTTCCTGTGCGTTCCTGCCCAAAAATAGCCCTGTCTACTAGTAAGTGGTGGAAAAGAGAAAAGGAAAGTTCTTACTGTAGCAGCTCCAAACAGAAAAAGAAGTGATCTGCTGTTTCACTAATGTTAGGAGTGAATTTATTGTTACAGAAAGTAACCTCTTCCTTCGAGGCACATGATTAGTTATCCCACATTCACTGTGGAAGCATGCACTTGATCTAGCTCATGAAGGTCCCCAAGAAATAGTTAAAACCAAAGTTTTGCTAAGACAAAAGTATAGTTTTCCTAAGACTGATAACCTGACGTTGGCCCCGGTCACACGGGAAGATTAAATCCGCAAGAGGGACGGATCGGGGGTGCATCAGGTGGGCGCGATCACACCGCAACATCTGGGAAGCGGCGCGCACCCGTCCCCGATCTGTCTCTTCCGGCCAAAGATGCGGAGTTAAAATAAACCTGCTAAGCACTACTACCTACCGGAATATCCGCTGCACAAGCAGCTGTTTGATCGCCGACGTGCCCGTCTCCCGCAGCATGCGAGGTCCCCTGCCAAACTGCACAGGCGCACACATGCGCATCAGCCTCACCTTGCTCTCCTGTCCGTGGCTTCCCCCTCGCATCTGATCATGCTGGGGAGCATATGCGCGGTGGCTCGGGGGATCTGTCTGATGCCGCTGCAGCGCTTCTCATTTTCTGCAGCTCTAAAAAGCCGCACTTCAGCCGTGCCTTTCCCCCTAGTGTGACCAGGGCCTGAATGTGTAAAATCTTGCGCACTGTGCCAAATAGTATTTCCATAGAACTGCTGTGCCCCGTTGCAAACTTCTCCACTACCTCCATCTCCATGGGTCAAGGTCAGTGTGGGTTTCTGTAATTTTTTTCAGTGGTGATCATTTTTTGGTTATTATTGATGACTGTGGCTAGTATTCAGAGGTAGAAATGCTCATCACTACTTCAGCAAATGCTGTATGTACAAGTGTACAAGATTTTGTTCTTCATTTTATAGCATACCAGCTAATGTATGCTAGTACAGTACAAAAGTGATAATAGGCCACCTTTTCAAAGTCTGCCGTTTTCAAATTTTCTTGGATTCAAACACAGCAAAATCACACCATGCTTGCCACAGCACATGGAGAGGCTGAGAGATTTATGTGGACACTCAAGAAAGTTTTATAGATTGCTGCAGCCAACATGAAGCAAGAACTATTCAGGTTTCTCCGCAGTAATCAAACAACTTGTTATTGTTCCACTGGCATGGCACCAGCTACTATTGTGCTTGAAAGAAAGTTACAGACAAAATTGCTTCAAATTGACATCCCATGCAAAGATGTGTCCCTATGCCAACGTCGTGAGGAGGAAAAGCTTGCAATAACACAATGTGCTGACCAATGCAGGCAGACCATAGTAGTACCCTTCAAAGTGGAAGACGTGTTTCTTGTAAAGAACATTCATCCTAGAAACAAATTCTCACAGTGAGTTTCTTCTGTCCTGGACCATAACTAGTCATGCTTATAAATGGCACAACAATTACAGCCCAGAGAAGAAGCCATAGAGTCCCAAGAAATGTGTCTGACCTTAAACCACGTCATAGTATTTAGTTTCCCAGATCAGATGATGATGATGATTTCCCTCATAGTGATGATGCCACCCCATCAATCACTTCCATTCAGGGCTCTTTTTGTAGAAAGAGCCCAGCAGGAACTCATTAGCATAATAGGCCACACCCAACAGCAGAAACTTATTAGCATATTAGGCCACACCCCTGACAGCACAGCTCATTAGCGCATTAGGCCACACCACCATGTCACCAGAAGTGTTGTCATCCAGCCACACCCACCTTTCCCTTCTTATTCTGTTTACTTTGTTTGTTGTCAAAACCCAAGGCTTTTTTGTAGCAGGAACTCCTTTGCATGTTAGGCCACCCCCCCCCAATGTAGCCAATCCTAATGAGTTTCTGCTGTTGGGTGTGGCCTATTATGCTAATACGTTTCTGCTGGGTGTGGCCAACTAGGGAGCCAGCCGGAACTCCGTTCCTGTGCGTTCCTGCCCCAAAATAGCCCTGCTTCCATTCTATATAATCCAGAAGCACCAGCAGCTTCAGAAACAAGCAATCAGCCTTACCCTCAAAGGACTAACCTTCATGTGCCAAAGTATTTCCAGGATTGTATCCCATGAATTGAGATGTATTTGGGACTTCAAATTTATCTGCTCAGTTATCTCTATTGGTTAATTTGTGTTGTTCGTTCTCTATCATTTTTCTCAAATATGTGTGTATAGTTACTAGGTTTGTGTAGATATGGGAATGTTTTAAGTTTCTGAGTATATGGGCACAGTTTCGTGTCTGAGGTAAAAGGATATGATATCTGTCACAACTCTGTTCCTTTAATCTGCGCCAGTTTTTTTAGACTGCCTTAGCCTAATCCAAGATTTAGTGTGGGCAAGAATAGAGAAAAAGAAAGTTGTTACTGCAGCTCCACATACAGAAAGAATCAGATTTATTAAATTGTGCTCCTGTTTAAAACTATGCTTCCTCCTTATCCTGATACCAAACCCTAGGAACACAACACACTAGGCCTCACCTGGAGGTTGGCAACCCTAAAACTTAATCAGGGAAGAGAGGATTTTTCCCCAGGCCACGATTTTACAGTTTATGTTACAGTTTATCATGTGAAATCTTGCTGCGTTAACTGGTTGTAAGTCTGTTCTAGGTACTATTCAGTGCAAATAAGGATAGGACAGTCTAAATGTTTATTTTGCTTCTCAAACTGAAATACTTTTTAATGCTAATAGCAACCGTAATATGAGAGAACAGTTCAGTTCTGCTCCATCATACTTTATAGATTTTTAAAGCACCTACAATTTGTCGATTCTACATTTAATGTCTCGCAAACAGGAAAAAATACTTTCACTTATGTTGCTGAGCTTCCAGTTTGAGCAAATATCTGGGCAAAAGCCAAGGAGATGCCTTTTAGGATTCCCGGTGTTGCTTCTCAGCTTGTCAGAGTCCACAAAAGAAGCCATTTAATCAATCCAGTTGTCAGAAGCCTGGGGCCAGTCCATTACCTAATGATGAAATAAAACAGGTACTATCTGACTGTTTTAAAACAATTATCACAATATGGCCACACTCAGTTTCTCAAGTAGGTTAAGAACCACTTGCCAACAGCTTGTGGAAGCCTCCTTTCATCTCCTTTCTAGGTAAAAACATATGGCAACTATGGTGTTTCTCTCCTCTGCAAAGTGGAGGTGGAGGAGGGTAAATGGTCTGCCCTAAGACCAGAACATGATGTCTCCAAAATCTTCTTAACTTGGGCTGGAGTCCAACTCCTAACTAACAACAACCAGTTCTAACTAGTATATTCTAGAAGACACACCCATTCTTGTGAAGAGAAGGAGTTCCACCTA
Source organism: Gekko japonicus (assembly GCF_001447785.1). Classification (NCBI taxonomy): domain Eukaryota; kingdom Metazoa; phylum Chordata; class Lepidosauria; order Squamata; family Gekkonidae; genus Gekko; species Gekko japonicus. Next base: position 632,134 of record NW_015172561.1, on the reverse strand, counting down.
GGACCTAAGCCCACCTCTTAAACACATAGGTTCCATATACTACTGCAATAGTAAGCAAGTTTGCCAACAGCTCGAAGAAAAATGTCATGTCCCTTTAACAGAGGTGTAATGGGATGTTTTTTACTTCCAGGCTAGGAAAGCTTCAGATGCTGATTTTCACACACAAAGCCTCTATTAAAGGGCATTTTTTTCCTCTAGGCCTTTTGGCAGCCCTAACAAGAAGTAGCCCTGTGGCTGCAGGACTGAGGGTGAAGAAGAAGACCTGCTGGGAGGTTGCATCTTTTCCATCCTAGCAATAACACCAGCAAGACCATACTTTTCTTTGGGAGTTTTCTGCCTTTTTTATTTAATGTAAATTTAAAATATTTGTTTAAAATTCTTTTGGCGTGGATTTGGGATACAGGTCATATTCAGAAGATAGAACACAAATAAATTTAGGTAGGCTTGAGGATTATGGGAGAATGAGAATATTTATGAGTGTTAAGATTGTCAGTTAAATGAGGCAACGTCTTGAGTCTGAGAGTTACTAGTGACAGAAAAAACTGAAGAGCATGCAGCAAACCCTCAGAAAGTCAGACACCTTCCCCATTTCCTCTGTTGCCATTTTGGGCTTCTCTGTGTCCTCAAAAAAGATGAGTTATTTTGGTCAACCTGTGAAATAATCTGTATCCATGTTTAGGAACAGCTGTCTCCATGTTGTCCCACCTGCAACAAGCATCATGGTTTTGAGACCTGCTTGCCTCCACAGTTTGCATCTAACTGGTAAACAGATTTCTGGCCACTACAGAGACAAAAACTCAAGAGAGTCAATAGAGAACATAGGACTATAGCTAATTCCATCATGCTAGCTGTAAAAGAATAGTAAACCCCTGGAGAAGAGAAGCTTCACTTCATCATCCAGTGTCTGGCCATCAGTTTGTCAATCCCAATAATCAGTCAGTGTGTCTTTAGTCACCCATAGAACCTATTTGCATTAGCAGTTACATTGTTTAGTCACAAAATCCATGCCTAGATGTGAGGATCTGTGTTAAGTCGACTACTTAAGTCAGATTTCAGCAAGTGATTCAGCTTTATTGAGCAACGCGTAACACAACTAGAACAGAACAACCAGAACAGCTTTTGCAGTGTAGCTGTGCTTCTTTTAAACTCTCCCGGCTAATGTAGCCACGCCCTACTGTACATTACAACCAATAGGATTGTCAAGATAAAATCCAATCACAGACGTTCCCTCTCAGGGAACTTGATGGTGGGTGATTGGTCGGCTCTTCCTGGGCTACCAATAGGAATTGCAAGATTAGGATCCTTGCCCAGGATGAAGCTTTACATGGTGTTTCAATGATTGAGTACAACACAGTTTTTCATTAACTTGAATACACCACAGTCTGTTTAACATGGGTGTAGAATCTAAGCCAACATTTGCTTAAGGTTGGAGTAGGATAGCTTGGTAGAGTCTGGAAATCTGCAGGAATTACAACTGATCTCCAGACTACAAAGATCATTCTTTTGTTTTGTGTTTTGTTGTGAAGTCACAACCAACTTATAGTGGCCCTGGAGGGTTGTCAGGGCAAGAGATGTTCAGAGGTGGTTTGCCAATGCCTCTCTCTGCATAGTCTCCCATCCAGCATGGGGCAGTGGTTAAGAGTGGTGGACTCTATAATCTGGAGAAACAGGTTTGATTCCCCACTCCTCCACATGAAGCCTTCTGCCCAAACCCTGCTCTCTCCAGGCCCCATCCCCAAATCTCCAGGAATTTCCCTGAGCAGAGTTAGCAATTCTAACTTGGATTGAGAAGTGTCCAAGGGAAGGATATTTTATTATGATTTGTGCTTGAACTGGAAAGAGGGCTCTAATCACACTGATATGTGCTTAGGGAACATGTTTATCTGACCATATACGTTAAAACAATAGCATTGACGGCCATAGATCTATTTCACGTGTGTGGGTGAATGTTATTAACACAGAGATGGGATAAATTGCATAGACTTTCAGCTCATTAGTGTGCTGCCAATAGAAAGAATGCCAATCAATGTTCTCTCTAATTTGTTTTCCCTACTGAGGGGAGCAGTTCACATCCTGAGCAGAATATAACTGCTGTGATCTTAAAACGGGCACTGGGCAGTGCAAGACCCCATGTGGCTCCAGATTGCTGCTGAGCAGGACTTCCCGCGTTAATGAGCACCCGCTCATGCACCCAGAGGGAACACTGAATTGCCAATCAGATGGGAGGACACAAAAAGGAAACAAATTGCCAAAGCAGTTTCTTCTGTTCTGGTCTGCTGCAGTTAACAGAATCCTTGTTAGAGACAAATATTCTTCCTTAATTTTGCTTCTACCTTCCCAAAGTTAGTTCACTGCATAGTAAGTGCAATAGTCATACATACAAAAATCGGTCTAAGAATGAAAATAAGAACTTCAAAAAGCCTGAAGGTTCTCTGGAGGGATATATTATTATAAAGTAAATTTCCCGAGAAAGCCATTGAGATGAAACAACCACATTAAGTGATTAAAATTAGATGAACCATGGCTTATATTGGAAATAATATTTTGGAAGCTACCGTGAGAAACCAGAAATATGTTCACTGATCAAATACATTATATTGAAAAACATATTGGATTAAATTTGAGATTAATTCTCATCATTCTTTTGGGCAACAGCTATGTAAATAACCACTTTTCTAAGCCTCCATGACAGGGGAAGAGGTAAATCTGTCCAGACAAGAAAGGTAGATTCTCCCCTACAGCGCGGCCATCCTGGGGTCGCCAAACTGAGCCCCCCCCCTGCCAAAAGCCCCCGCCAAAAGCTTGCACCGCTACGGCCACCTCTTCACTGCCCCCATTCCCAGCCCGGCCTCAGCCCGCCCCAAAGAAGAGCCACCTCCTGAGTGTGTGCGTGCGCCTGAGTCCTCTTCCGCTGCAGCAAGTGTGTCAGTTGGGGGGGACAAGAATAGCACCCCTCCCCCTCCAGGTCCCTGAACGGCAGCGTCGCCTGGCCCGCGTGGGGGGCGGAGGTCTTGCTCTCACCTGGCCCAGCCTCCTCTTCCAGCCCACCCGCCTGACCAGCAGGAGGAGGATATTTCTGGTCCCGGTGTGAGGGGTGGCGGCGGCGAGGGTCTGCCTGCCTGCCTGAGCCAGGGCCTGAGAGAGACCACAGGGAGGGATGGAGGGAGGGAGGGGGTGGCTGGATGACTTCGCTCAGCCTCCACTGCTTTCACGGGGGGAGAGGGGCGCACAGCAGTTCAGGAAAGGGAAATAATAAAATCCCTCACCACCCACCCCAGCAGCAGCAGCAGCAGCTCCCTCTCTTGCTCCTGGGGCGCACAGCAGTTCAGGAAAGGGAAATAATAAAATCCCTCACCACCCACCCCAGGAGCAGCAGCAGCAGCAGCTCCTCCCTCTCTTGCTCCTGCTCAGAGCCCAGCTTATGCCTTGGAATAAAATTCTGTTGGTTTTAAAGGTGCCCCTGGACTCTGAACTGCTTCACACAACTTTGTGCGCTGTCGGGGGTGATTGCGGCAGCGTTTGTGTGGCTTGCGTGTCTCACCCCCCCCTTCCTCTTGGGTTTTAGCTGTGGAGGAACCGAGGAGGGGGTGGAAGCTATCGGACAAGCGGGACTGGGGGGGCGAGCACAGTCCATTCCAGCTGGCGCAGAGGTGATGGCCTCGTTTAGGTACCCCCCCAACCCCTGGAGCCCGGACGCGAGGAAGGGAGGCGGCCTGGCTGGCAGTCACAGCAGCACAGGGGGGGCCCTCTCGCCAGGCTCTGGCTCAACAGCAGCCTCCTCCCCCAGCTTCGAGGGGGAGTATATGAAGAAGAGTGCACGCACAGGAAAGCTCCTACCTTGACTAAAACTTGGCCGGCAGACAGGTGCTCCGCAGGAGCGGCGAGGTGGGTCCCCAGGCTAAGTGTCCTTCCTGGTAGCGACTTCAGGTTGCAGAGAGATCCAGATGGGCAGCCCCTGTTAAATCTGTCCTGAGCAGTTGGGGAGAGCAAAAGTCCTGCAGTTGCACCTGAAAGACTGGCACAGATTTTAGAACAAACTTGGAGTCCGGTGGCACCTTAAAGAGCAACCAAGTTTTAGTCAAGGTAGGAGCTTTCCTGTGAGTGCACTCTTCTTCATATACTGGGAAGTGGGCATGCCCACAAAAACGTCTACCCAGAGGATGTGTTGGTCTTAAAGGCGCCACTGGACTCTCACTTTGTTCTCCTGCTTCAGATGAACACAGCTGCCCACCTGGATCTAACACAGATTTTTGTTAGTCCTTCAGGTGCGACTGGACTCTCACTCCCTTCTCCACCCCAGAACCATTTGTAGTGATTTTCAAAATGTTTAAATGCTATTGCAGCTGTCAAGTTTGGGGAGTCAGTGTGCTGTTGGGATCTGATGTTTGTGGGGGAGGGGAGAAAGTAAGCCTGGCATATCACATCATAACCAAAACCATTGCTCATGTTTATTATCATCACTATTATTATTTCCTAAAATGCATTTATGTTTGAAAATTGGTGGGTGCAGGGGGGGGGGGCGCCAGAAGGTAGCCTTGCCTAGTGTGCAAAAAACCCTGGAGCCAGCCCTGATTCTAGCTACTTTAATTTAGAGGTGCTAACAGTCCTGGACAAAAATATTTCCTGTCCTTTTAACAGAGACTCAGTGTATGGAAAACAAAGCTTTTTCATGGAAGGGAGATAAACAACATCACCTAAACAAATAGCATCCCACTAAGCCGCTGCTGATGGGATGGGATATTTCCCGCCCCCCCAAGCAACTGGCAACCTTATTCCGATCATGTACACAATTGGGTGACTGAAATATTAAAAACTAAAACATAAATAAGTGGAGCTACATAATTCTGAGAGGTGTTCCCTCTAAGCTGAGTTAGTGTGAGCTAGCTCACAGTTCTTTAGCCTCCGGCTCACACATTTTTGTCTTAGCTCAGGAAGGACGGCTCCAGAGCAAACTAATTTACACAGTAGCCAAATCACTCACTCACTACTTTAATGCCAGTAGCTCACAAAGTAGGATTTTTGCTCACAAGACTCCACAGCTTGGAGGGAACATTGGAGAGGACTTTGACATTCTCAGCCCTCCCCTCTCTTCTTTACTTTCTTTACATCCGTTACCTCCAATGGAATAAATGGGGCACAAATGGATAAGTATTTTGCACGCAGTGTGCACAATCTGGCTGTGGTTGGGAGTAACTGAATCTTGCCCCACTTGGCTTTGTCGGTTCACAAATTCCAACAGACATTGAAACCAAACAGCTCTAGGCAATCTGAGAGGAGTGAGGAAATGGCCACTGTTTAATATCCGTTGCATAGCAAATCTTTCTTTTGCACTAGAGTCTGCAAATGCTAAATTTATTTAGGAAAAACTAGAAAAACATCTCCTTAGTAATCAAGGCAGGGAACGCTAATGGAGTGTGTTCTTCATCTGCAACCATTATTGATTTCGCAACAATAAAAATCAAATGACTATGCACACTTCCAAATGCTTTGTATATTTATCTGAAATCCTGTTCTACCAAGAAAAGAATAATCACTGTATGACTGATTCCTAAATAGCAGCAACTTCTTCTGAATATACATCATCATTTTCCAAACCTAATAATTTGCTTTTTTTATCTTTTTGATATGATTGCAATCATCACTGCATTACAGTCTTGAATCAAATGAAATATATAGGTATTGAGCAAGATAGATGAAGATAAATATAGATAATTTCAAGATAACTTTACACCACTGGAAGAAACTACCATTCATTTGTACTCATAAGAAACATAACTCAGAGCACAACATTTACATACCCAACTTACTCTCCACTATTTGCATTTCATAATCAAACAGGTCCTGAAATTCTAATATATATTCAATTATTCACACTTTTCTTTAGAATGCTATTAGCATGCAATTAACCAGTGAGCAGTAAATTTTCTGAAGTAGTTGCAATGAATTTTAGAGTGCTAAACGATGTTAGTCCATTCCACCAGTTCATATACACACAGTCTTGTGACACTTTAAAGACCAACAGATTTTTTTACAGAATTAACTGAACCTTACTTCATCAGAAGTAAGGAATGTTAACCTCAGTTGGTAAAATGTCTATGGTACTTAAACAGAAAAGGTCAAAAAGCCATGACATTGAAAAGACAGCAGTGGCGGCAGACGATTGGAGGAGGCGGTGCAACGCTGAAAGGCGGCAAGCGGCGGCAGCAGAGCCAGACTGATCCCTGGTGGCCAGTGGTGAAAGAACTAGGCGGCTGTCGTCGACGGAGGTCGGAGGCGCAGTGACGTCATCCGGAGGCGCGCGGAGCCGAAAAGGACATGATCGGGCCGAGGACGACGTCGCCAGCGACCCATACATCCGCCTGTCTGCCTGAGCACTGAGACACCTTACAGCCGGAAAAAGAAGCCGAGCCGGGAAAATTGCTGAAGCCTCCACCAGGGTGCCAGTAGGGAGTCCCCCCCCCCTTGTACCATTGTGGCCGTAGTTAGGGCTGTTTCGGTGATTAGCACCCAAGAATTGTAAACCGCCCAGAGACGCCTACGGGGGTTAGGGCGGTATATCAAGTCGAAGGATAAATAAATAAATAAAAATAATTTTCTGACATTTGTGTGCAGGGCTTAATGAAAGAGATCCATTCATAACAGCAGTCACTAATATTGTTGTTCCAGCTTTGCTGGACTGATATAATGTCCATAGTGAAAAAGAAAGGAATCAATTCTAGTTCATCCATTTCACACTGGGAGCCTCCCTTTGAAATTTTTCGGTAGAATTACACAACTCTGAAGCTGAGCCAAAATGGGGAAAATATGAGCATTTTTGAAAATGTTTGTACCCCTTTGTCGAAAGGATAAATATATTTGCAGGGTAATGGATGTTGATGGAGAAGAAACAACCAGGCTATCATTTCATTATCCCAATCCAATTGCAAATACTAAAACTAATTGGGGCAAATTATGGATGAGGATATTCATTCAAATATGAATGTGAACACATATCCCAATCCATACTCTTCCCCAGCTAGTGATGTATAACACAAGACAGCTAGAGCTTGATGAAAACCAGTGGCGGACAAATGAAACCCAATGGAAAGCCCTCATTTGCCCTTTGCAGATTTGATTGGCTACATGGTGATATGACTGCTACAATTTCGTGACCTTCCAAGTTTGAAAAAAATATGATGTAGATGGAACAGGAGCAGTCAAAGAAACAACAGGAAACTGGAGATATGAAAAAATATTCAAAGAGTGGAAGGGGGGGGTGTTGCAGAACCATTAATCCTCCCTAAAACAACAGCTTTCACATCACAAATCACATTTCACGAAGAAATGACACAGCATTAATTGAAAGTGGTTTCAGCGGTTTCTGCAAAATACCATTTTGATGTCAGAGTTCTGACCACTTATCCTCTTGAATAAGAGACTGAACTGTGTCCTGTTTAGAGAACAGAAGGGCATTACTAGCAGACATTATCACAAATCATCTTAGAGGATGAGCAAGTGACTGAGCCTATAATGATATTATTAGACTGATGTTATTAGGCTTTGCCACAGTCTTCTCTGACTAGAAAGGAGGACAATGAGATGGGTATCTGTATCTTCCTCCATGAATGGAAAAACAATGGGGAAGGGGGATAAAGACCAAACACCAAACTGAATTTTAAAAAGCTCAGAGAGTTCTTCTTTCATCTAAAACTTATCGTTTCCCTCAACTGCTTTTCATTAGGAAAAAAGGGAGTGAGGCAGTACCTGCCATATAATGCCTTGTTAGCACCCTAAGTAGCACCCTGGTTTTTAAATTACAAATACCTACAAAATAGCAAAGAAACACACACAACGTGCTATTGGTTTCCCTTGAAATTAGCTATCGTTTACATCTTTACTTAATTTCGAAAGTCTTCTTTCCCCTGAAAAGCCAAAGCAGGTTAACAGTAGAACATTATTTACTTGCTATAAAAATTAATTAAAGTCACATATTTGAGAAACAAAGTATATGTTGGAGTATGAAGTAATTTTATTTTTCATTTTGGTTACCCCCCCAGGTTATCACCATTAGCTCTCATTTCTCTGATTCATTTTTATATTTACTTTGGTTTCCATTGGTTTCACTTAGAAATGCATATATGTTGTAACTTTCTCATTTTCAACCAGAACTTAAACAGACATTTCCAAAGATTTCCAGAGACTACTGATTGTTGCCATTTTTAGAAATTTGTTCTTTCCCTTCCTGTCAGTAGGTTTTCTTTATTTCTGCTCCTTGCATTAAAAAAACAGGGACCTGGCTCTGCCCTAGGTGCACCAAAGGCCATTGCTCGAATTCAGCTCCATTGGAAGACTTTTTTCCTATCACGCCTACAGCAGGTGCCTGCCTCCCCACTCTTGGGTCATCATGTCACTCTATAATACCGGGCACCATAAGATTCAAGCTGTTTCCATTTCCTGCCAGATCTTTTTAGTCTCTCTCAGTTTAGGCAATACTGGTTTCTGTTTCTACCCATCTCCAAAGGGACTTAACATTCATTCAGTCAGAACAATCCTGCTCCACTGGCCGCTTTGGCTTTTTGACCCATCAAGACACATCCTTACCAAAACTTTTAGACATGACTTTTCTCCATTTTGCAAAACTGAATAGCACAAGTTTGGAACCATGAGACTAGCAAGGGAGAGAAATCCTCACCACATACACTGGTACCCACTTTCTCTTCCTAGTTCTTTCTCTGTTCCCCTCCCCCAGTTTTTGACTTTCTAATCTCTTCTCCTCTGTCTCTTGTCCCAGCCTATTTTTCATCCTCTCTCTTCCCAATCCTTTCTCTTCCACATTCCCTACTTTCTCTCTCTCCCCTCCCCCTGGCCACTTTCTCTACCTGCCACTGTCTTCAGTCATAAAGTACAAAGCAAGAGGGGTCACAGGTATTCAATCATTACAGTATAAATACCTTTTCATGCAACTGCATATGAATTTTTACTTGGTTTATTCCAGAATATTATGAAGGCAATTACAAAATTGAGCTGGATTAAGAAGCTGACCTCTCCTTACAATATAGACTTACATCTGAGGAAGACTGTAAAAGTTGAAATGAGTTCATACCGGGTACTCATTATGTTGGACTATATTGGACTTTTTATTTACAATATTGTACAAATAAGGATGTTGACAAAATCTTTTGCAATTTTATAAAGTCTAACAAATTATACAAATCTTCTTAATGGTATTCACATCACAAGATTTTTTGTGTGTTTTCCTACTGTCTTCAGTCATGCCAGGATTGCCTAGGAATCAGTAATGTCTGGAAATACTGATGTTATATGCTGCTGAAACAACCGCAGCCATATACAGCTGTCAATTTAAATAATCAAATCTCTATGATGTATTGATGCCACAAAAGGAGCTGACATTTCCTTGCCAAAAATTCTTAAACCGCATTCAGCAACAAAGCCTCAAGGTCAAATGCGGTCCACTGAGGGGAGTCCTTAGTAACCAAGCCATAGGCAAAAGAGACGTGTGAAGAAAAAGATGTCTATCAATGGAGTTTGCTGGCAGTCCATTTTCTGAGCAAATTGGGGGGGAGGCTTTTATTTACATTACACATTTTCTGTTCAACATATGTTTAGGGTTTGTTTCCCATTCTGTTCTGATTCATGCAAATCGCAATGCTTGTTGACACATCCTCAGAATTGTCTATATCCATCTTTCAGAACCAGTCAGTTCCATTTTTGACACAGTAGCCAGGCTTTTCTAATAATGAATGAATGAACAATGCAAAGAATTATTTTCTTATTTGAAACCCTGCTTCTGGTATTGGCATGAAGTGAACTGGTCAAAGTGAGAAATAAAAATTACGGGTTGGGAAGGAAATTCATTGTGACTGAGCCATTCTTAAAAATTATATCTTCTGCTTCTCCTGGCATCCAGATAAGGGCTGTGCTGTCTGCGTGCCCTTGGACCGTCCTGCAATTTTTCAGGTGAGATCAGCATCAAAAGCCAGAAGGTGATGCAGCCGCAGCTGGAGTTTGGGAGGCAAGCACTGATGTATAGCTTTACGGTATAACATACTGAGTTATCCAGCACTCACCTGGTGTGAACTCTTTACAGTAGGTCATGAGAAAGCAAATTACAGTATTGATCTATACTAGTGTGGAGTAGGATTTATACGGTGACTGTGACTCATCTTTATTTACAGTTCATGAGGTACCTTTTTTGTTCCTTGAACAATCAATAATGGGTCTACTGTCACAAGAACATCCAAAGAACACTTCTGAATAACAGCAAATGTCCATCTAGTCCAGCATCCTGTTTCTGGACAGCCAGGATGCCTAGGAAGCCTAGAAGCCGTGTCTGAAAGCTGCAGCTTTCCCTCCATTATTGTCCCCAGGATGTGCTGTTCTGCATACCAGAGGTTCCTGTTAGGTTTGGATGGACCTACCTTCCATGAAAATTGTCTGATCTCATTTTAAAGCCATCTGAGCCAGTGACCATCACCACATCTTGTGATAGTGCCTACCATAAGTTAATTATGCCTTGTGTTTGCCTCCTGCCTCTCAATTTCACTGAGTTACTCTAGAGCCCATGTGCTACCTACTACATGCTATAGCGAAGGAGAGTGTATCAATATTATTTGCAATCAGATCCTTTCCAAAGGTTTGCCTTAGTTTTTCCCTACTGCTGATATTAACTTGCAAAGGCAAAAGATAGACAGGTTGACTTTCCCCCCATCTATTTAACTTTCAAGATCAGTTAATTGATGAAACAGCATTGGGAAGAAGAGTTAAACACCATTTTCCTTCCGCACACAGCCCCATTCTGGATCAGACCCATATTTGACTTCTATCGTTAGCCTAAAATACTGGCAGGCCACAGATCATCCATCATCTCATCCAGTATGAGCCTGTAAAAGACCCCCCAAAAAAGTGAATTACGTAGGCTTCCTTGAAATTGATATGCAGAAAGCACTTTTGAATCATACATGAGTACATAACGATCACACACACGTATGTTTTACTACATGCATTCATAAGCCATATTTATGTGTGTCTATCCGCACATTAGTGGCATGCCAATACCTACATAAACTTGCCACTATCTTTTTCAAAGCTTTGTCACCACAGACTTATATGCAGGTCAATTACCAATCCATGCAGTCCAAGCAATTCATGCAATCAATACCAGCGGCGTTAACAGTTTCTCCTCCAGCAGGCTAGACGTCCCACCACAGAACCTAATCGGATGCCTTGGTAAGACAGACGCATGGAGGGGGGTCCCTCAGTCTCGCTCTGTGCTAGCAGTGCTCCCCACTCCCCAGGCAAGGCCTGAAATGCTGCAAGCTGTTCCCCACAGGCGGGGTTATCTGCTGGGTCAATGAAAGACAATAATCTGCTGGGCCAATGAAATAAAATTATCCAGACCCCTGGAAATTAATGTCCAGCAGGTGGAAGACCCTGGGGGCAACCAGGAGCAGGTGAAAACCTGATTGCAAACACCTTTGGCCATGAGTGCTCTGATACCACAGTAACAGCAACAACACAAGGGATCAGTGTTAACCATGGGGCCCAAGGCCACTGTGAATGGGGTCCAACCCAGCTTAGCTTCCAAAAACTGATTAGAATCAAGCAATAAAAGTAGGTGGCATTGCTTCTCCCCCACTGCCAGATCCTTTAACTGATGATACTGGGATTGAACCTGAAACCTCCTGCATGCCAGCTGCTGGCAGAACTTGCATACCTCAACCACATATCTATCGCCTAACCTGTTATCTCTCTTATCTATGTCCCTATGTTCTATCTATCTATTTATCTATCTTCATCATCATCATCATCATCATCATCGTCATCATCATCATCATCATCACTCTATCCATCCATCACTCTGTCAATCTATCTTTACACTGTCTAGGCCTCCTTGCTGTATCATGTTGTCATACACGTGTAACCGCGACCACCCTGGCTGGTAGGCTTGTGGGATGACGTTTACACCTCTGTTATCACACAGCCAACCTGTTGCAGGGAGAGATGGTAAGGGTGTGCTCTGCCTGGGAGTTAAGTTTAATTTTTTCATGCTTGGTACAGTGTTCCGTGCGCCTTGGTGTTTAGTCATGCTGGCCACATGACCACGGAAACGTCTTCGGACAGTGCTGGCTCTTCAGCTTTGAAACGGAGATGAGCACCGCAACCCTAGAGTCGGATTCGACTGGCTTTCGAGCAAGGGAACCTTTATCTTTACCTTTTTTACATGTTCACTATTGACAGCAGGGGTCATTTCGTAGAAAAAGAGCTAGGGAAACTCATTAGCATAACTCATTAGCATAAGCAGAGGTCATTTCGGGGGGGATCGCGGGGGATCGCAGTTCCCCCGGGTTAGGTAAGCGGGGTGGGGCACA
>NW_015172561.1:615418-619488 GCF_001447785.1 Gekko japonicus | reverse complement strand
TGGCTTGTGCATGTGCCCCGCCCCCCTGCACCTCACCTGGGGGAACTGCGTTCCCCTGCATTCCCCCCCCCCCGAAATGACCTCTGATTGACAGCCCGATCTAGCTACTTAAAATATCATGGTGCTTTTCCTACAAAGTTTTTATATGTTAACTTGAAAAAATCTGTTCCCTAGTCCCTAGCTTCCTGGTCTCCCCCTTCTCCTCTTCAATGTGTTAAAAAGTGTGAAAGTGTATACAGGTGTTACTGAAACTAGAGAATAATGCAGAAGTATTGGGGGAACTGTCCTTGCAATTCCTTTGTTGTTATTTCCAGTTCTTCTCTCATATGGCTCACTGATTCATCCAAGCAGAGGCTCTTCCACTGAGCCAGGGTCTTGGGTCAAGGTCTGGTGTAGTGGTTAAGTGCGCAGACTCTAATCTGGGGAAACCAGGTTTGATTCCCCACTCCTCCACTTGCAGCTGCTGGATGACCTTGGACAAGCCATAGTTCTGTCAGAGCTATCCTTGAAAGAGCAGTTTTTGTCAACTCTCTCAGCCCCACCTACCTCACAGGGTGTCTGTTGTGGGGAGGGGAAGAGAAAGGAGTTTGTAAGCTGCTCTGAGACTCTGAATGAAGGCTGGGGTATAAATCCAATCCTTCTTCTTCTTTCTTATCACCTACTGCTGGGTACTTGTAACTGGAGATGCCAGGGATTGAATCTGGGACCTTCTGCATACCAAGCAGATGCTCTACCACTGAGTCAGAGCCCCTCCAGGAAAAAAAACTTTCACTCCACTTCCTCCGTGATGCTTTTTACTAGAGATACTGGGGATTGAACCTGGGACCTTCTGCATGCAAAGCAGATGTTCTACCACTGACCCACAGTCCCTGCTGAAAATCTCTTCTCTCGAGAGATACCACAGAGCTCAGAATACAACACATGACAAGTGGGGTCTTATCTTTATATAGCCATTATTTGATGCAATAATTCAGTAGTATGTAAATATATATGAATCTGTTCCACATTTTATATTTTATTTGTTTTTAAAGATAACATCTCTTTGAGTTCAGTTCTGGGATAGATGGATGTTTCCAGCCATCAAACTGCAATGGTTATTACTGTCCCAATGCAATTATTCCTGCACATGCTACATGAACTTTTGTCACAAAATTGTAAAGAATGTGGGTTTGTGCCACTGATCCCTATTGTTGACATGTCATAATTCCACTTAACCATCCCACAACATTGTGAGAAACTGGTCTTTGCTTTCCAGTGTTTAATTTTCTTCTCAGTTTCTTCTCAATCTGAAGAGCACCATGGCAATGGCTAAAGAAAGTTTCCCTTTCATCAGCTGGCCCAACCTAGGTAGAGACTGACATGGCAAAGTCCTAAAATTTCTCTGTAGGAACTGACAAAGGAAGCCCTCCAGTCAGGATACAGTCAGATTTATTCCATGGGTCCTGTTGCATAGGGCATGCATGATTTACAGTACATACCTAAATGATGGGCCTCATCTAGTGTTTGCCTCCACACTATGGGTTGGGGGGTGATCTAGGCTGCTATAGCCTCCTCAAGCCCCCCTCCCCACAAGCTGATCCTTTGGGGGTGACACACTGGCAGGCAGGGTCTAACACAGGCCCTCTGCCCCCTATTCAATGAAGACCAGTGATGAACCGTTGGTGTGGGGGGACATTTGGGGGGTGCTCATCCAGGTGGGTAGCTACACCAAGGACTGCAAGTGGTGACAGTGTGCAGTGACCCCACGCAGTAAACTCCTTCCAGGCCTCTCCATTGTGGCCCCGAGCAGCTCTGAAGAAGTACAGAGTGTCTGTGTGGAGGGAGGATTGAGCAGCCAGCCACAACCAAAGGGAAGCTGGGCAACCACTGGGGGAAGAGCCCCACTTGCTCCCCTATAAGTCCCTCAGCCACGGATCGATGGCCTCAACCCCCACCCTCTTGCCATCTAAACTGAAGCACAGCTTCAGTCTCATTTAAAGGGAAGGCCGATGAAGGCCTCAGCCCCACATGCATGCCACATTCTGACCCCCGTGCTGTCTAAATTGAAGAACAGCTATAGTCCCATTTAAAGGGATAGCTGGCAAAGCTGCTTGCCAACTCCTGTAGCCCAGAGAAAGGTTGCAAGGAAAGGGGGGGTATGGAACTCCCACAGACTCCCCAGGCAGACCCCACTGGTGCTGCTGGATCTCCTTGCTGAGCTGTCTCCAAGGCTCCCAGTCATCCTCCAAAGACCACATGGCATGCTGCAGAGCAAACGGAGGAGTCACGGAGACCAAAACAATTCTTCTGATGCTGGTGAGATGGCAGGTGGGGGTGGCGCAGCACACTAAGTAGTGACCTGGACACCCCCACCCATCCAGCCATCCCAGGCTCATTGATAGGCCTGGCGTCGGATAGAGTGAGCACCAACTTCCCATGCTCATCACTGCCCCCACCCCCTCTGCCCAGCCAGGATGCCATGGCAGCCTTTGCTCTCACCCCTCCCCTCCCCTCCCCACGGCGCTGCAAACAGTACGCTCGGGTAAGTCTGGGCCCTGACTTCTGCAAGCCAGAAACAGAGCTCGCCTAGTCTCTCAGCTAAACATGCCAAATAGAGATTCAGAATAGAACAAGTGGGGACCCGCAAGTAGGGATGGGCATGAACCGGCCCACAAATGCAAGTTCATGGTGAATTTTGGCTGCTTTGTGGTTTGCAAACTGAAGTTTACAGCAGGTCAATGGGCATGAACATTCCACGAACTTTCAAGCAGTTCATGTTGGTTCGTGAATGGATACATTTCCAGACAGACTGTCTCTGCTCAATCAAAACAACAACAACAAAAAACCAACAGGGGGCGGAATTTTCCAGTCTGTGCATTTGATGTATACAGCTTGCAGGGGGTCTCTTCAGCCTAATCTACCTCACAGGATTGTTGGGAGGATAAAATGGAGGAGTATGCATGCCACAAGCACCTTGGAGATACGGCGACATAAAAATGCACCAGATAGAATATTTAGATGGAGAAAAGCTGAAGGAGGGGGGAAAACCCTAAGGCAGATGTTACTTTGAGTTCTTAATTTTTGTGGATGTCAAGGAACAATTTGATCGCAGTAGTTTTACAGATGGATATTTAGGAAGCTGTCATCAAGCTTCTAGGGTTAGTTTACAGTGCAAAAGAGCCATCATGAACTGTTGATTTGTACTATGACCTCAGGCAGGAATATTTGCATGCTATTATATTTCCAAAATACACAGTGGCTTTTAACTTGTAAAAAAAATATTGAAATACTAAATCAGTATTTGAATGAGCATAAAGTGAAAAATGAGAAAATACCTGATTTCCCTGTGTTAGACATATAAATATATAAACAAATTTGATACTAATTTGGTAGTTGGTGGCACCGAGAGCAATACCAGGAAGGTAAGGCACACATTTAAGATTCAGGACTGTGGCTACAGCTGAAGAATAACATATTCCAGTCTGTTATGTGGCAGGAGGAGAAGTTCAAGCCAGCTGGCTCCTGGGGGAAAAAAAACCTTTAGCCAACTGGCCTCAAAGCAAACAGCAGTGTTAACTTCACAGGCTACATGTTAACAAAAGAAGCAGAATTAAGCCGCTAAATTCTACATTCAAAATAACTTTCCAGTAAGTTTCCATCCAATATGGATTTGCCATTATCTCTATCTTCATTATTTAGTTTTTCTGGATGTTATCCACATGAAAACTGAATCATTGTTCAGCTGCTGACAACCCATAATGCACTGGACTATAAGGATAAGGGACTACAAATGAAAAGTATCTTTCCTTATACTTATTCCTTGTCTGTAGGCATCACATTAATTTCACACTCATCTATACATATACATACACTGCTTATATCCCTTGTTTACACAAATCCCATTAGCACACACCATTTGAACAACTAGCCTATACTACTGTAATGGAGATCATCTCTGCACATCCTCCTACAAACAGCACACATATCCTGCCTCTATAGGCCTTTTCTGCAAATACCCTATGTGCTCAGCAGTAAGAATGTTCATGCACATTCCCTGACACAACAACAGCTCAGCCAATGGCTGTAGGGAA
>NW_015172561.1:612693-615403 GCF_001447785.1 Gekko japonicus | reverse complement strand
AAAAATAAAATTAAAAACCCCCCCCCCCCAAAAAAAAAAACCACTAGGGAATCTTCAAAGGCTTGGACTTTGTATGCCTCATGCATGTGAAATAATTGTGGTTTCTACAGCCTTCGAAACCATATCATGACACATCACCTTTACTGATTTACTTTAGCTAGTAATTTGTTTTTACCCTGTCCTTCGTCGAAGGAGCACATCATTGTCTCCTCTTACGTTTTGTCTTTAAAACAACCCTATGAATGATAAAAATCACTGACTCATCAGATACTGAGCACTGAGCATGAATACATGAATCAGACCGTAGTTTCTGACCATTTCTTCTCCTGCTTTTGCTGCTTTCTTTAGCAATACAGAACAGGCATGCATTGACTAGAGATATTTGGTACCTCAGTTGAAAAAGAAGAAGAAAAAGAGATTGGATTTATACCCCACCCTTCACTCGGAATCTCAGAGTGGCTTACAAACTCCTTTTCCTTCCCCTCCCCACAACAGACACCCTGAGGTAGGCGGGGCTGAGAGAGCTCTTTCGAGAACTGGTCTTTCAAGAACAGGTCTGACAGAACTATGGCTTGCCTAAGGTTATCCAGCAGCTGCAAGTGGGGAATCAAACCCAGTTCTTCCAGATTAGAGTCCATGCACTTAACCACTACGCCAAACTGGCTCTCCAGTTGCTTTTTGTGGGGGTTCCTTCCTGCTGTACTGGCCTTCCAAATCACTAGGAGAGATTAAGCTAATTAATATGTCCCATGTGAAAGCAAACCTCATGATAAATTGCAGCCTCCAAAGGAGTAGAAGCTCTCACCTTTCCGAGTGGAGTCACAGCAGCACTAGTGAAGCCAGCATATATTTTTTTTTTAAAGAGAGAGATTTGGAAACTGAAACATCTGTAGTCCTTGGCTTCTTATCAGGCAGTCCAGATTCCTTCCTGGGGTCAAGTTCTCTGCCTGCCTCCTTTAACAAACACACAAAGATTTCTTATATTGATCAGAAAGGAAAAGCTTCATACAGAAGATGTGAGAGGTAAAAAAAAAAAAAACTTACAGGAAGACTGCCAGTCTGTAAAAGTTAGCATTGTCAGTTCCTCCCTCCCATTTGCCCCCAACCTCTGTCCTCAATCTTCTTTCCACCAGTCACACTGCAGGACTGAACAACCCAGGTCGCTGCAATCTGACTTTGCATTTAATGACTATGTCAGTCAGCCAGGTTTGGATCTGAACAAAGCATACCGTGGAAGTCAGCATCTAACAACAGTAACAAAAGTCAGACCGGGAAGCGCAAACTGCTCATAACAACTGTAAGCAATTTCATTTGGGAAAACATGGCTCCTGCGAATGACATACACCTGTTTATTCTTCATGTTTGAGCTCTCCTCCCTTTGCTTATTTATGTGCCATAAAACTGTAATTCACTACTGAGGAATGAAACACCTTTATTGAACCCCTCTGCAGTATTTACACTTTCTCCATCAGAAAGCCTCCTTTTCATCATAACAGGACCCACTGGGAATCCTATAGCCATAAAGATTTATGAGACGTACATGTGCATTGGCAAAGATGCATAGAGACCTTAGCAGAGGCTTGCAATGAACTGAATCTTGTACACTTCCATATTAATTAACATTTTCAGAAGACTTTACTAGGAGCAGTCAATGTTTACAGTAACATCATTCTTTGCCAGGCATCATTCCCCCAGAGCCCCTCAAAAGGAAGAGAAGGGAGTCCAATAATAGACTCAGACAGAACTTTAAATTCTGTCATTCTTTCAGCTCATTAGATTTACAGATACTATTTTCCCAACAACCTATAAGAGAGTTTTCAGACATTTTCAATTTGACTTCCTGGTTTCAAATAGCTATTTATTAGACTAGCAAACAGACATTTAAAAAACACTCAATCTGGGAACTGACAAGAAGGAGAAGGAGATTTATACCCTGCCCTTCACTACCTGAAGGAGTCTCAGAGTAGCTTACAATCTCCTCCCCTCCTCTCTGCACAACAGACACCCTGTGAGCTGGGTGGGGCTGAGAGAGCTCTGAGAGAACTGCTCTTGGGGGAACAGCTCTTAGAGAACTGTGACTGGCCCAAGGTCACCCAGCTAGCTACATTTCACCTACCTAGGGAGGTGGTAAGCTCCCCTTCACTGGCAGTCTTTAAGCAGTGGCTGGACCAGGGGTCTTTTGGGGCTGGAGTGTGCCAGAGCGCTGCCCCACCCCCAGCTTCCCACGCTAAAGCACTGGGGCTGGGAGGGAGGCCCGAAGAGCCCTGCCATCAGGTCCCCCTGGCCTGCACCGAAGCACTGGGGCCAGGGGCAGGATCAGAGAGCCCCACAGCTGGGTTCCCCAGGCCCACGCAGAAGTGCTGGGGCCAGGGGGAGGCTCGGAGAGCCCCGCAGCCATGTCCCCCGGGCCTGTGCAGAAGCTCTGGGGCCAGGGGAATCCCGGAGAGCCCCTCAGCCGGGTCCCCCAGGCCTGCACCAAAGCGGTAAGTAAGGGATCCGTGGGGGTGGGGTGGCGGGGGATTGATGGTGGGGTTGGGAAGCCTCCCTTCTGTTGGAAATGTATGTGTTTACAAGGTCTGACAATCCAGTCATTATAGGGTTAACTTGTTTGCCTATTATTGCTATTGTTTAGACTGACCTGGAAGGGATACCTGGCACTGAGCCAATGGGGAATTAGCCCGGGAAAAGTAGCTTCTATTGTGATACAGAT
>NW_015172561.1:608218-612088 GCF_001447785.1 Gekko japonicus | reverse complement strand
CTTTCCCTCCTTCTTCCCTTCTCTCTTTCTTTCCCACCTTCCTCTCTTCTTTTTTCCCCTCCTTTACCTCTTTTCCTCCTTCTTCCCTTCTCTCTCTTTCTTTCCCTTCTTCTTTCATTCTCTTTCTTTCCCTCTTTCCTTCTCTCTTTTTATCCCCTCTTCCCTTCCTTCTTTTTTTCTTCTTTCCTTCTCTTTCTTTCCCTCTTTCCTTCCTTCTTTCCTTCTCTCTACTCTCTCTCTTTCCTCCTTCTGTGGCCCAACTCTAGTGAGAAGGGGTTTAAACCTTAAACCCCTTCTCTCTTTGCTCCCCCCCCCCGCAGGCCAGCTGTGGAAGGGAAGGGGAGGCTTTTGAAGATGCCTCCCCCCTTTTGCTTCCCCTTCTGACATCACTTCCGGTGATGTCAGGGGGCATGGCATATGCTAATAGCCTAGTAGCTTATTAGCATACCATATGCTAATAAGCTCCTGCAGCTCTTTTTCTATGAAAAGACCCCTGGGCTGAACAAACACTTGTCAGGGATGCTCTAGGCAGATCCTGCACTGAGCAGGGGGTTGGACTAGATGGCCTGTATTGCCCCTTGCAAATCTGTGATTCTATGGTTCTATGTGGAGGAGTGGGGAACCAAACCCAGTTCTCCCGATTAGAGTCTGCTGCTCTTAACCACCTCACCAAACTGGGTCTGTGATCCAGTTCATCAACTCAAATATTTCACTGTTGCATTCTTTATACTGAGGTCAGCCATTTTATTTGCAAGGCATTCAATTTACCATATTGAATCTTTGACAAGAATACTATGTCAGCTATTCTCCCATGAAACATCACTCTAAAGATATGGAGGAAAATCTCATGATCATATTCTAGTGTCAGAAAGCTGGTGGGCACATCACAAATTTTGTATTCTTCACCACCCTTGGTCACTCTGTTGCTACTGTCCATCACCATGAAGCACCAAGTAATATCTGCTACATCTTCTACACATAGCAGTCCTTCAAATATATAATTGATGGTCTATGGAAAGGGGATGGAGGCACAGTTCAGGTAAGAAATCTGATGCCAGCTTCTCCTGACTCCAGCTGCCACCTGTAAGCAATAAGGGATAAGTAGACATGTTGTGCAGAGCACTCTAACTGATCCAGATGTTACTGGTGAAGCAAACAGTATAGGCTCTGCCTTGGCTGGGTGAACTCTGGGACACTACCTGCTAAGTATGGTCTACTGAATTGTTGCTAGCTGTCTGGGCTTGCACAAGTGCTACATTAAGATGGCAGCAGGGCTCTTTTTGTAGTAGGAACTCCTTTGCATATTAGGCAACATGCCCCTAATGTAGCCAATCCTCCAAGAGCTTACAGTAGCCCCTGTAAGAAGAGCTCTGTAAGCTCTTGGACGATTGGCTACATTAGGGGTGTGTCGCTTAATATGCAAAACAGTTCCTGCTACAAAAAGAGCCCTGGATGGCAGTAATGTAATGCTCCATGCCAGATTGTGAGATACCGCAGTACCTTTTTTCTCCTCTGCACAATCTGCTTAGTGGGGATCCTCCTTTAAATAGACATGGACAAATGAAATTCCATACAGCACAACAAGACCCATAGGGTTCCCCTACATGTCCCAGCTGCGTGATAGACAACCACCAGCTTTGGTTATGAAGGGCCCACCGGAGGCTTTGAGAGGAAACTGAGGCTATTCCTTACTTTCCCCTCACACTTGAAGATGCTCTCATTCATGGAGAAGACTTCAAACCCAGATGTAAAGCCCCATCTGCATCTTGGCCAAAGTTCCTCTAGATGTGAATGCCCCCCCCCCTTCTCCTGCTGTGCTGATTTGGACACAAGGAGCCCAATCAACAGCCTGGGATGTGACCATTCACAGTTGTAGGTAAGTCTGCCTGCTGGGGAAGGGTGCAGACAGCACGACCTGAGTCCTTCTCCCTTTCATTTCACAGCCTCTCAGGCCAGAAGCAGACACTGCCTGAGGTGAAAGTCATGTGTCTGGTGCCAAATGCACAGTTGCTGAACTGCTATTTGCTTGAGGACACTCTAGCTCTAGCTTGAAAACTCTCTAGCTCTAGCTCTGACACAAGTGCTTTTTGGACCTAAATTGGAAGATGTTCTAATTCAGCAACTGTGCATATTGCTTTCACCTTTTGAGGCCTCACAAACATCTTTGTCATGTGTCTTTAGATTTTGCAGCTTAACCTTCCTCTTCCTGGTCCAATATTCACTTATTGGTTATCTTACTGCAATATGTATTTAAGTTATGTGTACCTCAATATTGTTTGACCTCTGAAGAAGGCCCCAATAGGGCAGAAACGCGTCAGGTCATGTGTATTGGCCCTTGTGTTTAGGTTATACTTTTTATGAGGCTTTCATCGGGCCCGTATGTATGTTTTTAACTGTCTTTCCTAATAAATACTTTTATTTGCATATTATAAGTTTTAACCAGGTTGGCCCTTCATTAGACTTTCTTCTCACCCTTTTGGTTCTTGATTCCAGTTTTTGGGTTAGGTTTTCCCCTCCCTGTGTCTTACTATAATGCCATAGAGTCCACCGCCCAAAGCAGCCATTGTCTCCAGGAGAACTGATCTTGGTTATCTGGACATCAGTTTTAATAGCTGGAGATCTCCAGGTGCCACCTGGAGGTTGGCTTATGTTAATTTGGGGCTATGCAGTGCCAGCTAAGGTAGAAAAGCACCTCCTTCTATGCCATGTTTTCTGGGTTCCAAGGGTCTGGAAAGTGGTTCCATAGCCAATTACATGGTTGCCAACTCTGGGTTGGGAAATACCTGCAGGTTTGAGGGGTAGCGCCTGGGGAGGGCAGGGTTTGGGGTGCGGAGGAACTTCAGCAGGGTATAATGCCATAGAGTCCACTGCCCAAAGTAGCCATTGTCTCCAGGAGAACTGATCTTGGTCATCTAGAGTTATAATAGCTGGGAAATTTTCTGTAGGGGAAATGATGTGCTGTGGCTGTGGAACATGGTGATTTCTGAGAGTTCTCCAGGCCCCACAGGGAGACTGGCAACTCCAGTGACTGTTTAAGGGAAGATTGGGATGTGTATTTTACCTCAGGACACAGAAAACTGTTTAGAATGTTAGAGGCAAAGGCCAATCAGGCCACATATGCAAATGACCTCTGTCTTCCGAATGGCTATGAGGAGAAAGGAACAGCAAACTGTTTAGAATGTTGGAGGCAGGACTCAGGCAACGCAGCCAGTGGATAGAGACAGCTTCTGAGTGACACATCAAGGACCCTACTGATTTGGGAGTGTGTGGAATGTTCAGCAACCTGCCATCACCAAAAGACAATTTTATACACACACACACACACACATACAGCACCACTCAATAATGTCAAATAAATAACAGAGATCAGTCTCTGACATGGTGTGGTGTTTTAACAGTGCAATATTTGTTTATAAGAGATGGTTTTATTATAAGAGATATTAAGATATATTTTTATATAAGGAAATTAATTTCCATCTAATTAGGCACCCCTTAAAGCAGGAGTGTCAAACATGCGGCTCTGGGGCCGGATCAGGCCTCCGGAGGGCTTCTATCAGGTCCGCAGTGGAACTGGCTGTCTTCTGCTGCTACTTCCAGTTCTACTGCTGCTACATCATTGTAGGTTTGCAGCTTACAGATACACACCTGAACAGCATACTCAAGATTGCAACAGCACAGACATTTTGATGCAATAATTCAGAGCAAGTTATCAGACACTGTTAAATAAACAAAATATTGCAAGAGTGCTAATGTTTTAAGCACGTTTTTATTTTAAGTAATTTGTATTTGTGTCCTTTATAAAGTTTATATCTCCCCTACTTGGCATTACATTTTATGACACACATGGCCTGGCCCAACAAGGTCTCATTT
>NW_015172561.1:575471-608174 GCF_001447785.1 Gekko japonicus | reverse complement strand
CCTTAAAGAGTGGTGCCTTGGAGATCACCTAGTTTGTCTATATGGTTAAGTCAGTTCCGGGTCCATTGAAATTCATTAAACTGGTAATGACAATGAGAATTTTTTTTAAAGAAAACAACAATAAGAGAAAAACGAACCAAAGCTTTGGAAGTATTAATGAAACAGGCCAAAAGGTTTGCACGCTCCTAATAGCTAAGATTTGCTTACAATTTAAGCTCATCTGACAACGTTCTACAAGCGAGAAGGGCCTCCTGAGTATAATTGGGATGACTTGGGTCTCTCACCTTGTCATTCCAACACAGCGATTGGCTGCCCTAAAATGGAGTGACGTGAAAAGACAACAGAACCAGCATGGCATCCTATTAAAAGCCCTTTCCCCTGAAAGCTCTGGAAGACTGGAGTTCCTCCCATGACAGCAGATTAAAGCAGCATGTGTCAGTAGCACCTGTAGTATGGCCTGCAAGAGCTGTTAGCGCTTGAGTCATCTTGCCATACTGTGGGTAATTTGGAATGCTTATTTCCAGCCGTCCTCCCTGTCTGTGTGTCATGAGGGAAAAACAACACATGACATAAACAAAGAAGTTTAATCATTTATTAGCAGGAAAGTACATTTCAATTGTTTCCCAGGGAGAACTACACAGAGAATTTAGCTCACCAAAAAAGCACAAAGTAAACTCTGGCAGGGGAGAGACAGAAAGAGGTCAATGGAGAATGTAAAATATTTAAAAGGCAGGTAGTTTGGAAAAAGGTCTGCTTGATAGATTTTAAAGGTATTTCTGCATGAACTGGAGAAGGAGAGAGGTTGTGCATTAGAACCACATTCGTCTCCTATTCATTTTGAACAGTATTCTACATAAAGAATTGTTAAGGATAAAAATCCATAGCTTTACTGCTCCTTGGCTGTGGTCACGCGGCGCATTAGCCATGCTACAGAGACGGAAGATAGGCTGATTTTCCGGGCACGATCAAACAGCAACATCTGGGAAGCACAGAGCTCCCGTGGCTAACCCGAGGCTTCCCGCCGAAGATGCGCTGTAAAAAACTAGTACCTCCGAGGTACTAGTTTCTGGAAACCATGGGACAAGGGCGGGCGTCTGATCACATTTCCAGTGGTAGCTCGTGGCATCCGGCGCCCGCCCATGTCCTGTCGCGAAAAGGGTTTTTCCCCCAAGTCTCCAAGGGATGTGCACAAGCACCCAATGGCGCATGCGCACACTTTGGGTTAAAAAACCCCCACAACCCCGCCACGCTGCTTCTTTGCATTGCCACAGGATTGACGTATGATTGGCACCTCCCCCCGAACCACAGGACGTCGGCGGGATGTTTGATCCGGTGGCTGCACGGTAGTTCACTCCGGGGCAAACAGCCACGCCTCCCCCCCGCGATATCCGGCCCGTGTGACCGGGGCCCTTAAAGGACAATGCTAGAAGCTGGCATAATGTAACAACCCAAAGAAACACTGTGATGAAATTGGCAATAAAATTGAATAATTCCTATGAACATCAATAAAAACTTATGCAATGTAGCTCAGGAAATTCTAACATATTCAAGAAAAAGTCCAAAATCCTCTATGAGTGCCCGGTTTTATACTCATTTCAACAATCTTCCGCAGGAGTAGTCCTGTTCAATGCTCCCTCTAAGCTGTGGAGTCTTGTGAGCAAAAATTCTACTTTGTGAGCTACCGGCATTAAAGTTGTGAGTGAGCAATTTGGCTGCTGCATAAATTAGTCTGCACTGCACTGGACTGGACTGCCTTCCTAAGCTAAGACAAAAATGTGTGAGCCAGAAGCTAAAAAACTGTGAGCTAAAACACTAACTTAGCTTAGAGGGAACACTGGTCCTCTTATGTTAGAAGGTGTCAGCCCAGTTTAAATACTTCTTTTGCTTCCTTCAAATAGTAGCGGCATTAACTTCTTTTTTTATTTTCTTCAATTTATTGCAGATTAACTTCTTTTTCAAAATATCTTCCAGTTCCATTTCAAGTATTTGTACTAGGAGCAAGCCAGTTAATTAATTTCTTCATAGTAGCAACCAATCCTCCTCCTTTTTTTTTTTTTAAAGCAACCAACAGTGTGGCCTTAAACTGGTCTACTCAAATCTTGCTGAGGTCTGTTCAGTGGGGCTTTCTCCTAGGAAAATAGTCTTGGACTATACTGTAAGAGAATCACATGTGATCCAGGGATGTCCTGGTTCAAAGCTAATTTCTGCCACAAACTCACATGCCTTACATTCTCTTTCAGACTGGACAGTTTTATAGGGTAGTTTTAAGAATTTTGTAATTATAACACTTTGTACACCAAAAGCCCTACATAAATGCTGTTGTTTTATTATGAAATGGCTGTTAACTCCCAAACTGAACTAACACCTCTGTGGTGCCTTCCATGAAGGTAGATTCAGGCTGCGGTCACATGGAACATTAGCCACGCAAAAGAGACGGAAGACAGGCGGAGTTTCCGGGCGCGATCTCACCGGCACATCTGGGAAGCGTAGCGCTTCCGTGGCACAACCAAGGCTTTCTGCCGAAAACACGCAGCAAAAAACTAGTACCTCGGAGGTACTAGTTTCCAGAAACCGCGGGGCAAGGGCAAGCGTCTGATCGTGTTTCTGGTGGCATCTGGCGCCTGCCCATGTCCCCTTGCGAAAAAGGTGGTTTTTTCCCCCAAGTCTCCATGGATGTGCACACGCACCCAACGGATCATGCGCATTCATCGTGTACACAAAAAAAGAAAACCAGTTTTCCGCACCGCGTGCTTCTTCGTTGCGCGCAGGCGTGTCCTGTGATCGGCACCTCTCCCTACCCATGGAACCTCTACAGTACCTCCACAGAACCTCCACAGGAGGTCTGATCGCTTAACCGTGCGTTAGTTTGCCACAGGGCAAACAGCCACGCTTCCCCCCCCGCAGTTTCCTGCTCGTGTGACTGGAGCCTCAGATGGGTAGCCTTGTTGGTCTGAAGAAGCAGAACAAAGTTTGAATCCAGTGGCACCTTTAAGAACTATGCAGAAAAACTGTGTCTCACATCGTCCAAGAAACTACTCGAAAATCTGATCAGTTGTCTGTCCTGTGCTACAAACAGAGGCTGATCAAGGAAAAACTCTCTGAAATAACCTGCTTGGCAGAATTTGCACAAGCCTGAAAGGTGCCACTGGACTCAAACACCTCTGTGATCAGTCATTATCGTCTTTCTAGAGGGCAGCCATGTTGAACTGCAGTATAACAGCTAGAGTCTACTTGTAACTGATGAAACGGGCTTTGACTCTCGAAAGCTTATATCCCCCAAATTTTGTTGGTCTCTAAGGTGCTCAGATCTAGCTGTCATCTTTCTGGGGTTTTTTTTAAGCATTCTGAGATCTACTGATCAAAGTAAACTATATTCTTATGATAGCCTTTCTTTTCTGGGAGCATACAAATACTTTTCCTTTCTACAAGGGAAACTAACACAGATGGATAAAACTCTACAGTTGAAATTTATGTATCATTATGTTATGATAATCACCAAAATGTGCAAGTATTGCTAACTTGATTCCCTCGAGTACTGCAAAGCAGTCACAGAAATCAGGAACAGCAAAAGGGCTGCCTACTAGTGTTACCAAAACTAAAGCATAAATTACGTTCTGATCCTTTTGGGGGCTGCTTCACACATTACAGTGGCAGTTCTCAAGCGTGTTGAAGACAGAACTACTTCTAAACTTTCTGTCCTTTTCAGGACCCATTTTCAAAGTACGGGGAGGGGGGTGAGTTTGAGGTGTGGAATGCAGTGAAGTCCAATCAGCTTCCATATGCAAAAGACCTTGAAGGTTCCATATGCAACTGACATTCCAACTGCCTTGCGGGGAGGGGGGTGAGTTTGAGGTGTGGAATGCAGTGAAGTCCAATCAGCTTCCATATGCAAAAGACCTTGAAGGTTCCATATGCAACTGACATTCCAACTGCCTTGCGGGGAGGGGGGTGAGTTTGAGGTGTGGAATGCAGTGAAGTCCAATCAGCTTCCATATGCAAAAGACCTTGAAGGTTCCATATGCAACTGACATTCCAACTGCCTTGCGGGGAGGGGGGTGAGTTTGAGGTGTGGAATGCAGTGAAGTCCAATCAGCTTCCATATGCAAAAGACCTTGAAGGTTCCATATGCAACTGACATTCCAACTGCCTTGCGGGGAGGGGGGTGAGTTTGAGGTGTGGAATGCAGTGAAGTCCAATCAGCTTCCATATGCAAAAGACCTTGAAGGTTCCATATGCAACTGACATTCCAACTGCCTTGCGGGGAGGGGGGTGAGTTTGAGGTGTGGAATGCAGTGAAGTCCAATCAGCTTCCATATGCAAAAGACCTTGAAGGTTCCATATGCAACTGACATTCCAACTGCCTTGCGGGGAGGGGGGTGAGTTTGAGGTGTGGAATGCAGTGAAGTCCAATCAGCTTCCATATGCAAAAGACCTTGAAGGTTCCATATGCAACTGACATTCCAACTGCCTTGCGGGGAGGGGGGTGAGTTTGAGGTGTGGAATGCAGTGAAGTCCAATCAGCTTCCATATGCAAAAGACCTTGAAGGTTCCATATGCAACTGACATTCCAACTGCCTTGCGGGGAGGGGGGTGAGTTTGAGGTGTGGAATGCAGTGAAGTCCAATCAGCTTCCATATGCAAAAGACCTTGAAGGTTCCATATGCAACTGACATTCCAACTGCCTTGCGGGGAGGGGGGTGAGTTTGAGGTGTGGAATGCAGTGAAGTCCAATCAGCTTCCATATGCAAAAGACCTTGAAGGTTCCATATGCAACTGACATTCCAACTGCCTTGCGGGGAGGGGGGTGAGTTTGAGGTGTGGAATGCAGTGAAGTCCAATCAGCTTCCATATGCAAAAGACCTTGAAGGTTCCATATGCAACTGACATTCCAACTGCCTTGCGGGGAGGGGGGTGAGTTTGAGGTGTGGAATGCAGTGAAGTCCAATCAGCTTCCATATGCAAAAGACCTTGAAGGTTCCATATGCAACTGACATTCCAACTGCCTTGCGGGGAGGGGGGTGAGTTTGAGGTGTGGAATGCAGTGAAGTCCAATCAGCTTCCATATGCAAAAGACCTTGAAGGTTCCATATGCAACTGACATTCCAACTGCCTTGCGGGGAGGGGGGTGAGTTTGAGGTGTGGAATGCAGTGAAGTCCAATCAGCTTCCATATGCAAAAGACCTTGAAGGTTCCATATGCAACTGACATTCCAACTGCCTTGCGGGGAGGGGGGTGAGTTTGAGGTGTGGAATGCAGTGAAGTCCAATCAGCTTCCATATGCAAAAGACCTTGAAGGTTCCATATGCAACTGACATTCCAACTGCCTTGCGGGGAGGGGGGTGAGTTTGAGGTGTGGAGTGGAGTGAAGTCCAATCAGCTTCCATATGCAAAAGACCTTGAAACGCTGGGCGGGACTGCACAAAGCAGCCAGTCAACCCAGCCAGCGTCTTCTGACTGACAGTTCAAGCATCCATACACTAAAGGTGTGCATTTGGAATGTTGGTCCCCACTATTGCTTTATAATATAAGGTAGAGATAGAGTTGGAAGGGACCACCAAGGTCATCTAGTCCAACCCCCTGCATAATGCAGGAATTTAACAAATACCTCCCCCACATGCACCACCAGTGACTCCTGTTCCATGCCCAGAATATGACAAAAAACCTCCAGGATTTCCAGCCAACCTGGCCTGCAGAAAAATTACTTCCTGGCCCCAAAGTAGCAATCAGTATTTCCCTGGGTATGTAAGAAAGGGCCACAAGAACTAAGCACTGATGCAACCCTGCCTGCCCTCCCTCTCATGATCTGCCTATATTCACAGAATCAGCATTGCTGTCAGATGGCCATCTAGCCTCTGTTTGAAAATCTCCAAAGGAGTGACTCCCTTTCCCCTGCAGTCCATTGTGTGAGTGAAACCCCTTGTAGAGATTTTAACTGTGTTTTTCCTCCATAGCTGATCTCAAAAGTTGAATGAGAAAAGGGACAGAACTAAGGGACAGAGTGACCCTTGTGTTTGAAAGAAAGGAGACAGAGCAGGGAGGGACCCAAGACAGGCACAGAAAGGGAAAAGGGCTAGACAGCTCAGGTGAGAGAAAGATGCCTTCGTCACCAGATGGACTGGTGTGGCCCTTATATTTTCTTCGTGAGTCAGAAAGGGAACACCTCACTTAGCACTTAGCAACAGTAAGGCAACTCCAGAGGAATAGCTATGATAATCTGTTACAGCAAACACAAATTAAAAGGAGTGTGGCATTTTATAGACCCTCCAATGTATTGCACACATTTTTTGGACTAGGGCACACTTCATCAGATGCATGAAGAATATCCTCAGCTGGCAGCGATGCCTGGTATCATTGGCATGGGGGGGGGAGTTGTCAGCATCTGAGGCAGAAAGTGATGAAATGCCAGAGTTTTAATCTGTGGTATTGCCATGCAAAGCTCAAGCCTGTGCAGGATAAACCCAATGAGAATTCAGTGTATGCTAATGCTGGTATTGGCAGCCATGACACAAAAGATGGATGGAAACAGCTGGATAGAGAGACATGAGGTAGGAAGGATCAAGGAGCTGGGGAGCAGGGGAGAGCTAAACATTGAAATACCCAGACAGACCTTTGATTGTCAAGCTGGAGGGCAGATAGACAGACAGAGATAGAGGTAGATATTTATCAAAAGATAAATATGTATGTATGCATATGCATGCATACAAATGCATACATCTATATACATATTTATCCATTTCTTTAAAAAAACTTGAGTCGTCAGTCGTGAGACTCTCAGTGCAACTATCTTGTTTAGTTTAGTGGGTAAATGCACGGACTCTAATTTGGGAGACCACCTTCACTTGCAACTGCTGGATGACCTTGGGCAAGCCATAGTTCTGTCAGAGCTGTTCTTGAAAGAGCTCTCTCAGCCTCACTTACTTCTCAGGGTGTCTGTTGTGGGGAGGGGAAGGGAAAGGGATTATAAACTGCTCTGAGATTCCGAGTGAAGGGCGAGATATAAATCCAATCTCTTCTTCCTCCTCCTCCTCCTCCTCCTAATTTTTTCTGCGATGGATTCTTTAGTGCCAACTATTTAAGTCTGTTCCACAACAACGCACAACTCAGGCAAAACTATAAAAAACAAATGTTCAGGTGAAAGCAATAAATTAATAGCATAGCAACTTATTGGAAGTTCATCTATTGAATAGTAAAAAGGATTCCACTGGCAAGAGGCCACTTTTGCCTTCCTCTTCTGGTCCAAATACATCTTGCTCAAATCTGCATGTCAATACATAAAGGGTGGTGGATACAACTGCAAAAATGGCTGTCACAGCGGGCAGCACCAAACACAAAATGCCAGGGGATGGGGTTATGCATAACTCTATTAGTAATTCTTCATTATTTCTAATAGGATACCTTTTAAAATGAACATACTGCTTAAAAATATTTTCCTGCCTGCACATACAGTTTACCATCAGTTATTCAGTGAAGATCCTTGTGCTGTGATGGCAGCTACTTCCAAAGGAACATTTTAAAAAATCTGCTTAACCAATCAGAAGCCTCTCCCTCTCTCCCTCCCTCCTTCCTTAGTGCTCCTGCAGCCTCTGGAGCCAGCCCCTGGAGGGGACTGGCGAAAAATGGCCCCCAAATTCTGGAATCCAAAATAGGACCCAAAACAAAACCCCAAACTGGTAACAACATGCCCCAATGTTTGTGATAATGAAAAGTATGGCCTCCCTGAAATCATGAAATGAAATAAATACAAAAATATTTGAAGCACTGACTCCTACATCAGGCCATCTTGGGCTTTGCTTAATCGAGGGAGAGTGTAGGACTGTGGTGGCAAAGCTTCATATCAGGGCGTTCAGCATGTGCCATCCCATTCTCTTCGCCAAACTGAGGCCTAGTTTACTCTGGGCTTTCCCCTAACCACTAACTTCTTGCTGTCTTGGATACAGCATCCCTTCTAGTTGAATGGCTAAGAATTAATCTACCTTTCTAAAAGTGTGGAAAAATACACAGTACCCTGCAACTATGAACAAGATGGAAAGATGTGCTGTTAAATACTTCCAATTCATGTGATCTTACACATCTATTGTTGTTCAGTTTCATAGCAGTAGATGTAAGGGTCTGATCTGGTTGGCTGAGATTGCATTTGTAGTGCTAACAGAAGTTCACACCGAACTGGAAAGTATCTAAACAGGCAATCAGTCCAAATATATTCTTATATAAAATCAACCTTAGACAGTCTGGTACCCCATTAGTCAAGTTCTGACTGCACATGCTTACATGTGCCCCTCCTCTCAGCTGCTCTGGAATAACAGATTAGTTCTGGACCAAGGTTCAGAGCCACTAATTTATTCCTGGAAAAAGACAGAATTTTCTCAAAACTGAACAGAGTTAGAGGTGAGGAAGAGAATGCAATTCTTCCCACTGCACTGCCATTCTTTAAGTACTGATTTTACTCAACAGACAAGGATCCCTCCTTGTCTATAGAGTTTAATGATCTCCTTCAAGCAAAAGGTAAATACAGGTTCTTCTGTTCTCCTTCAAAATGTAGTGGGCAACAATTTCCTCCTTGGCCAGGATTGTGGTGGCTGCTTTGTGTACACCTGATTTAGGTCTCAGCACGGTCTAATAATTAAAAAAATATATATAAAGAGACAAAGAAAACAAGCCAGCTGTTGGAATATGCAAGGTCTATCATGGATAGATAAAGAAGATGACAAGAACATCCTGCCGGGAGCAGTGTAGGAGACAACTACTTAGCATAATGAGATTAGGGACTTTCTACTATTTTCAAATAGCCTCCTTTCTGTCTCCTGATAGGCTCAGTTTTTCCTGCTCCTGCTGAGATCTCTTCATTACTGACTCTCTCCTAGCTAGTTAGATAGATTTCTCTTTCTGTCTCTTCTTTCTTACAAAATTTGTTCCCTTCTTAATAAACGTACTTTATTCTTTAAACAGCTTGTGCTCCACTTTACTGTATATCTAGACTCTACCAACCGGGTTCTGGGCCCAGTGTGAGCACTTCAGGTGTGAACCAAAAAAAGGTCGATAGATCAGTAGGCAAAATAAGAAAGAACAAGGATGGTGACTTCCTGTAGAGTTCAGCAAAGTTACCTACTAGAAAAGCTTACAGAAGGCAACTCTTTGATATGGAAGGAGAGAATGAAGAGTCACCTGCTTGAGACAGGATTGTGGTACTCCATTCAAAACCCCTGACTGGGAGATGATGATTCAGCAAAGCAAAAAGGCTGGGACACTGACAACAAGAAGGAGAGGGGAGCAGTGAAGAAAGGTTTGACTGATAGAGACATTCTAAGAGTGATTCAAATGCAAACTGCTAAGGATGTATGGTCTGAACTGGAGAGGCTTTATGTAAATTCATCTCTGAAAAGCCAGCTCTACCTACAAAAGAGACTGTTTAGCACTAAGATTTCAGAAGGGGGTCATTTGTATGACCACTTAGATGAAATACTTATTCTAACTCAACAGTTAAGAAGCACTGGGAAAGAGATTGCAGACCAGGCCTTGGTTGTGTTGAGTTAATTAGCCTGCCAGAGGCTGCTGCCACACGGGACGGCTGAAACGCAGCTAAGCAGAGCCGCACCGAACTTGAGACGCCGCGGCGGGATCCCCCGGATCCCCTCACCCGCGGCGCCTTTCTTCCCGGCACGCACAGATGGGAGGAAAGTCCGATGGGAGGGGGAGGCTGCTGAACTGCGCATGCTCGAGCATGCGCAGTACGGCTGGGGGCCGGGATGCGGTGGCGCAAGGACACGCCGCCTGATTCCACGGCCCGGCTTGCGGTGCTGGAAGGGATACAACCACCTAGGTAGGTGGTTCTTTTTTACAGCGTGGTATCGCCGTTTGGGATGGAACAGGGACGGGCAGGCAACGATTTCCAGATGTTGCCATGGGATCGTGCCCGTTTTCTCTGCCCCCGTTCCGTCCCGCTCCCGGCCCAAAAGGCCTCGTATGGACAGAACCGAAGTCTTATGAAAATGCTGTGTCTCAATTTGAAGCAAAAGGAAAATTGTCTCTCACAGAAGTAATAAACCAATTTGAGCAGACATACAAACATAGACAATTTGAGGAATTCAACAAGTTGGACCAAATGTTGAACAAGTAGCTCTGAATGTAAACAGCAAGACTAAAATAATTTGTTGTTTATGTGGAAAATCTGGGCACATTAAAAGAAACTGCAGTGCCTTTCCAAAAGAAAGAAAAGGGGAGAATTCCAAGCAGCCACCACTGAACAAGTGTTTTGTATTGACTCAAGGAGCTACCAAAAGTCACACTTGGTATTTAGATAGTGTATGCACAATGCGCATGTATGCACGTAAAGACTTCTTTGAGACACTAAATGAAGAAAGGAGAGTGAGAATAACTGTGGCAGATGGAGATATATGATTGCAGAGGGGGTTGGCTCAGGAACAGTAAAACGAAAGCTCCCAGAAGAACAAATCAGAGAGGTCCTCACTGAAAATTGCCTGTATGTGCCACAATTAGCAAACAACCTGATTTATATAAGAGCAAAAAGGGGAATGGTCATATCATTTGGAGAAAAATGTTTTATTATTTATTTTTTATTTATCCGTAGATTTGTATCCCGCCCTACCCCAAAGGTTATGATTGCAACTGGGAAAGTGCATCAGGACTTGTATGCTTTAGAGACATGTATGCAAAGTGCAAACCTAACAAAGCATTCCAGTCACAAGAAATATTGCTGGCTATGGCATAGACATTTAGGACATAGAGATAATTATGCTATTGCCCAATTTGAAAGCCAGAACTACTACCAGTACCACTAC
The DNA here is from genome assembly GCF_001447785.1 of Gekko japonicus. Lineage (NCBI taxonomy): Eukaryota > Metazoa > Chordata > Lepidosauria > Squamata > Gekkonidae > Gekko > Gekko japonicus. The sequence goes on along the minus strand of NW_015172561.1, from coordinate 597,378 downwards.
CACCACCACTACCACAACAACAACAACAACTTCAAATTTGTACCCCGCCCTCCCCACCTAAGCAGGCTCAGGGCAGCTTACACAATAAAACATAATAACAATCAAATATCATAAAACCTTTTAAACACTTCATTAAAACCACATTATAACATTATAGCATTATAAAGTGCTAGCAATAATGCTTTTATCATATAGATGGTGCTATACATTGTATAGATTGAGTATTCAGCATTGATCTTCTCGTATCTGAACAGCGGGCACAGACTGTCAGTAATAGACCAGGCGCCAGGCTCTACAATTAGTGATGGTACTGGTGGCGGCGGCTCCTAATTGAAAGCCTGGTGGAAGAGCTCCATCTTGCAGGCCCTGCAGAACTGCAAAAGGTCCCACAGGACCCTGGTCTCTTCTGGGAGCTCATTCCACCAGTGTGGAGCCACCACTGAGAAAGCCCTTGCCCTGATCAGTGTTCCCTATAAGCTGAGTTAGTGTGAGCTAGCTCAAAGTTTTTTAGCCTCCAGCTCACAGATTTTTGTCTTAGCTCAGGAAGGATGGCTCCAGAGCAAACTGATTTATGCAGTAGCCAAATTGCTCGCTCACAACTTTAATGTCAGGAGCTCACAGAGTAGAATTTTTGCTCACAAGACTCCACAGCTTAGAGGGAACATTGGCCCTGATTACAGCCAACCTGACGTCCTTGGGACCTGGGAGGGGCAAACAATTTTGTAACCCTGACTGAAGTGCTCTCTGGGGTATATATGGGGAAAGGTGGTCCCTCAGATATGTCTTGACTAAGGGCATACAAAAAACAAGTGCACTATTGAAAGAAACTGTATGCATTGCATTCAAGCTAAAGGGACAAGACCTAGTTGCAGTAAGAGCCGCGAGACAAGCAAGACACAGCACCCTCTGGAGCTGATACATAGTGAATCATATTTGTGGTCCAATGAAGACTGAGACCCTAGTGGGAACAGATATATACTAACTTTTATTTATGATTTTTCAAAGTATACAGTAACCTACTTGATCTGAGAGAAAAGTCAAGTATTGGAGAGATTTAAGGCATATATTGCAATGGTCAGCAACAGATTCCAGAGAAAGCCACTAGCAATTTGCACTGACAATGGAGGAGAATATGTGGGACATATGAAGAATTATCTAACTGAACAAAGAATAGAGCATCAGTTTACAGTCCCATACACTACAGAACAAAATGTAGCAGAAAGGAAGAATTGCTCCCTGACTGAGATGTGCAGGTGCATGCTGCTCGAAGCAGAGCTACTTGAGAAACACTGGGGAGAAGCAATCTATCTCCATCTGCTCATAAGGCTATCACCTTAAGCAGAAATCAGAACCAAAGAAAATATTTTAAAAGGCCTTAGTATTATTTCTCTTATATTTGATTATTGCTCCTGTGAATTTTGCCACTGAGAGGGTGACACAATCATTGGTATCCGATGGGGAGAAGCAATCAACATTCTGGAGAGAAGCAATCAACAACGTCTACAGAATGGACTGAGAACAAAAGGTGCCAGAAGCCCACCTTATGAACTGTGTTATGGGCACAAGCCCAGCATGAACCACTTGAAAGTATTTGGGTCAAGTGCTTTCACTTCCATCCCTAAGGAGAAACAAACTAAGATGGATCTGAGAACTGAACATGGTATTTTTGTAAAATATGCACTGGAGTGTAAAGGGTACAGAATCCTTGACTCAAAAAGAGAAACTGTAAAAATCTGCAACATAGTCTACATTGACGAGAAAGAAAAATCTGCAAATACAGGAAAAAGTGGACATCAGAGAATCGACACCAACAGAAGGAAATTGAACACAGCAACCAGAAACAGTACAACTGAGCACCATGGACCATACAGATGACACACCTGCAGAGCCACAAGAACCAGAAGGGACTGCAAAGCAAGATGTCAGATGGTCAACTAGAATAAGAGAATAGATGGTGAACTAGAATAGAGAGCCAGTTTGGTGTAGTGGTTAAGTGTGCGGACTCTAATCTGGGAGAACCGGGTTTGATTCCCCACTCCTCCACTTGCACGTGCTGATGTGACCTTGGGTCAGTCACAAGCTCTGGCACAGCTGTTCCTGAAAAAGCAGTTTGTGTCAGAGTTCTCTCAGCCCCACCTACCTCACAGGGTGCCTGTTGTGGGGAGAGGAAGGGAAAAGAGTTTGTAAGCTGCTCTGAGACTCCAAGTGAAGGGCGGGGTATAAATCCAATCTCTTCTTCTTCTTCTTCTTCTTCTTCTTCACAAGGAAGTACCACCAAGAAGACTCTCTTACCTGACAAAGATAGAGACTGTAACTGAACCTTCCACATGGGAAGATATAGAAAGGATGCCTACCAGCCAAGCAGAAGGATGGAGAAAGGCTGCAGAAGAGTAGATGGAATCCCTGATCAAAACCCAAACATGGACACTCACAGAACTACCTCTGGAAAAGAGGGCAGTAGGATGCAAATCGGTCTTCAAAACTAAATATGATGCAGGAGGGAAAATACATAGAGGTAAAGCATTATCTTGCAAGAGACATGCAGAAGGAAGGACTTGTTGAATTGGAGTACTGCCCTACAGAAAATATGATTGCAGATGTACTTACCAAACTGCTTCCACATGAGAAATTTGAGAGTCTACACAAGAAAATGAATCTTGTGGATTTTGCACACTAGGCCTCAAGAAGGTGTGTTGGAATATGTAGGGTCTATCGTGCAGAGATAAAGACTGACCAATGTGGAGAGGGAAGCGTTCCTTTCACCTCACAGTTGTTTCTTGCTAAAAGTCATCCGCACAACATTTATCCACTTAAGAGATAAGAGATGGGTACCTGTCTTCCCCCTTTCAGGACAATAAGCAGCTGTGATTTTTAGTGGTTAGAAAGATTTGAGGCCTAACAGTGAACACATGGAGCCGGTGCTGGGACACAGGCAAGGCCCTTTCAGCCAGGGAAATGGGGGGGGGGTACTGAAAGTGACAGCATGACATCACTTCTGGTGAATATCAAGAAAGTCTGGTAAAACCATAGTATTTCCGACAATCCTGGGTTTCCCCTGGAAGTGATGTCACACTGTTGCAGACAGTTTTCTAAACGTTATTTTTCTTCTGCTGGCCACAGGAACAGTAGTGAGAAACAGGAGCTGGGGGTGGAGGATCCCTTGCCTCTGGGAAGGAAAATGGCAGCTCTCAAGGCCGACTAAGCACGTATTACACATTACTTAACCTGGTGGCAACTATCTGAAGTGAGACCTAAGGCACTAATCCAAATTACTAAATACCAGTGTTATATTCCTGCACTGGGAAGAGAGTAGCCAGCGCTGTCCGAAGACGTTTCCGTGGTCATGTGGCCGGCATGACTAAACACCAAGGCGCACGGAACGCTGTTACCTTCCCACCGAAGTGGTCCCTATTTATCTACTTGCAATTTCTTGCTTTCGAACTGCTAGGTTGGCAGGAGCTGGAACTAGAGACAGGAGCTCACCCCGTCTTGCGGCACCCGGGTCTTGAACTGCTGAACTACTGACCTTCCACAGCCTGCAGTTCAGCGTCTTAACCACTTGAGCCTTAACCTGGTGGCAACTATCTGAATTGAGACCTAAGGCACTAATCCAAATTACTGAATACCAATGTTATATTCCTGCACTGGGAAGAGAGATTTGGAACAGAATGCAACAGCCCATTTCCATGGCAGACAGTAATTCATCAGCAACAGCTACATTTTTAACTACAAGTGTGCATAATTTATCTTCAAGAATTATCTCTATGCTGTACAGCCCTCTGCTGACTTTGCTTTGGCATTCCATTCACATGGAGTGGGAGCCTGCCACTAAGTCATATAAGGAGTGTGCAGGTCCCTGTGAGGCATCCCAATACGCACCGCTTTTGTGCCATGGGAATTGGGCAATGCATGGATCTTCTGTATGGGTACAGCTTCCTTTCCTTAATTTCTGGTTCATATACATGGAAGCTGACCTGCATGGAAAATCCACTGATTACCCAATTCACATTATATGGTGGCCACACAAATTGTGTTCCTGAAATGTGGGGCTAGCAGGCTCCCCCTCTGTGTGAACAGAACACCAGTGTAGCATTTGCAGATCCATTCTGACCTGCTAGAATCAAAGATTCGGATAATGAGAGGACAAAGAAGTGCCTGAGGAAATTTTTAAAATGTATATTAATAAAAAATGTATTATTTCTGTGATCAAAAAGACCCCAGTTTGTTCCAGTGATTGACTGATAGCTCAAGATCAGTTGAAATAGTTTTAATCCCTAGAGTCCCCTACCTGCTTCCTGGTAGAGTTGCCAGCCTCCAGGTGGGGCCTGGGGATCTCCCGCTTTTACAACTGATCCCCAGCCGAAAGAGATCAGCTCACCTGGAGAAAATGACTGCTTTGGAGGGTGAACTCAATGGCATTGTACCGTGCTGAGGCCCCTCCCCTCCCCGAACCCCGCCCTCTCCTGGCTCCACCCCCAAAGTCTCCAGGTATTTTCCAAACCAGACTTGGCAACCCTACTTCCTGGTGATTAAGTGACCCTCCCAACCTCAACGGGGCATTGTACCTTTAGATGTAGATATTCCCCTCCTCATTTTGGTAATCTGAGGCACAGTCCAGCAGTAATCCAGGAAGATGCAGCCATCTTGGTCTCCAGAGCAAAGAATGTGAGCTTTCGTAATTTGAAGATGAAGCAGTAAAAAAGCTAGGTTTGGTAGCCTTATTAAGATAGGCCACCAGCACCCAGAGGAAGAAGAGATTGGATTTATACCCTGCCCTTCACTTGGAGTCTCAGAGCGGTTTACAAACTCCTTTCCCTTCCCCTCCTCACAACAGACACCCCATGAGGTGGGTGGGGCTGAGAGAACTCTGACACAAACTGCTCTTTTTCAAGGACAGCTGTGCCAGAGCTTGTGACTGACCCAAGGTCACATCAGCAGGTGCAAGTGGAGGTGTGGGGAATCAAACCCGGTTCTCCCAGATTAGAGACCGCACACTTAACTACTACACCAAACTGGCTCTCCCAGCCCATAGTTACATAGGTGCTGCTTTCCCCCTCTCATTTAAGTGGAGCTTCAGTGCATGAAACCGCATGCTGGATTGTAGACTCTTTCAATAGTATTTCTTTTTTAATCCAGAACTGAAGTCATATGGTTGTTTCCATTCATCTGTTAAAATTATCCTGAAACGAGATGGACTCGATTCTTCCCAAGGCTGTTTGAATGATGACAGCCAATTACTTATCTGTTTTGGCTTGTTATTATATGGTAGAGTGCATTCTGTGCTGGCTGGAGAACTATAATGGAACTGAACAATGCAGAGCGCCAAGGTATCTCTAGATGAAAGACTTCAGAATGGCAAGCCATCTTGTGAGCTGACATTGTCTATTTAAGTTAATCTAATTGGTTGCCAATTATATTAAAATTCATTCTCTTGCTTATGCCCCAAAGCTAGTAGCATATACAGAAAGTGTATATTTGGGGAAAGAAATGTTAAAAACCATGCTCTGACTTTATGCCAAATGAAATACTAATTATATGTTTCTTTTAAATGGCTCCAATACTGCTTTCTGAACTCGTTTTAATGGCCTCAGCTAAACTGCTTCCACTGGGAACTGATGCTTTATCACTAATTACTTGTCGCAAATTGTTGGGCAGCCAAGTGGAAAATATAGAATGCAGGGCATAGATATGAAATCATTGTTAAAATTCAGTATTAAAAAAAGTCAGACACAATAGATGTTAAAGTTTTCAGCATTGTCTGTTAATTTTGCTGTTCACATTTGGCAGCACGGGGAAAGGACTCCGCCTGATTTTTAAAATATGGGGGGGAATCTCTATTTTTTATGGGGATTAAAAAAAAACACCACTCCACAACACAATTTTGTCTTCGCTTAGCAGGCTTTATTCCGTATACAAAAGCATGCCAGTCAATTACATTGAAACAATTTCATTTGGGTCGCTAAGCATCAGAAGGTAGCATGACTTGGTGCCAGCAGCATTTTGTATAAGCGCAGAGCAATTCAGAGGTTTGGAATTGAAATGGAAATGGCTGCATGGAGGTGTATTAAGAGGAAGCAGGTAGCATGGCAGGGGGTCCCTCCACTCCATGAATGCTGAGAGGCAAGCGCTCACAGCTCACAAGAAAAAGGCTTTCCAAATCCTCACACACACCCTGCATCTATACAAAATGACGTCTGTGCACGAATGTCAGAGTAAATTCATTTAATCACTAGCAGCTTTGTACAAATGGAATTTTTAAAAAGGAAGAGGGAAAAATTGCCATAAATTTCATGCTTGCAGATTCCTAAAAGCCTTTGTATTATTCTCATGTGTAATTGGAGGTTTCAAGTTTTTTCTTCTAAATGGAAGAAGTTTATTTGTTTCCCTGTAGAAAAAGAATTAGGTCCTGTGAAGTACATTTGTTTAATGTGATTCAGAACAACATGTTATGTAGGACTCAAAGAGACAAGAATAGTAGGTTTTCCTTCCCCAAATCACCCTTAGAACAATAAAACCCAGTGTAGTAGAAGTTCTTCCTCTATCTATTGTTAGAATGAAACTAAATGGACCACATGTGAATAATGAATGCACCCATAGATAAGGTATAGGGGGTCTACCTAGTTGAAAAACTCCCCAGGTGTGCAGGAAAATATGGCTTTATAAACTAACCCAACAAGACAATACAAAAAAACCAGCCCTGACCTGGATAGCCCAGGCAAGTCCAATCTCGTCAGATCTCAGAAGCTAAGCAGGGCCGACCATGGCAAGTACTTGGAAGGGAGACTTCCAAGGAATACCTGGGTGGTACGCAGAGGCAGGTAATATCAAGTCACCTCTCTGAAACGTCCTAGCCCCACTAGGGGTTGCTAGAAGTCCCCATGACTTCCAGGCTCACAAGCACACACACACACACACACACAATACCACAATAAAAAGAGCGAAAAGGCAAAAAAACCTTAAAAACTCGCCTGTTAAGTCGCTCGCTTAACAAAGCAGTCGGAGAGAGATTCAGCAAGAACACAACTTTATTCTTCAACTCGAACACAACATCGAACATGGAAGCCCTGACCTGGATAGCCCAGGCAAGTCCAATCTCGTCAGATCTCAGAAGCTAAGCAGGGCCGACCATGGCACGTACTTGGAAGGGAGACTTCCAAGGAATACCTGGCTGGTACGCAGAGGCAGGTAATATCAAGTCACCTCTCTGAAACGTCCTAGTCCCACTAGGGGTTGCTAGAAGTCCCCATGACTTCCAGGCTCACAAGCACACACACACACACACAATACCACAATAAAAAGAATGAAAAGGCAAAAAACCTTAAAAACTCACCCAACAATTGAAAATGCTCTAAAAGGGATGGGATGCTGGGCGTAGCCAAGTATCCACTGAATGTTGAACAGGGGACAGAAGTGAAGTCAGGTTACTCAGATTTAGGGGATGGAGTGGGACTTCCAGATTGTTCACCTCCGCACAATTTCTTTTTCACTTTCTTTTGTGAGTATTTAAAACTGATTTAAAACATAAGAACCAGTAGAGCTATTAATCCAAATAAGTTAAGCTTGCCAATGCTTGAACTGATCTACGAAATATTAAAAACCTAGTACATTTAAAATATGCAAATGATTTAGTTGGCGTGACTTGATCTTTGCAACTGTTATCTGTATTGTGATTCTAAATCTCCCACCTCCAGCAGGAAGCTGACAACCTTAGTCATTTCCCATTCTGCCCAGCCCTCCAGTTCAGATCTGCCTCTAAAGACCTTAGTCTGTACCTTCACCTTCATAGCTGAGGTGGGTGGCAACCAGATACAGGGCATTTTCTGTGGTGGCACCTCACCTTCAGAAGGCCCTCCCCTTTGAGGTTCACCTGGCAACTGCTTTACTTTCTTACAGGTGCCAGGCCAAAACTCATCTTTTTACCCAGGCTTTTAATTGGAGTTTTATCTTATCAGCTTATTTACAGTCTGCTTTTGTTTTGTGGGCTCTTTTTATGCTGCTTAGGTCTACTGGCTTGCTTTTAATAGCTTATTTTAAATATTGTGCTGATTTTCCTTGTAAGTTAGGAACTTGGAAACACAGAGCTTGAAGGGACCCCTAAGGTCATCTAGTTCAAACCCTGCACAGTGCAGGACATTCACAGCATCCCCCCCCCATCCCCGCTCCCTCAGTGACTCCTGCTCTATGCCCAGAGGAAGGCAAAAAAACCCAAATAAACCTCTCCAGGATGCCTGGGCCAATGGGGCCTGGAGGAAAATTACTTCCTGACCCCAAAGTGGAGATTGGAATTATCCTCAGCATATAAGAAAAGGCCACAAGAGCCCAGCACTGGCTCATCCCTTTATGCCCTCCCTCTCACCATCTGCCTAAATTCACAGTGAGTCATAGAATCATCATTGCTATCAGAGGGCCATCTAACCTCTGCTTAAAAACCTCCAAAGAAGGATAACCCACTAAGGAAGCTTGTTCCACGGAGGAACATTTCCAACTGTCAGGAAATTCTTCCTAATGTTTAGCTGAAAACTCCTTTGATTTCTGATGTTGGTTTTGGTCCAACCTTCTGTGGCAACAGAAAACATCTCCACTCCATCCTCCATCCTCCATCCCCTGCTCGAAATCTAGTCGGACCTGACTCTAGGGGGCCGTGCTCATCTCCGTTTCCAAGCCGAAGAGCCAGCACTGTCGGAAGACGTTTCCATGGTCATGTGGCTGCCATGACGAAATGCCAAGGTGCACAGAACACTGTTACCTTCCCACCGAAGTGGTACCTATTTATCTACTTGCAGTTTCTCGCTTTCAAACTCCTAGGTTAGCAGGAGCTGGGGCCAAAGATGGGAGCTCACTCCGTCACGCAGCACTTGGGTCTCAAACTGCCAAACTACAGACCTTCCAGTCTGCAGCTCAGACTATATGGCAGCCCTTCAAATACTTCAAGATGGCTTTCATAGAATCATAGAGTTGGAAGAGACCACCAGGGTCATCTAGTCCAACCCCCCTTGCACAATGCAGGAAATTTGCAAATACCTCCCCTCACATCCCCAGTGACCGCTGTTCCATGCCGAGAAGATGGCAAAAAAAACAATAACAACCCAAAAAAACCCTCCAGGATCCCTGGCCAAACTGGCCTAGAGAAAATTGCTTCCTGATCCCAAAGTGGCGATCAGCAATTTTCTCCAGGCCAGTTTGGCCAGGGATCCTAGAGGTTTTTTGTTTTGTTTTGTTTTTTGCCATCTTCTTGGCATGGAGCAGGGGTCACTACGGGTGGGGGGGAGGTAGTTGTGAATTTCCTGCATTGTGCAGGGGGTTGGACTAGATGACCCTCGTGATCCCTTTCAACTCTATGATTCTATGATCAGCACTTCAGAAAATATTGGTATTATCTAGTAACCGGCTGCTTCAATGGCTTGTACATTCAAGTCAGGATCGCTGATCTTGTATTCTTGCTAAATAAATATAGGACAGAGAGGGATATAAATGTTAAGTACTTATCCACAGTAAATTGGCAGGCATGTAATTAAGTAGAGACTCTAATTCTGTACATGCTGGGAGTCATAATTTAAAATGTTTATATTGATCTTTCATCTTTGTATGTATGCTTTATATGCATGAAAATGAATGAATTGTACACAGCATTTGTACTTGAGGCTAATTCTTGCTTTCTGCATCATTATTTTAGTAAGCATCTGGGAAGGACTTAAGGAAAAAAAACTACCTTGTGCAAATAGATTTCAGCAGGTGGTGATCCTATTAATGTTTTCAGTGATTTAACAAGGATATGAAATAGCTTTAGGAATGGAATGATTGTAAAAGGAGAAGCACAATTCATTATACAACAAGGCTATTTGTAGTCTCTGGTAATCTGGGCAACGAGAACAGCAATTAAATTCTGGGTTTTGACATTTCCTACACTTATATCACGTACTGGTTTCTTTCCTGTGACTCTTCTGTCATTTTAGTGTGCAGGAACAACCAATTGTATAAAGAGAGAGGGATAATGAGAGGTATTCTCCAACAGCTTCCATGACATCAGTTTTAAAAAAATTAGAAATTCATTAATAAAAAGAAACTGCTAAGAGGGAGGAAAGAAGCTGGGAGACAGTGAAACAAGGCAGGTTATTACTGTCTGCTCAGGTGAGTCTCCTGGATGTCATTCTTGGTGCAGTGAGAAAGAACTTATTTGCATATTCCAGCTCAGAAGTAGTAAACAGAAGGTAAGTACCAATAAAACCACTGTGAGTTGCAACTAACTGGTTCCATTCATTTTAATAGGACTTGTGAACAACATTTTCTCCATCAAAGCCAATAATATTGACTGGTCCCCTGAACATACTTATTAGTCCCATTGAGCTCAGTTGGTCTTACTGTCCCCCAAAATAAAGACCCCACACAAGGATTCAGCTGGGATTTTATCGACAACTGATCTGAGCCTTATTAAACCCAACCTTCAGTGTGTTACCCTGTCTAACAGGCTGCCAGAGGCATGCCAGCATTAAGGGCAATACCATCATGGCTCCAAGTCCAAGGTGGCATAAAAACCATCCTTAGCTTATCGTTGCTTGCATACATAAACATAATCAGGCAAACTGTAACTTCACTAACCCCCCACCCCACCCCATGCTGGCAAACACTAGGGATCAAACCAAGGGCTGCTCTCCAACCCACACAACTGGTAAGCCATGAAAGGCTGGTTTGGGAAACCTCCCCTACCGAGGAATTTCTAACTTAAGCAAAAGCCTGCAGTGTTCCAGCCAACCCCAGTCAGGGTCCAACCGGTCTAAGACCAGGCCTAATTAAAAGCAATAATCCCACCCTGAGAAAAAGGCAAAGTGAAGCAGGTAAAAACGAACCCTTTCCTGGCCAATCTGCACAAGCCCCAAAATTTCCTGCTTGGCCCCAAAGCAGCCAGCTTATCCCACCTTGCCAAATACTGTAGGGTTGCCAAGTCAATTTTTCTTACCGGCGGGGGAGCAATTTTTCTTACCTCTGGTGACGCAGCCACTCTGCGCTTCGGAGGGCAGAGTTCCCCCTGGGGCCCGATTCCACGGCGGCAAGAATCAGGTCTCCAAAGCGGGGGGTTACCCACCCACCCCCACTTGGCAGCCCTAAAATACTGTGATGCCACAAGGACCAGGCCTCCTGAGTAAAGGATGACACTGCATAGCTGTTTTTTAAAAAGAGAGCACGGAATTGTATCAGCTTTGGCACATCATCTACCCAGCTTTTGGTACATCATCAACATGTTCCCATCCTCCAGGTGGGGGCTGGCATTCTCCTGGAATTACAAGTGATCTTCAGACTACACAGATCAGTTCTCCTGGAGGAAATGGGCGATTCAGAGGGCAGACTCTATGGCATCACATCCCTGCTGAGCTTTCTCTTCTCCCCAAAGCTTCTCCAAACACCAACCTCATATCTCCAGAAACATCTCAACCCAGAGAATGTACATGCCATGCTTAGCTCTTTTCCTTTTGACAGCTGCAGAGTTCATCCATTCACCACTCGTTGCAGCATAAAGTTTGCACACTCAAAAGGGCCAAGAAATCATGCAGAGTTTCTAACAGAAGAGGCTTGTTCAACTTGCAACCAGACAAGATGAAGACTGTCTACCAACCAAACAAGATGAAGACTGTCTTGGTGCTTGGGGGGGGCAACAGTGGGAGGGCTTCTAGTGTCCTGGCCCCACTGATGGACCTCCTGATGGCACCTGGTATTTTTGGACACTGTGTGACAGAGTGTTGGACTAGATGGGCCATTGGCCTGATCCAACATTGGCTTCTCTTATGTTCTTATGTTGTTACCAGCCCTACTCACAGCTATACTCAGAGCTACCTGCCCCCCCCCATTTTAGCTACCTGCAAAGGAGAGCAAGGGCATTTGGTATGCCAAACTATATTGCTGATGAGCCTTGTTCGAGGTTGTGTCCTGAACAGAGAGGGCCAATATAAAATTTAAACAGTGAAAGCAACCTAGATAAAGGAAAAACAAAAATGAACTGAAAAAACCCAAAACCTTTGTGTTTGGTTTCGTAGTATTCTACACAGCCTAAAAGAAACAAAGGTTGTTGGAACTCCTCTGGATTCAAAAAAGCACAAGACCCAGAGGCAATTGTCAGCAAGAGTACCTGAGACATTTTGAGCTTGACATGATATGTTATCATAGGACACTAACAATGCAAACCTAAGAATGCTTTCCTGAGAATAAGCCCCACTGTATAACATGAGATTTACTTCCAAGGAGTCCTGTTTATGATTGTTCCCAAAGCCTTTTACTAAGAACAGCTCCTGATGTAGCTGTATGTATCTTAGTTAAGCAGGGACTAGCTGAAATTGAGAAAAAGAATTACCAATTAATTGTGAATGCTGCATTGTTTTTTGTGGGAAATAACAATAATCTTAGAGACAAAAGCATGTTCATGTTATCCAATATATTCACTGCAAGCATTCAGTGGCTCAAGGATGCCTCCAAGACAATAAATAAGGCCTCAAACCTCTGGGATTCCTTCCTCATGTAAACAAGACTACCTAGTTCAGAATAAAAGCATTTGGTAAGTTTGATTGTGTTGAACAAGATATATTAGAATCACTTCAAATCAGATATTCTAATAAAATGAACAGTTCAGAACATCTAACAGTTCAGCAAGGACGTGCATGGATTTGTTTGTTATAAATCTATCTTTTTTCTTTGTGATGTAAGCAACAAGACTCTTAGAATGGAAAATTAAGAGGCCAAAGACAACAAAAATTTCAGTCATAATTAGAGTGAGTACATAGCTTTAGGCAACGAGCATTAAAAGCAATGGTCATTTATCAATGTATATCATTGGCTTCAAGGGCCATATTCAGTGGAAGCCCTAGATAGATTTTTCAAGTAAATGTGTGCGCAAGAACACTCTTTTTTTCCAGGCAACATCAAACAAAGCAAATATAACCATTCACTGCACAATTACAAGAGGAGTTTAGCTGTAACACTGTACCCAAGTGAATGTCAAAGGACTCCATGGGGTTTTCTCAGAAATCCTGGGTTGGATTCCAGCCCAAATTTTCTGCTAACAGGAGGCACTTCTATCAGCAGAACAGAACTTTCCTGCCTCCCTCTGCAGCCCATTAATCTCCTCCAAATGCTACTCCTGAGGAACAGTGGAACAGGGGCAGCAGTAAGGAGATGGTAGTGGAAATTACCAAAAACCTTCCATTAGTGGAAAATTTCATCTGGATCCAACCCCCTGCTTTTAATTTGGAGAAAGATATCCTGGTTTGGAACTAATGGACTAAGCATAAAAATGATAATTTGCAGGTCACATCAAATGACATCATTCACAAGGGTATTTGTTGAGCAGAAATAGATGTAAAATAAATCATGCTGATTATTAAATTGCACGATTCACTAGTCAGTAAGAAAAAGAATCTGCTTTCATTATTCCCTGTATAACAATGAATGGTAGTTTGTGCTAGTGCGATATGACACAAGAGAATGTTAATTTTAATTATTGAAAGGAAAATAATTCCACATACGAACTGAGAAGATAAATACTTCTAATTAGAATACCATTATTTATTAAAAGTGATTTTTTAACATTTTAATCAAGTACTAAAACTGTCATGATTTCCACCCCCCCCGGAATGCAAAAGGACATTTTAGAATCACCAATATCTTAAACAGCGTTCTATAACATCATTAAAGTATACAGAAGAGAAAGCTGACTAAGAATGTCTTTGTATACAGAGGAAAACGATGACTGAGAATGCCCTGTCCATGCAGACAGGGCAAGCTCCCTATTTCCAACATCTATTTTAAATCATAAGGAGATGTTCAGTTGTTTCCAGTTATAGTTTCTGGATTACTCTTCATGGGCTGCCCAAATAAAGTGCACTTTATGAGTCAAATCTGTAAGTTATCAAAGCATGACTGACGGCAGCATGATCTTCCATTCCCAGTTGCTAGCATACCAGCTGAAGCTGTTGACAGTGTCCCTGGGCCATTATGTCACTTGAATTTCCTGGAGCAAAAGCAGGTGAATAGTTCCTCTCAATCTGTGAACTGACTTGTTGTGAAGGAGTCCAACTGCATTCAGAACAAAGCCAAACATCAAGTTACGTTGGCACACTGAGCCAATCACCTCCCATCAACATCGCCATCTTGCTGGGATGAGCTTCACTGTATTAGTTTCTTAGCCAGACAATTACTTCTTTGCAGCATTTATTTTATTTACTTCATTTAGACCCTGCCTTTCTCTACAATGGGGACCCAAGGCAGCTCACATCATTCTCATCTCCTCCATTTCATCCTCACAATGCCCCTGCGAGATAGATTAGGCTGAGAAAGAGTGACTGGCCCAAGGTCACCTAGCAAGCTCTCATGGCAGAGTGGGGACTTGAATCTGGGTCTCCCAGATCCTCATCTGACACTTTGACCCTTACATTGCACTGGCACCGTGCTTGACCCTGAACACTTCTTAAAATAAATTGCAACATGGATTCGGGGGCGGGGAGAGAATAAATAGAGTTGGGTGTCATCAGCATATTGATGAAATCTCACACGAAACCTCTGGATAAGTTGTAAAAACAGCATGCAAACAACACCAATGCCATGTGATGGAGCCAAAGTCTTCTAGAATCTTCTCATTTCGTAGAAACAAAACAACCCAGTATTGTACTACTTCTCTAATTGCTGTCCTGTTCCCATTGAAATTGGGACAGGGTGACTCGAATATGCAGGGCCAAGCAGGTACGATGCTGGGAATTCTATGAATGAAGCTCCTAGTATTATTTTTCTTTCAATAGCAGGTATGTAGGGCCCAATTCAGACTGAGATTATGACACAAGGGAGGGGGCTTTAACTTTTGTTTAACTATTTGAAACATTTATATACTCACTTTTCAGCAAGACAAGTAGGACCCAGCGTGGGTAAAATAAAACGATTAGAACACTCAATTAATAAAAGCAATCAAACCATGAGAGAATAGCCAGTAAAAGCATAATAACGATCAGCCATTTAACTCTTGCCTAGATAATTCTGAGTCCTTAGATCATATCAGTATCAGGGAGCTCCAGGCCCTACTTAAGAAATTTAGTCTTACAGCCCTTAAAGAAATTCAAGCAGAGGGAAAGCCTTCTGGAATTACAAAGAGCTGAGGCATAGGGTTGCCAAGTTAACAATGGAGGTGGGGGATCATGACACCAGGCGATACTCTATGCGGCCTCACCAATATCCTCAGGCCTTGCGTCAATTGATTGTAACTATAAAACTCCTTTTTTGGTCCTACATTGATTAACTTATTTTCCTATTATTGTATCACTGATCCTAAATGTACAAATATTACTGAAGAAGCCCACTTTGGCTGAAACATGTCTGGTTGCAATAGGTCCCACTTGTGTATATTGTATACTTTTATTCTGTATTGAGGCTACAATTGGAGCCATAATTGTTTTTAACTAACAAATAATAAATATATGTATTTTTGATAATATTTAAGGTATAATTACAGTTTTTTAAGTTAGGTAAAGGTAAAGGTTCCCTTGCTCAAAAGCCAGTCGAGTCCGACTCTAGGGTTGCGGTCCTCATCTCTGTTTCAAAGCCGAAGACCCAGCGCTGTCCGAAGAAGTTTCCGTGGTCATGTGGCCATCATGACTAAACACCAAGGCGCACGGAACTCTGTTACCTTCCCACCGAAGTGGTACCTACTTATCTACTTGCAATTTCTTGCTTTCGAACTGCTAGGTTGGCAGGAGCTGGAACTAGTGACAGGAGCACACTCCGTCATGCGGCAACTCGGGTCTCGAACTGCTGAACTACTGACCTTCCACAGCCTGCAGTTCAGTGTCTTAACCACTTGAGGCACTGCAGCTTTTAAGTTACTGGCCATTTATTTTGTATGTAACTAACCTTTCAGGTACTTGAATCATTCTGGTGCAACCAAAAATTACATCAGCACACCACCAACAGTGCTCTATCATTCAATCAAATCTCTATGATTAAACCATAGAGCAGGGGTGTCAAACATGGGGCTTCTATCAGGCCCGCAGTGGAACTGGCTGTCTTCTGCTTCTTCTTCTAGTTCTGCTGCTGCTGCGTCATTGTAGGTTTGCAGCTTATACATACCCACCTGAACAGCATACTCAAGATTGCAACAGCACAGACATTTTGATGCAAGAGGTGTCAGTTATCAGACACTGTTAAATAAACAAAATATTGCAAGAGTTTTTATTTTAAGTAAAAAAAACACACCTTTGTGTGTATCCTTTATAAAGTTTATCTCCACTACCTGGCATTACATTTTATGACACACATGGCCCGACCCAACAAGGTCTCATTTATGTCAGATCCAGCCCTCATAACAAATGAGTTCGACACCCCTGCCATAGAGATTTGGCCAGATGCTAGAGTGACCCTGACAACATGATGATATCACTTTCCATCTTGTTGGAAGTGATGTCAGTGCACCAATGGCAATGTCATTACATGGCCCATGAGGGTCCCCCCTCCCCAGCAGTGAGTCTCCTGCTTGTTGGCTGGCAACCCTGTGAGAGAGCCAACAAAAAAGGTTCACAAAGAAGTGCAGCAGAATGCACCCTGGGGGGAGTACAACAAATGTTTCTGTTTCAAGTGCACAAAAAAGCTGCAGAAACTATCCTTCAAATATGCAGGCCCAAGGGCTTTAAAGGTAAGCATTAGCACCTTGAGTGAGATCCAGAAACACACTGGCAAGATGGCAACCAATGGAAAGATTGTGGATTGGCATGATCAGATCAGCAGTCCCCAAATAAGGGGAAAACTTTGTGGGTAAGTGCAATTTTAAAATACAGTTTTAGCCATAATAAAAAAGGTAAAGGTTCCCTTGCTCGAAAGCCAGTCGAGTCCGACTCTAGGATTGCGGTGCTCATCTCCATTTCAAAGCCGAAGAGCCAGCACTGTCCGAAGACGTTTCCGTGGTCATGTGGCCGGCATGACTAAACAACAAGGCGCACGGAACGCTTTTTCCTTCCCACTTAAGTGGTACCTATTTAACTACTTGCAATTTCTTGCTTTCGAACTGCTAGGTTGGCAGGAGCTGGAACTAGAGACGGGAGCTCACTCCGTCATGCGGCAACTCGGGTCTCAAACTGCTGAACTACTGACCTTCCACAGCCTGCAGTTCAGCATCTTAACCACTTGAGCCACCACAGCTCCTTTTAGTTATAATACCTGCTTCTCTAATAACATAGCTGAGTTGAACAAAAACCCATGTAAAGTAGGAAGCAAAACGCCTTCAAAAGCAGATGCCTCACCAATCAGTGTCTCCCTCATCTTGTCAGGATTCTGTTTCTGTTTATCCTCTTTCCAACCTTTAAGTATAGCAAACAGGCAATGACAAGGACAGAAATAGCAGCATTCAGAGGATCCTTTAACAAGATATACGATTGGGTGTTCTCTGCATTCAAGGGACAACAAACTTTAAAGCTTCAGACTACCTCATTGAGATGCCTCGTGTAAATGTACATGTAACTAGGCACTGAGCCTTGTTGAAACCTCCACAACAGATCCCACACTGTTGATTCCTCATACCCGACAACCATCTTCTGTAGGGCTGCCAAGTCCCGCGGGGGGCAGGGGTTTGCCCGCTCAAAGGGCTTCCGACCCGCTGGCCCAGATCTGGCCGGCGGGGGGAATCTGGCCCCAAAGTGCCCAAATCTGACCAACATGCCCGGCATGATAATGTCACCTGGAGTTTTCAAGCTGAATGCTAGAGCGTCCACTGGCGGCGTGCCTAGCATGATGATGTCACTTTCAGACTGGGAACAAATCCCCCCCCCCTTGAAAAAGGTAAGGCACCTGGAAACCCTCATCTTCTGTGAATGGTTATTTAGAAAGGCTCAAACCACCTCAGGGTCAAATACTGCCCTATCAGAATTTAACCACCATAACAGGAATAAATTATCAGCGATATGAAAGGCAGAAAACAGTCTCAAAAGACCAGTACTGAGACATTTCCATTATCTAGTTGTAAACTGAGATTGTCCAGTAAAGCTGCCAAAGCCATCTCTGTCCCAAAGCCAGGCCTAAAATCAGACCCAAACACGGTGATGGCAAATCTTGACACTGTCTAACCATCTCATCCTTTGCCGTCCCCGTCTTCTTTGACCTTCAATCTTTCCCAGCATCAGGGTCTTCTCCAGTGAGTGCTCCCTTCTCATTTGGTGGCCAAAGTATTTGAGCTTCAGTTTCATTATCTGGCCTTCCAGGGAACAGTCAGGGTTGATTTCTTTTAGGATTGACTGATTTGATCTTCTTGCAGTCCAAGGGACTCTCAAGAGTCTTCTCCAGCACCATAGTTCAAAAGAATCTATTCTTCGGTGCTCGGCCTTCCTTATAGTCCAACTCTCGCAGCCATACATGACTACTGGGAATACCATTGCTTTGACCATGCGGACTTTTGTTGGCAGGGTGATGTCTCTACTTTTTATCATGCTGTTTAGGTTCGCCATCGCTTTCCTCCCAAGGAGCAGGCATCTTTTAATGTCATGGCTGCTGTCACAGTCTGCGGTGATCTGAGATCCCAGGAACGTGAAGTCTGTCACTACTTCCACGACTTCCCCTTCTATTTGCCAAGGAGTGATGGGGCCGGATGCCATGATCTTAGTTTTTTTTATGTTGATCTTAGTTTGACTTTTGTGGTCTCGTCTTTTACCCTGAGCAAGAGGCTCTTAAGATCCTCTTCACTTTCTGCCATTAGAGTGGTATCGTCTGCATATCTGAGGTTGTAGCATTTACCCACTGATAAATTAGCATTCTATTGACTCCCCTTGGCACCCACCAGCACCGGGTCTGTAGGAGAGTCTTACAAGGATGCAGGGCATCTAGTGAATCAGATTTCTCATGCAAACATGAGCCTTCTGAGTCAGGTTCGGGGGGGGGTTGTAATGGGACATGGCAACTCCAAAGGGATTCAGTATTTCACGGCAAGTGGTATCAAAAGATGATGTGGCCCATAAGAATCAAAAGGCCACACTCCCTCATCTATTTCTCAGATTTTCTGTCTTGAATCCAGGCCAAAAGCCAGGCTGAGATAGATCAATATAACCTCTGCTATTTCCCTATTGCCCTGAATTCCTGCATGGGTTTTTTTTAAAAAAAAAAAAAAATTTAAGTACATGCCATCCATGTGCTGAAGCTTGCACTGAGAAGACGTTTTGTTGTGTTTTGGTTCTTTACAGGAAAACTAGCTGTTTTGCCATGCAGTGCAGAATGTCCATCAGCTCTTCTCATTTCTATAATGACAACAGGTTTTGTGAGTTACGACTTTCTACAACATAGCAAGCAATTTTCCCAAGGACAAGCCTTCGACAACACAAACTCATTCATAAGCTGTTGATGTGCTTCATTTCCTATATACTTGAATTTTATTACACCACCTCTGTTTATTTGCATGTGTCAGCTCATTTCTCTCAGTTTGTTGTGTACCATTATATTTCCCTCCCTTCCGTCGCCCCTTTGCCCAGACTTCTGCACTGTATTCTTTGCTCAAGGCACTAGCTGTAGCAGCGGGGGCAAATTTAAGCTACCCATCCCCCAACCTGAGCCATATCTCCCGTGAATACACTGCCACTGAATCCACTTATCTATCATATGTGCTCAAGAAGACGACTGAATAATAGCGATGCAGCCTATGGCAAACCATTTCCACAAATTACTAAATGCACTGTGCTTTCATTTCACATGAAAGATTATGGGGGGGAAAGTGAATGCCAAATGGTACTACTAGTGAGACAGCCTGTCTGGGAAAGAAATAGCTGCATTTGCCTACAGTCTGCTGGTAAATTCTCCAACATATCAATCACTTTCAGGATATAATTTGTCTGAAATGGCTTGTCACAACACCCACTATGCTAACATCTACCTAGGAATCTAGATCAGTGGCTTTTGGAAACATATCTTTAAATATTTCTTAGAAACAATTAAGCTTCTGCATTTCAAACATTTTCTGTTTTTAAAGGGGAAAAAACCCACTATGATTCCATAGAAAGTCTCTGATTACACTATAATTCAAGTAAAATTACAGCCATTAGTTTCTACCCTTCCTCACCTCTTGCATCCAACTACTCACTTTAGTCAGAAATTGTGTCACTACCAAAGAATATATCAGTCCTTGAAATGTTCTAACAACTGTCCAGAAAAATAAAGGGAATTATATACACATGATGTGGAGCATTTCAGGTTGTCATACAAATGGCTGCTTTGCTGTCTCTTTGTTCAGACTTATGCAACAACAGATTGTGTTCACCTCTTCAGGTTCCAGCATTTCACAAATGGAAACAGAGGTATTAAGGCATATGATAGGGTGAAGCCACGTGCCAAAGCTAGCTGCTCAGTGACTGGGGAAATGGTGGAGCTACTATAAGCTTGACTCAAAGCAAGGACTGAAAATGCAACAAAAAAAGGTGAAAAACTCATGCTGTAATTCACACCAAGCCTTGACTCTTTCCCTCCAACCAGTCCCATAAATTTTCCAGTACAATTTTTCATCACATAGATGTCTGACAAAGGGGGCTGTCTGACCCACAACAGCTTGCATTGAAATAAATGTTAATGCTGAAGGTGCCACTGGATTTTTGTTTTATTTCACTACGAGAAATTAGCATGGCTACCTCTTTGCAACCCAAATTACAGGCAAGCAGATGGCTCCCAACAGCAACAGCATTGAGGCAAGACACAGCAAGAAAAAAATAAAATACATGTACCACACTGCATGATTTCTATTTTAAGGCCACTCGTCTCATTTTACAGCTGAGGAAAACTGAGTCATACAGCAGCAAGTAGCCCAAGGTCAGTCAGTCAGTCCATGGCATGCAATTCTTAGGAGGACACATAGGCAAAGTGCTTTCCTCTCACTGCCTTCTTCCTCCCTGCACACATGGAATTCAGAATCAGGGTTTACAAAGTGATGATACATCTTCAGCACAGATGAAAGCTCCAGTGGCCAGCTCGTCAGAAATTAAACTGTGACCTCGTCTTCATTGCTTACATACAAACTACAGCTAGAAAACATCTAGATTCTGTTTTCCACCAATCTTGTTTTCCTTTTTCCTTCCCACATGTTTTTTACAAAAAACATGACCCTGTTCACCTTCATCTTTCTCCCTTTTTTGTAATGTGCTGGCTAGCCTTACTGTTGTAATCTCTTCCACTGTCTCAGGCTAATTCCACACAGTAGGGTGGATCCAGCCGCCCACCAAGGGACCTTCCTCCACTCTAAGAAAAGCCAGTTAAGTAGGTGGAAGCTTTCTTAGGCTGGAGGCCACAATCTCTGAAAATATCTTCCCAAATAGAAGGGAGGGGGAGAGGTTAGAATTGAGAATTTTTTGCATTTTTCACACCTCTAAGACTTTTCCCTACCTGCCTGAAATATAACCGCAGATCCATTGGGTTAGAGGTACAATCTTTGTGAATTTCATCCCAATTCATTGGGATAATAATAATTATTATTGTATGGCATTGTGTGTAGTATAGCCAGGAGATTCTAAGATTGTTGGGCAGCGTTCTATCTCTTTTAGCATTATGCATCACTAGATGGTGAGCTAGACTTATTTTGGGGGCTGAGAAAGCTCTGAGAGCTGTGACTGACCCAAGGTTACCCAGCTGGCTTTACCTGGAGGAGTGTGGAATTGAACCCGGATCTCCAGACTAGAGTCCATCTCTCTTGACATCTGTACCATACTGGCTCTCTTAATTTGTTTGGAAGAGAAAAATATAACAGATATGCATGTGTTTCCTCTTGAGATAAATGTAAATATCACCTAGAATGATGACCCCAAACATGTGGGCATCCCAAACATGTGGGGCGACCCTAAACACGTGGGGACCCCAAACATGTGTATTCCTCATTTGGAATACTGTGTGCAGTTCTGGTCACCACACCTTAAAAAGGATATTATAG
>NW_015172561.1:544804-575058 GCF_001447785.1 Gekko japonicus | reverse complement strand
TGTATAGAAATATTGATTTCTATAAACCCCTGCCTTCCCCTGGAATGTTTTGCTGATACCCTGCTGTGTTGCATTTCCTATTGAAGCCATATGGCCTGCCCATTTGGCCGAAACTTTACAGCCCTGCCATATAACCACCCATTCCTTCACACCCCTAGTGGAAAAGCCAGACTTGATGGAGCCTGGCTTTGCTGCTTCAAGCAACCAGTCACGTACAGAATGAAGTTTTGGGGGTTGGGGGCCATGTGACCGCGGGCGTGGTTTTCCAAACTTCCAACCTATCCCTTCAAAGCTACCATGACAACCCAAAAGTTGGACACACCCTTCCTACTCATGATTGGCTGATGGCCATGGCTAGTCATGATTAGATTGGGGTTTAATTGTGTGATCCCTTGGAAGAGAGCTCTCTCTGTTCTGTTCGTGCTATCTCTGCTGCCACCTGAAATGATGTCTTGCCATGTGGTCTCTGGGAGAGACAAAGAGCTGCTTTGGAGCTGAGCACATGCTTGCAAAGATGGACTTCTTGCTCCAAATCCCTTGGGGCTACTGGATTATTAAAATGGACTATTCTGGACTGATAACTGTTCCTGACTTGGTAAATATGAACCATTATATTTAGTTAAGGCAAACACTGCCCTAGTCTTTCTTATTTTGGAAATCCTTATTAGTCTAACTGCAAAGCTCTGTGCTGAATAAACCTTATTCTTGTTTATAAATAGTGTCTGTTTTGATGTGTAACTGAATCCCAAGCCTAAATCTTGCAGCCTAACTGGCTACACGCTACCATTGAGTATTAAGTGTACATCTCTGAGGAGGTGCTAGTGTGTTCTGTCTGGTGGCTATTGTTCTGAAATCCAGAGAGCCTACCTCTCTGGGTCATTGTGTAATGTATTGAGCCAGTGTAGAGTTTCCCCCCTCATCCCTGGACTGGCCTGGGGGGGGGCAGAATCTATACACCCGCATAGAAGCTCAGTGTACATCTGTCATTCAAAAACATGATTAAAACCACTATGGTGGGGAGGATTATTTGGTTAGGCTCATTCTCTCTGAATTGTTATGTGTCCTATACATAAAGATTACCAATGTTAAGCCTGATTTAAGTCCAGAAGCACCTTAGAGACCAACAAGATTTTCAGGGTATGAGCTTTCAAGAGGCAAAGATCCCTTCATCAGATACAAGTAGGAATGGAAATCCCTGAGTCCACATTTCCCAGTCAGAAGGCGGGAGCGGTGCTGCAAAAGGTGCAATGCAAAATGTAATCAGGTTGACCACAGCAATGATCAAGCCTGGTTTAAGCCTGATGTTCTTCACCATTTTATCCTTTGGTAGCCCAGGCTAGCCTGACCTCGTCAGATCTCAGAAGCTAAGCAGGGTCAGCTTTGGCTAGTATTTGGAAGGGCCACCTCCAAGGAATACCAGCATCATGACACAGAGGCAGGGAATGACAAACCACCTCTGAAGCATCTCTTACCTTAAAAACAAGTCTAGCTCGCCACCTAGTGGTGCATAACACTAAAAGAGCTAGAACTTCCAGCTTCCAGACAATCTTAGGATCTCCTGGCTGTACTACACACAATGGTCTTGCTTTTGGTCAGAACAGTTTCATGTACAGTGCTATAAAACGCTGATTTCTTAATTGGAGATTCCTGGATACTGTTGTAGAATAAGGTTCTTGGTTTCCTGACAAAAGTTGTGAACATTTAATGTGATCTTTGCAAAAGCAGAGCTGCCTAAGGTCATAGCAAAATCATTTCTCAATCAGCTCTTCTTTATGCTTACAGTAAGCCTAAACTGCTCCATTGGGCAAACTGCATTGCAACAATTTTGCCTTTCATCTAATTAAGATGAATCCTTTTAAACTTCCACTGGCAAATATCTCAGGCCTGAAGTATTGCAAGCCATGCAAGTAAACTTTGCAAACCCCATGAACAGGTAACCCTCTTCCCAAAGGCAATTATTATGACAATGCTAATAAGAATACAAGCATGGCCCTTCAAGGTTGCAATTGTGAAACATCAGCCTGCAGCTGGTTTAGCTCTTCAAGGTTGCATCTGTGAAACATCAGCCTGCAGCTGGTTTAGAAAATTGTAAGAAAATGCAAGCTTCCTTTTTACAGGAAGATCCCCAGTCTACTCAGTAACAGTTGCAAACCACACAACCAAAAAACCACCATGGACCAGGCAGCAGAAGAAAGCAGAACTGTTCTTAATTCTGACTGAAACTTGTAGAATATGGTGTCAGTCACAGGGCTGATAGATTAAGTGAATAAAAAGTGTGCTATTTCCTAAACTATACTCTAAACATTTTTTCCTAGTTCACTCTTCATGTGCAATTTCCCAGCGAGCCGTTCTGAAGAGAAGCTGGCAGGCTTTCCTCACCAAAGCCAGCAGGAAGAGCAATAATATGTGGTCCACTGGGAACTTAAACACCAATCTGTCTTCTGTATACACAGTCTCATTGAACTCAAGTGCCAAGGAGATGAAAGCACTCAAAGTAAATGCCTGATACGTTCAGCTTCCTGGACTTATTGAACTGCCCAGATGTGCACCTTAGAGGAAAGATTCAAAAATGGGATTTTTACTTTCAAGACTGGCTTTGCTGGAAGCTAAAATGATAGATCTTTAGTCCTCTTCTTTTTTTAATATTAATGTTCTCCAAAGAGAACCTCAAGATGAATTTTGAAGCAGTTTCCTTTATTCAACTCTTTCTTTACCATGAAAGGTAATGGTAACAACATTCTTCTCACCACTGCATGGAAATATGCGTGTACAGCTGAGTGGTGGTAATAATGAGGTCATAATAATGAGGTCAAATACCCTCTGCTTTGGCTCATGTTCTGTTTACTGGATGTAAACAGAGAGCCATTTTTAAAAAATATTTGTGTGTGTGTCTGTATGCCAGGATGTCATGGTTGACTTCTGGCAATCCCTAGTGGGGCTTGGACATTTCAGAGAGGTGGCTTACTATTGCCTGCCTCTGTGCCCTGATATTCCTTGTAGGTCTCCGTTCCCAGTACTTGCCAGGGTTGGCCTTGCTTAGGTTCCGAGATCTGACAAGATCGGGCTTGCCTGGGCTATCCAGGTCAGGGCTACAGAGAGCCAGTTTTCCAGTGATCAGTTCAGCTGTTCATGACCAGTTTGAAACGGTTCATCAGATTATTATTTTTCACATATTCAAACAGTACAGTGCAATCAGCAGGCTTTTACATACACACATTTCCACGTAGCCCAGTGGGAGTCCTACTTTTCCTCCTCCCTCCAACTCAAAGCTGTTAGTGCTGCATGCTACTTGGCAGCCAGTCGTATACATAAATAGTGAGTGATTCAATCAGTCAGCCAGCTATTATAAACAAACACTTCATTGTTACTGTTCAGTGTTCATTTTAATCTGTATTATCGCATTATTCACACATGCTCAAGTTCACACATGGGAGGCATAGTCCCTCCTTCTTGTCACTTAATTTTCCGGTCTGACCATCCATGACCCTGAGTAGAATCATCTTACCTACTGCACAGATGCAAAACTCCACCAACACATCTACTGTACTGCTGCAGAGCTGTTCAGCAGCTGTTTGAGGCAGACAGTGAATGGGCAAACAGATCAGAAATCCAGCTCAAGGTTAGGGATGGGCACAAATCTGGAAAATGCAGCTCATTTCAGTTTATGTTTTGTGAGTGCCCAGTTCATGAGCCAAGAACTGTAATGAACTTTTAGACACCAAACTAGTTTGGTCTGTGAGGTTCATGATGCAGTAGAACAGAAAAAAAACCCCTGCCGGTGGGCTAGACATACCAAACTCACAGGGAAACTCTGGCTGACTCTCTTCTACCTGCTCTCCAAGGTTGGTGAGGATTAGATTTCTGGGGTCTGAGTTACAGCCCCCCAAAGAAGCTGCCCCCGGGAAAGTGCTTCCTGTGAAAATCACAGGCATATGTTCAGGAGGTAAGTGCTTTTGGGGGAAGTGTCAGGAGCAGGATCAGAAGTTTATAGAATGCAAGCTACACACACCAAACATGCAGGAAACATCACCATACCACACGATCCTCTACACTCTCTCCAAGTTGGGTGTGGATTATATTTCTGGGGTCCCAGTTATGGATCCCAAAAAAAGGTCTTCCCAGTGCTCTCTCTGGAAAAGACAGCTGCAGTTACAGGAGTCTATGGAATGTCTGAGGAACAAGACAGTGACATCAAAGTCACATGGAAACTTCACCTGGGCAGATCCTCCCCGCCCCAGCAAGACAATGGAAGCAAGGCAAGCATCTCCCCTAGGTTTACAGCCTCTCCCAAGTCTTCAAAGGCCAGTTCTGAAGAACAGAAAGGCAGACATCCCCAGAGTTTCGACAGGGGCTCCCCAAAGTAACCCTATGGTAGCTTAGCAGGCATTCTAGCCACATAACACAAGGAAGGGAAGTGTGTCCACCACTTTCACAGCCCCCCAAGGCTGAAACACACAGGTGCAGAGCACACACATCAACCGGGGTGTATCCTTCTACACAGCAAAGGAATGGAAACACATGTGGAGCTGGCAGGGCCACCCCCAAGTCTTCAAAGGCAGGTTCTGAAAGACATAAGGAAGACACCCCCAGAGTTTTGACAGGGGGTCCCCAAAGTAACCCCATGGCAGCTTGGTAGAGACCGCTGGCAAGCACTGGAACCCAGAAAAGTGTGCCCACAATGCTCTCAGGCCCCATCAAGCCCAAACACATAGATCCTCTGGTCGCAGCCCACCTCTAGGTGAAATTTCTCATTGTTCACCATTAGCAGAACACAATGTACAGATAAGAGATCACCTGTTGTGAGTTATACAAATGCAAAGGAAAGAGGTGGTCAAACAGGGGCTTGCTCCTACAGGCAGATCTTTGTTGAGGTAGATGTTTGCTGAGGTGGATGTTGTTCCATGAGGTAGGTGGTGTGTTATGTGGTATATGTTCTTTCATGAGGTAGTGTTGTGATATGAAGAAGATGTTGTTTCATGAAGTAGGTGTTGGGTGGGGGTGAGGGAGATTTTCTTTGGGGGTAAAAGAAAAGAGCATATCCAGGGATTTCTCAGTGGGGGAACTTCAGTGAGAAAATGTTGGGTGTGGGTCCAGCCCACCCCCACCCAGCAGAGATGGCCATCCTCCCACCCAAGTGACAAGGATGTAACTCAAGGGCACAGGCCGGATCAGAGTGGAGGAGGAATGGGGGACATGCAGAGGGACAACTGGAGGCCTGGATATTACTCTGTGAGGTCCAGAGAGATATTGATCTTGAAGAAGGCCAACTTGTCCACCCTGACCGGGTCCAGGCAGGAGCTCAGAATATCTCCCAGGTGGGGGAACACCCGCTCACTCTGGACACTGGTGGAGGGCAGGAGAGGAGACTCACATGCAAGAGAGATCAGGCCAGATGACAGCCTTGTGTGACTAGTACTCCAGGGGATCAATATCGGCTGGCTCAGGGGACTCAGCGAGGAACTCCCTCACCGTCACTTCTGCTGAATCTTCTGCCACTGCATGCCTGGCATCCATGTCACTGCTGACCTCCCAGTTCACCACTGACAACCACTACTCGTTGGGCTCTTTGAGGAAGAGGTGCTGGGCTGTGGCTCCTCCTCCTGCTCCTCCCCAGCCTTTTCCACCTGCTGTTCCCTCTGGCCACATCTGTTGATCCATAGCCTCCACACTTCTTTTCAGAGCTCACACTTCCACTGCATGAGTTCTGCATTCTAGAGACCAATGCTGCCTTTTAACCAGGGGTCACCGATACAGACCAGTTTGTACTTCCCTTCCTTGCAGAAAGGATGCCACCTGGTGGTGATGCCCACCTGTAATCTCTCTACCAAGGGCCTGATCTGTGGGAGAACAATCATCCCCTTGGGGCCTGGCTCCAGTGCAGAGGCCAGTGCATGGTCCAGCCCTCATATCAGGCTGGCCATATGGGTGCAGAGCATGTCAGTGGTGTCCTGAAAGGGCTTGAGGGCATGCACCATTTTGGAGAAGGTCAGCAGTTGTCTGAGCTCATGCTGAGCTCCTCTTTCCCATGCAAGATGGTAATGGAGGAGATGATATCCTGCACTGTGCTCTTCTGCTCCACCAAATGTGCAATCATGTGTAGGTGGAGTTCTCAAGGATAGCAGCATCCCAGGTGGCCTTGACAGTGCTCCCCATCCTGGGAGCATCCTTCACCACCAGGTGAAGCATGAGCACTAGGCAGATGATGGCCTTGAGGCACACAGCCGTCACTGCTGCCAGTATGTTGGTGCCAGTATCCATGACCATGTAGCCATGGACCATGTTGCTGCCACCCACCCACTGCCCCAGGCTACTCTGTACCATGGCAGTGATGTTTTGTGCCATGTGTTCTACATCCATCCCCTGCACATGGAGCAGAACCACTTTGTAGCCTGGTGGCAGCACTGTCCCCTCCTGGGGTCTGGGCCATACCCCAACAGTCCAGACACAGAGGTCCTTTGGTTGCCACCAGTGGGCAGTGAGGGAGAGGTAGTCATGCCGCTGGCTGCTCCAGAGGTCTGCTGTGATGTGCACAGTTCTGCCTTGTGCTCTGGAAAGCTCAACCTTGACCATCACCACTGTGGAGCAGTACATGGTGGATAAGACTTGTTGGCTCATGATCATGTGGTACACAGGGAGTGGAGGACGTCTCTCCCCCCAATGAGCACCCTTTGCACCCACTTTCACCCTCATGGCACACAGAGATGTTCACAATCAAGAGGGGGGTATAAATGTGGGTCTTCGGTTGAGGCACCCAGTAGTTAAGCCCCTCTGCTCAGCATTAGCGGAGATACACTCACAGCCCTGAGTCCACCTAACACCCAAACCCCAGGAGAGGGGTGTTCACAATCAGGAGGGGTAGGAGGGTATAAAATGTGAGTCCTCAGCCAAGGCACCCATTAGCTAATCCCCTCTGCTCAGTGTGAGCTGAGCAAGATGGGGTGGCTCAGAGCCCTAAGTCTACCTAAAACCTAAACCCCAGCAGGGGAGAGGTGTTCACAATCAAGAATAAATGAACATGCTCTGCTTTTAACAAGTTCCCTGCCTCTCTGTCTAACTGCCAATGCCCAACAGAGGAAAGAGGGTGGAGGTGAGCTGAGGGTATATATAGCATTCTGATCCCATAGAGCAGAATGGGAACTCTGTTTTTTGGCACCCCGCAGTGCCTGTTAAGTCTTGGAAGGCCCCTATTGGTGTTTCCAAGGCTAGAGAATTCTGCCCTCTTGGTTGCTTTGAAGTTTGGTAAACATTTTGATCGAGTGAAGACAGTCTGTCTGTAAATGTATCCATTCACTAACCTCCACAAACCGCTTGAAAGTTCATGGAAAGTTTGTGCCAATTGACCTGCCATGAAGTTCAGTTCACAAACCAGTTCACAAACTGGCCAAAATTCATCATGAACTTTAGTTTCCAAACTGGTTCATGCCCATCCCTACTCATTGTTCACTGTAGATGCCAAACACAGTACATTCACCACAAAGTTCACAGCATCCTTATTCATGTTGGACATAATGGACTGCAGACCTAACGTGGTCAGGACCACCATGTAGAATGGTTAGAAGCAGTCTGTTTCAGTCAGTAAATCATACATGGTGCATTCAAGTCGAATAAAAGTGCAGACACCTAAAGAAAATGGCTCTAATAAGGTGTAAACATCTTGCACAGTGATTAATAATGTCGCATGGTCAATGCTCACTAAGGAAACTTCCACATGGGGACAGACGTGTAGTTTCCTGATTGTGGCTGTGGCAGCCACAATATAGCTTCCACATGGTAGATTTCCCTGTAATTTCCCAGTCCCAGTCTTCTGGTAGTGGTCATTGCCACCAGAGCTTTCCCCCTCTCTTATTGGCAACTGAATATTGTTATAACATTACAGCAATGCATTTACAAAGGCCTCTGAATTCCTAGCTTTCATTTCTTTTAAAAAAATAAGTTTCCAGCCCCTTCGAAGCAAAGCAAGTTTGGGAAAGATCAGAGCAAAGCTGGGGGAAAGCCTGGAAGGCGCATGAATACACCACAATGCCACTTCCCCAAATAATCATACCCAGAACAAATAACCTGTGTAGAAATGTCCTAAGAGTGCTGTAGAATCATACCAAGTGTCAATTGAGTCCAGCGTTCTATTTCCCGTAGTGACCAGCCAGATGCTGTTTGGAAGCTAACAAGCAAGGCATGAAGGCAGTTGAGTCCCTGTGGTTTATTCCTAACATCTGGTATTCCGAGACAGACTTCTCTCAGACAGAGTCTTTATTTAGCCATTCTGACTTAGAGCTATTGTTAAGACTCCATGAATTTGTCTACTGCTTTAAAGAAGCATTCTAACCCACCGGCGATCATTATTATTCTTCTGTACCCTGCTGGTGGATGGGGATGCTGTCAAGAGTCGTTCACATACAACTGACCCATGTGGGAATAAGAATGCTGATCTGTACACCGATCGGAGTGTTCTTGTTGAATCAACGCTTCATTTCAGTACTGTTTGGTTTATATTTTTCCTTCAGTTAGCTGCTTAATGCTTTGAAGCAGCAGGGTATAAACAAAAATAACCCCAGCGTGTTCGCACATGCACAAAAGGGAAAAAATATTGCCATTCCATCTTTCTGAGAGAAGCAGCCGTGATTCAGATGAATTCACCAGGACTGATGTACCATTTACTTCAAACAGAGGCATGAAAGCTTAATCTAGAGCCTAGCTAGTAAAGGTAAAGGTTCCCTTGCTCGAAAGCCAGTCGAATCCGACTCTAGGGTTGCGGTGCTCATCTCCGTTACAAAGCCGAAGAGCCAGCGCTGTCCGAAGACGTTTCCGTGGTCATGTGGCCGGCATGACTAAACACCAAGGCGCACGGAACGCTGTTACCTTCCCACCGAAGTGGTCCCTATTTATCTACTTGCAATTTCTTGCTTTCGAACTGCTAGGTTGGCAGGAGCTGGAACTAGAGACAGGAGCTCACCCTGTCTTGCGGCACCCGGGTCTTGAACCACTGAACTACTGACCTTCCACAGCCTGCAGTTCAGCGTCTTAACCACTTGAGCCACCTAGCTATCTGATGGCAATTGTGGTAATGTGGTGCAGAGTGGAAGGAGCAAACAGCCCTCTTTTGTATGCGATAACTCTAGGTGTTGAAATAAAACAGTAAAAGGAGTCATTTGATGCTTGTGCTATTA
The DNA here is from genome assembly GCF_001447785.1 of Gekko japonicus. NCBI lineage: Eukaryota > Metazoa > Chordata > Lepidosauria > Squamata > Gekkonidae > Gekko > Gekko japonicus. The sequence continues at coordinate 565,894 of NW_015172561.1, read as the reverse complement.
CATTCCCATAGATTCCGAGCTGGAGTTTGTTCTCCTTTTCCCCACATCCTCTATTTTTGGGACAAAAAAAAATATTAAGTTGTTTTAAAAAGCAATGCAGAGGCTATAAAGAGTGATAAGAATGCCTCACTAACCATGCCAAAAAGCAGGAAATAGGTCAGAATGAAATAGAAAAAAATGTTCCAAACTAATTTAAAAATGCTCAGAAACAAGGCAAGTAGGGAATAAGAAAAATCTTTGCCGAAAGCTTAGAGGAAAAGACTGCAAGTCTAGAGAACAATATAATGTGGGTCAGAGATAACACTAGGCCAGGAATAGAAGTGCTAAAAAGGGAAAGTTAGCAAAAAGTCAGACAAATTTAAAACATGCTAAGCCTAAAAGAAATGAACAAGCCTCCCAAACCTGAGTATAGCTGTTTAGGAAACCTTGATCCAACAGGCAAAATATCTGTGAAACATACAGTTCCTGGGTGCAGGGAATGTTGGAAACAGCGTCCTATGAAGGGCACTGAATCATGCTAGTCCATGAAATCAGAAATACTGATGGTCTTTATTTATTGCTAAATCCTGAAGGGAGGTCATGGGCTCAAACTAGACCTAACTGAAATCACTGATGTCTCAGGGTCCACCTACACATTACAAAGTCCTTGTGTTTGTTGGGGAACAGCACAAGAACTTTGCATCACATATACAATGGGAGGTTTGTGTCTCCCAGATGTGTATCTACTCTTTTCAGTTTGCAACCACAGCATGCAAAGTGCTTCATGGAACTGCTGCTGGCTCCATTGAGAAACTTAACCTGTAGAGACCTAAGTAACACGATTTTTACAACAAAGCCAATAGCCGCTTCATGGGGTAGTTTGAAGACGTGAAAACAGCGGGAGGGAGGTATAGCTACTTCTTTCTGCGTGCTATGGTAGCAAAAAGAAAAGAGCTCATGTGTGTCTGAGATGCACGTGTGATACAAAGAGCTCATGTTGTTCCTCAACAAGGGACTTTGTAATGTGTAGATGATCCCTCAGATTTTAAAGTCAAATAACAGCTATGTGCCTCTCATATTCAAATTAAGGTCACAGGATGGGGAGAGGGGGTTTAATCCCTCCATCCTGTATGGTTTTGATAAGGTACATGTAGTCCTGGAAAGTACCATCAAGTTGCAGCTGACTTATAGTGACCCTGTAGGGTTTTCAAGGCAAGAGGTGGTTTGCTATTACCTAGTGACCCTGCAATTCCTTAGAATCATAGAATCATAGAGGTGGAAGGGACTTCCAGGATCATCTAGTCTAACCCCCTACACAATGCAGGAAATTCACAACTACCTCCCCCCCATCCCCCAGTGACCCCTGCTCCATGCCAAGAAGATGGCAAAACAACAAAAACCAACCCTCCAGGATCCTGGGACAAACTGGCCTGCAGAAAAATTGGCCTTGGTGGTCTCCCATCCAAATACTAACCAGGGTTGACCCTGCTTTCTTAAGTCTGTGAGCAGGGAGGAAGAGTGCTGCCAGTGACAACATCCTAACTATGATTTTGCTCTTTCTGACTCAGGCCCATACCATGAGCCTTAGCTTTCAGTCTGTGGCTCATGCCCTGTGGTCTGGACAACTTGGCTTATTAGATTCCAGACCAGCCCAAGGATATAGTTCTTATGGTCTCTTATTGTAAATTTCAATTATTACTGCCTATACCAGAGGTCCCTAGTTTTGTTGAACCTGGGGACAGTTTTTAGAATCTTGAAAGCAGGGAATGGGAGCCACCACAAAATGGCTGCTGTGGAGAATCAGGGTCAATCATGAAATGGTTGCCATGGGATACGGGGCTGAGTTAAAAAATATTGTATTCTTCTAGGATGAAACAGTTTTTACTGGGATCCCCTGCAGCAATGAGGTGGAAGACAGCCAGGACTGGCTTTCTGTTTGGTGAAGAAGTAAGTGGGCACTAGGAAACCCATGAATGGGTACCACATTGAGGATGACTGCCCTACACTGTTATTAGCCATTCTTTTACCTGTAGCAGTGTATGTGCATAGGGAGGGTAGTTTTGATTAGTGCAACTATGCAGAGGTGAAAGGATTAACCCTCCTCTCCCTTCCCTATACAACTGTACAGTTGTAATTCCATTTTCAGAGGTGCTGGAAAACAACCTTGACTGGATTTCCCAGTGTTTCATCTTCACATTTTATGAAGCAGACTAGGTATGGCGGTCTTTGTCGAGACTTGGTGACAGGTATTGAAGAACTGCTGTTGACTATATCCAGGTCATGTTCAGACACACTATGACCTGTCTTCCCTTTCTTTGGTGGAACACTATTTCATAATGAGAAAATTAGGGTCTTCATATGATGTAGCATCTGCAGGAAGATGACACAAAACATTAGAAGACCTGGATTAAAGCATATTGATTTATTCATGAATGACTTCTGTATTTTGGTACAATTTTAAGAATTGTAAATTTCCGTTTCCAAATCCAAATCCAAAGCCTTTTATTGGCATATAAATAAAGAATTTTCCATTTACCTATTTTTATGGTGTCGAATGTATAAAAAATAGAATAAATGTGTATCTAGGTGCTGAAAGTCTCCAGTCCTCACTATTTTTATCATTTATTTTTCTTCTAATGACCGGTTTGCCTATTAACTCTTCACATTCTCTCTCAGAGCCAATCTGTACACTTCCTGCTCATTTTGATACAGGCCCTTCAATCAGTTGCTCCCTGTCACCCCATTCTCTACAAGCACACATCCATTCAAACCATTTCCCCCTTATTGCTGCTTTCTCCTGAAGATTTACCGTACCTTCACAAGGGCTCAAATAAACAAAATAGTGACCAAAGATCTCTCTGTCCATCTGTGAAAGGTAAGCCACATCTGCACCCTTGATTCAGATTGGGACCACATGGGAACGGGAGAATAGTTTTAACTCTTCAACCTCTGCTCAGTTTTGCTAATTGAAATCTGTCTCCTTGTGCTGCTATTATTGTTAAAGCAGGTGCCCTATAAAAATCCATCTTTGTTTCCTTTAAATAATAATAGCAATAGAAGCCCATCTTGGATTTGCAGGTTTTTAATTTATTTCATTTTTATTTATTTTATTTTATTATTTTATTTATACCCCACTTTTCTCCCTAGTGGGGATACAAAGCAGCTTACAACATTCTCCCCTTCTGCATTTTATCTTTATAACAGCCCTGTGAGGGAAGCTAGGAGTGTCTGTGACTGGCCCAAGGTCACTCACCCAGGAGCTGGAATTCTAACCTGATCCCAGTCTGACACTTGAACCACATTTGCCCTGAGTGGGGAATTGAAGGATTAATTCCCTCTCCTCATCCAGTGTTGATACTATACTGCTATTGACTGGCAGAGTCACATCTCTTTTGGCTCTAAGAAGCCAAACGTTAAGGAATTAAGCGTTTTGTTTCTTTCTGAACAAAATTGTCTTAATAGACATCCCTATGATGTCACTTTTATTCTGTTGAAAACAGAGCACAGAACTGACTATAAAAGGAAGTAGCAAACAATTGTCACACATTTTTATCTCCTTACATGCCAAACCCTTGGTGTTGTGTAAGACATAAGAGGCGCTGAGATTTTTAGGTTGCTAGGGTGACCTTGAACCCTTCAAGTAGGGTCATGCATGTGATCACTGGCTAAAAATGAACCAAGAACACTTTGTTCTTTAATACAGTTATGGGGGGGGGACCAAAAGACAGATAGTAATATTCAGAAAGGGTTGTTAATTCTCAGTAGTTTCTGAACTATCTATTCATTTAATAGGCTGCTGGGAGAGAGAGTGAGCCAGCAGGTGAAGTGAAACGAACATTTTCAAGTCAGCAGCATTATCGCTCTTGCTGCTGAGAAGGATTGTGCTGCATGGCCATTCCATCATCCCACGGCTTTGGTATTTGAGTTCAGATTGGCTTGTTGAAATATCGTTCAGAGTCATTATTGTATCTGCATCATATTCAGTGGCTGCTCCTTGCTCCTCACCAAAATTGGATCCTCCTCCGGATGCATCCCATCCTTGGCACTGTGCTGTTCCACACCACTGCTGAAGTACTGGCCACCCCTCCTTTGCTTCCTCATGACCTTTTTGGGTGGAAAAGGAAGTGCTGGAGGCCACTAGGCACAAACTTGCAAGGGGCAGCTGCCACTAATCAAGGCTCCCCTGCTTGCCTGGTCTGTCTCTTTCTGGGTCTGTTTCTGCTGGCGGCGACTGTTGTTGCTTCTTCTCCAAACCGGGCCGGACCAGCAGTTCTCAAACTGTTGGTTAGGACCCAAGTATAGGTCACAACTCTCTTGCAGGAGGGTTGCAAGACAAGTGGTTGAACAGGGTGACCTGAGAGTGGAGGTTCTAGGATGGTCGATGGCCAATTTGCCTCTGCATAATGTGTGCAAAATGGTCATGAAATGCACTCAATTGATTAAAAATGCTGTGGCTTTATACATACTTAAAATGAAAAATAAAATATTAACTTCTTCAAGTGTTATGTGATGTAAGATTCTTGCATTTTATGCTGGAGAGGGGAAATTTTCATAAGGAGACGTTGCAGGTGGGTCCTTAAAAGTAGGCTGTGATCAGACGAGCTGTTTGATCTGATGTTGTTGCTTCTTCCCTCTGGATTAAAAATGCTCATTTGGACAGTGACGTCTGTATCTGTTCCCCAGTCATTCGGTGCCCCGTTCTCACCCCCAACTTTCCTGACACTGGATAAAGTTTGATCTTTACAGATTGAACTGGTCTCATCATGCATTTCCTAATGTCTGAACTCTGTCTTGTGAAATCAAGCCGTTTGGGAAGTCAGATCACACACTTCTACCTGTGTACCATTTTTAAAAATTCAGTTTGCGACATGCACATCAGTGGATCTTTGCCCCAGGATTTTGAATCACTGCTTGTGCGTTTCTGCACCCAAACATTCTGTCAAGATTGGGAGCACCTAGGGGAGTTGTTTCTGAGTGACAACCCCCTCCCCCAAAAAAAAAACACCCTCTCCTGTTTCTTGGGGTTAGAAAGCCATGGAAAGAGTCCCCTAGTTAGGCTCCCATATTAACAGGGAGCCTGGCTCCCTAATTCAGGGAGACTGGTGTAAAGCTGGGAAAATTTGGGTAAAGCTGTTTGAGAGCATCCCATGACTGACACAAATGTACTGGTCAATGGGGCTACTCTCATGTAAATCTACACTCATAAGAACATAAGAGAAGCCAATGTTGGATCAGGCCAATGGCCCATCTAGTCCAACACTCTGTCACACAGTGGCGAAAAATACCAGGTGCCATCAGGAGGTCCACCAGTGGGGCCAGGACCCTAGAAGCCCTCCCACTGTTGCTCCCCCCCCCCAAGCACCAAGAATGCAGAGCATCACTTGCCCCAGACTGAGAGTTCCTATCAATACCTTGTAATTCCCTCTTGAAGCTGTCCATGCTTGCAGCAGCTGCCACCACCTCCTGTGGCAATGAATTATATGTGTTAATCACTCTTTGGGTGAAGAAGTACTTCCTTTTATCTGTTCTAACCTGACTGCTCAGCAATTTCATTGAGTGCCCACGAGTTCTTGTATTGTGAGAAAAGGAGAAAAGTACTTCTGTCTCCCCACCATGTATTCCAAGGAAGAGAGGCAAAGTGAAGGAGGCTGAGAGGGGCCACAATACTTAGTGGAAGAATTGCAGAGCTGTCAAAATGGAGCAGTGCTCCAAATGAACACTTCTGTGTATGCATGAAATACAATTTTTTAAAAAGGATGCCACTCAACCACCCACTCTGTGGTTACCACGCAACAGTAATCTGAATGGTCAACCATGGAGTGAGCATGTGGTGAGGCAGGTTAAAGGTGGCATGTTTGGACAAACCTCTCCAGAACAAATAACACTGGATAAAATAGAGGCCCAGCCAGACCGCACCAAGCCTGTCGTCTGACTACAGCCATAGAATAAGTTTAGAAGGAGGTTCCCCACTTCAAAAAGTCTGCAAACCACAGAATAAGACAATGATGTCAATAAGCAGCAGCACAAAAGGGGATGGGAGGAGAAAGAGAGAGAGAGAGATGGGGCAGATGGGTAAGTGATCAGGTGGGTCTACTCCTGTGGCTGCTATTTGACCAGGTAGAACAATGGTGATGGCAAACTGTCTGCTCTGTCATTATGAAGAAGGGGTAGAAGTCCTGGAACATGTGTTTGGACACACTTGAGGGCATATTGCTCAGGATCCCCCAAACCCTAGATCTGGCCTAGATTAAGCCACTGAATTCCACCAGCATCATAATGCCGTACTTTATATGCCTAGCTGAGGAAATGAGTAGCACTAAGGTAGCTGATGCGTGCAACACTGTGTTTCTGTTAAGCAAAGCAACTTTAAGATAGAATACTTGACTATATTAAAAGTATAATATCTAGTAAACGGTTTGTGCATTCCAAAGCTGAATCCTGAGTCATTGCCATAGAAGGTTATAACTGCTTCAGAAGTGGCTAATATTTATGAGGGTAAAATTTATGATGAAGTCAAAGTGCTTAAGAGCCCTCACTTGAAATAAAAACATCATGTCAATTGATATGGAGTCTATAAAGATTTTACAGATCAGTCAATTCAAACAATGAATTAAACTCGCTGTTCAAGTCTTTTGCCATGCCCATCAGTGCTGCTCAGAGGGAAAGACTGGATTAGAATAAATGCCATTTCAAATGTGACGTGTTCCCGTCAAGGATCCTCAAGCACACTCGACTACCATACTGAGTTTCAGAGGCACTCAGAATCAGTGACAAGTCTTGCTTGCCTCCAAAACCCAGCATGATATTTGGGACAACATGAACCTGGAACTCAGGAGCTCATGTCTGACCTCCAATTTAGTTTTGGGAGAAGACTGTAATTCTGTATGCGTCAAGCTTCAGTTTCGTTTCTTTATAATTCACTTCACTGCTTGCCATAGTATTGGGGGGAGGGAATTCCCGAGGGGAGTGCATGGGGTGTTGAGAGTGACTGCTTGTAATAGCTATAACCATTTCAGTAAGCTGTGCCCCAATGCCAGTTCCCATGAGAGCTGACCTTGGAGACTCTTCTGCCATGTTGGAATAGATAAGGCGCTGTACATCTGTCAGGGTTGCCATAGTGACCTAGGGGCTGGATTATGATGTATGCATGAGATGCGGGGTGTTAATTCCTTTACCTATAACTGATTTTTCACACTTTTTCTCAGTTCTGACACAGAGCACGTTTCTAAAAGTAAGCATATCTCAATAAACTACCACTGCTTAAGTGTGTTGTGGAGAGTGTCTTGACTGGGAGACCTGACAATATGGTTGTATCAGCAAGTCTTCCTGCTTCTGGATCCCTCTGATGCCAGACAAGACATGTCCCCTTCCCCAGATTCTCAGTGCAGGGAGTGCCAGGGTTCATGGCAACCCCAAATAATGTATACCTGTGATATATATGCAGAAATTACACAATACTGTATGTCTATCTACATGAGTATCCTTCAATTCCTTCATGCAAGTGCTTTTCACAGGTGAATTTTGCTGTTTGGAAGCAATCCTAAGGTTTGAACTGTGTGACTAAACTTTCCCTAACCTATATTTTATATGAATTGTAATAGATAAACATGGCTTACAAACAAGCCGGTTATACCAGGGCAAGGCAGAATCAGCCTGCATAATTAGCCAAGACCCCCCCCCCGCCCCCGCACACAAACTGTACAGGCCACAGTCTGCATTAGCACTTAGAAATCACATATTCCATCACAGATAGAAAGATGGTGTCAGGTAGATTCCCCATTGCAGCCTCCAGGAATCCCATCTTGTTAGGGAACAAGCCTGATATTTGTTTTATGGACTACTTATTGCTACACAATGGACTGTGCACATACACATGGGCTCAGAGAACTGTAAACTTTAGGTCACCTGTTGTGATGACACACATAGAGGGTGCCTGCACATACCTTACATGTACATAAGGTTTCAGCAACTCAGTTGCACAGCCTGGTGAAGAAGCACAAATCTCCATTATTGTTACCAATGAAACAACAACCTGGTTATACCAGGGCAAGGCAGAATCAGCATGCATAATTAGCCAAGACCCCCTCCCCTGCACAAACTGTACAGGCCACAGTCTGCATTAGCACTTAGAAATCACATATTCCATCACAGATAGAAAGATGGTGTCAGGTAGATTCCCCATTGCAGCCTCCAGGAATCCCATCTTGTTAGGGAACAAGCCTGATATTTGTTTTATGGACTACTTATTGCTACACAATGGACTGTGCACATACACATGGGCTCAGAGAACTGTACACTTTAGGTCACCCGTTGTGATGATACACATAGAGGGTGCCTGCACATACCTTACATGTAAATAAGGTTTCAGCAACACAGTTGTACAGCCTGGTGAAGAAGCACAAATCTCCATTATTGTTAGCAATGAAACAACAACTTTGGGAAGAAACAGCCACCATGGCAAGGCTGCTTGCTGGACACGTATCACCCATCGCCATGTGACTGCTTTGTTCCTGAGCTGGAATTTCCTGCCAGATGGACATTTGGTTATCAAAGGAACTGGCCAACTTCATTAGCACTACAAGGAAGCATCCTGACGCCTGGATTTCACACATGCTTAGATGCCAATCCTTAGATTAAGGTTTTAGGTTAGAATATTGGCCATTCCTCCTAGGTAACCTCCCTCCCTACCTGCAACCAATAGGATTGTTTTTGGGACGGACTAACAGGTAGGTGGGTCAAGAGGTTGGCACAGTTACCACCCACCTCTTGGACCCCCTATAAAAGGAGAGCACCAGTCACCCGGCTCCTCCTAGCTAGCATTCCCCCAAGACAACCCCTGTCTGCTTTTACTCCCCTTGAATCCCCCTTTCTGTCCCCAACCCTTGCCTCTACTATTGATCTCTTGATCTGCAGTCAAGAGACCCACACGTTCCGCCTGGTTCTGGTCGTATGGACTACCTTTGTTTTCCATTTCTTCCCATCCATTCTTCATTGGAACAACCAAACTTCAAGACAGATAAGTATCACCCATCATCACCCCTACCTGCTAATGCAACTGTGCTTATTTCCTACTTTAAATCTTAGGAACTTGATTGAATGTGTGAGTGCATCAGTATTTCTTGTATGAGATATATTTCTAGTAAAAGACATCTATTTTAACTACAACAGCCTCAGAATCCTTTGCTGGTCACCCAAGGTGGGATCAGGACCTTGGTATACATTGGCAAGAACCCATTTATAAATTGTCAATTGCTGTAAATAAAGCAATTCGGCTAACGATCTGGCTGTATCCTCCCATCACACTAAACTACCAATGTTATTTGTGAGCTGCTCCACCTCAGGCAGTATTCTGACATTCATCACCACCCCTACACCTATATTTCTTTTTTAAAAAACCCATTAATGCTTTTAACAAGTTCCCTGCCTCTCTGTGTAGCTGCCAACACCCATGCTTAGTCATAATCATGAGAAAATATGAAGTATTCATCACACACACAAACACAAAAACCCTCTGTAAAACGTTTAGAAAACTTACATCCCATGCAATTGTAACTATGCAATAAATGTATAATGAAGTTGAGAGTATCAAATTAGTATCAAATTCTGCCTAACAATTCCTCTCTGCATTTCAGTAGTTACCATAAGAAGGCGTGCAGAGAACACAAGCCAGCAAGTGTGTGGGCTAGCTGACAGCAGGGAGATTTTAACCTGCTGCCCTAAGGTCACTAAGAATGAACTCTAAAACCTGGATCTCAGGGGCCAAAGCCTGAAAACTTGGAAACTCTACTGTTTAGTAAAGGTAAAGGTTCCCTTGCTCGAAAGCCAGTCGAGTCCGACTCTAGGGTTATGGTGCTCATCTCCGTTTCCAAGCCGAAGAGCCAGCGCTGTCCAAAGACGTTTCCGTGGTCATGTGGCCAGCATGACTAAACACCAAGGCGCACGGAACGCTGTTACCTTCCCACCGAAGTGGTACCTATTTATCTACTTGCAATTTCTTGCTTTCGAACTGCTAGGTTGGCAGGAGCTGGAACTAGAGACGGGAGCTCACTCCGTCATGCGGCACCCGGGTCTCAAACTGCTGAACTACCGACCTTCCACAGCCTGAAGTTCAGCGTCTTAACCACTTGAGCCACCGCAGCTGTTTACCTTGCTGTATATCAGCAGTGATAGTGGCCCCTACTCCATCACAATTTCCACCTACGCCAATCTAATTTGAGGACTGATTAATAGGCCCAAGATCACTTGCAACCTTTCTAATAAGTTTGTAGCCAAAGACCCTGGTTCCATCAATTGTTGCCTGATCTAAGCAGAAAACAATTTATATAGTGGGCCTTCAGGTAAGTAGGCTTGAAGACTTGCACAGATAATCTCTTCCTTCAAGACCACCCAAATTGCTCCCCACAGGCAGACACCATGAGGGAGACCACTTTCGGTCAATGATCTATGGAAGTGGCATTCAATAGCTTGCACTGTGACAGCATCATATCTGTGGGACCGCCTCCTCTGCTATGTCAACGGGAGAGCATTGCACTCCACTGATAACAACTTGCTGGTGATTCCAGGCCTTAGGAATGTCCAGCTGTCCTCGACCAGGGCCAGGGCCTTTTCAGTCCTGGCCCCAACATGATGGAACTCTGCCAAATGATACCAGGGCCCTGTGGGACCTAGTGCAATTCTGCAGGGCCTGTAAAACAGAAATGTTCCACCAGGTTTTCGGTTGAGGGCAGCAATGGTTGGTCGCATTGGCTTGCACCCTTTCCCCCTCCCCCCAATGTATTTATTCTAATTCCCTCTCCCCCATTCCCATTAAATGGCCGGGCAGCCCAGAATTGGAATAGAAATGTGTAAGTTGCCACCTTGGATCCTTTTACTCAGTTCTTATCGACTGTATACGGAAATTTTAAAATTTATATCTTTGTTTTATGGCATTATGCTTTTTGTACATCATGCAAAGCTTGGTGTAAGCTGGGAAAGGGTGATCAAATAAATCATAATCCATCATCATCATCATCATTATCATCATCATCTATCTGTCAAAGCAGACAGAGTCTATAGCTCTGACTCCCAAGCAGGCAAATCTCCTTTTGTATCACAGTATTGCCTACTGAGAGCAATGACTGTCCTGGGTCTTATGTATCAAAAGGTTTTTTCCAGTTTCTATTACCTGAGATCTTTTCACCGGAAAACCAGGGATATTGTGCAATACCACTGAAGCACAGTCGCTGGTTTCTTAATGATGAAGTTTGCATAGCTGTGCTTTGGTCCCAGTGTACCAAAAAGGTCCACAGTATTCTAGACAGAAGGACCAGAAGTGACCTATTCCAACTGTGCCCCAGCAGCACAACATATGCCCATACTTGCTGTGGTATGTTAGGATTAGGGTGAAATCACCAGACCAACAACAATAGTATCTGCAGTGAGCAGGGGTCATTTCGTAGAAAATTCACACATGCTCAGATGCCAATCCTTCAATTAAGATTTTATGTTATAATATTGGCCATCCCTCCTAGGTAACCTCCCTCCCTACCTGCAACCAATAGGATTGTTTTTGGGCTGGACTAACAGGTAGGTGGGTCAAGAGGTTGGCACAGTTACCACCCACCTCTTGGACCCCCTATAAAAGGAGAGAACCAGTCACCCGGCTCCTCCTAGCCAGCATTCCCCCAAGACAACCCCTGTCTGCTTTTACTCCCCTTGAGTCCCCTTTTCTGTCCCCAACCCTTGCCTCTACTATTGATCTCTTGATCTGTAGTCAAGAGACCCACGCATTCCGGCTGGTTCTGGTTGTGTGGACTCCCTTTGTTTCCCATTTCTTCCCATCCATTCTTCATTGGAACAACCAAACTTCAAGGCAGATAAGTATCACCCATCATCACCCCTACCTGCTAATGCAACTGTGCTTATTTCCTACTTTAAATCTTAGGAACTTGATTGAATGTGTGAGTGCATCAGTATTGTTTGTATGAGATATATTTCTAGTAAAAGACATCTATTTTAACTACAACAGCCTCAGAATCCTTTGCTGGTCACCCAAGGTGGGATCAGGACCTTGGTATACATTGGCAAGAACCCCTGAATGAATTTGCTTTTATTTTTCCCCCATATGAACAAGATCTGTATAAAATCATAATTCATTAAAGCTATATTGACAGAAAATATTCACATACACTAAAAGTTCACAGTTTTAATAAACCACAGCATAATAATGTGTTGATTTGTTAGTGTTCTAAACATTATTTTTGATTACTCAAATTATGTTCATTTTAATGTTTTTATGAGAACATTAAGTTGTTGCTTGGTATGTATATATGTAAACTCTAGTTCCGCAATGTATAATAATCTCTCCCTCAGTATAGTTATTCTCTGAGCCACCACTCTACGCAAAATGACAGTCTTGTTTAACTGACCAAATCCTTTCACCTCTACATCCTAAATGCATACATGACACTCAAATATTTATATTCTAAGCTGCATGTATTTGTATTCGAAACAATGTTCTAATCCTTTTTTCCAATATGTTTTGGAGATTGTTGTAGAAATGATGTTAAGCGTGATGAAATCAAGAAGATAAGGTTGATGCCCATTACCATTCAGAGATAATTTTTCACCATTCAGCTTCCAACAAAACAACATCTCACATCTAAGGGGAAATGTGTACAAATATAGGTTTATTTGCTGAGTGTTTACCTTGACTCGTGAAATTGTTTGCATATGCTAAGTTTATTAAATGAGGATTATTGACCTCAGAAGGCTATGGTTTAAAATAAAATGAACAAGATATGAGGTTAAGGAAGACAAATTTGCAACTCCAGTTAAATAACATTTGCTGAGAGCAAGAATTTATTGGCAGAATCATATGGAATACCAGCACTGGAATACCACTGCTCAACAAAATTTATAGGAAAATACGTGTGGTAGCAATCTTATAACTCCCTCTTCCTTAGGACAAGATAAACACTTTTGTAGGTGACTACTGTGCTGAAGTTGACAATGATATTGCAATGTATCCTTGTCCAAACAACAAGTTGGATTCAGCTAGTTTTTCTCTCAATCTCACGTAATTCCCCTCCTTTCTACAGCCCTCATTTCCTTGGCTTTTGTCTATGCAGGTTCTATAATCCCCAGCATACCATTTTGGTGGTCAAAGGGGACCCACTGCTCACTTTTTTGCCAGTGAAAAACCTTACTGGATTCAATCCAATAAGGGAGCTCAATCTGAACACAATCATAGTTATTTATCTATTATTCATTCTTGGAATGGTATATCCTTGGAATGGTATAAGAATGATCTCCAGCCAGTGTTTTGACATAATTTGGATATCAAATTTCAAAGCCATTACACATGGAAGAGCTAAATAAATATAATTTAAAAAAAAGATGAGATGGACAGGAAACCTTGGTGAACATCTTGAGGCATCTATTGACAATGGGAGTTTACCTAAGACAGAACAGTAGAGAGGGCAAAAGTATCTATTTAATGGTGTCATGATCTGGGCTGTGCCACCAGAGGCCTACTAGGCCTAGGGAGCCAGGCTAGCAGTAAAGGAGGTTGGGCTAGGGTTGCCAACCCCCCCGGTTTGCCAGGGGCCACCCATTTTGGGGGGGTTCTACCCGCTGCCAGCGAGATGGCCGGCGGGGAAAGCCCCACCCCCAACACCCACAGCCACCCATCTCTCTCCCTTTAAGTGTGTGGAACCCATGTTTCCTCCCAAGCCCGATCACCGCAAGCTTGCAGGGAAATGCCAGCTTCATGCTCTTAAAAGGGAAACGCGGCTGCTCTTAAAGGGGAAACGCCGGCTACTGCATTTAAAAGGGAAACACTGGCTCGTTTAAGTGCAGGGAAATGCTGTTTCTGGAGATCCGGCACAGTTTCTGAAGATCCGGCACACGGGCGAGTAGGGGGGTGGCAGACGTCCCCAACGTGACGTCATCACATCGGGAATGCCCTGCCCCCTCCAGGAACGTCCCCAAAGTCCCCCGCTGGGGGTGGAAGATGGACTTGGCAACCCTAGGCTGGGCCTACAAACCCCAGAAGGCCTTGGGAAGTTTTTATGCCAATTTTGACCAATGGGGAAGAAGAGGGCTGGGAAATATAAGGACTAGTACAAGAGGGAAAGCTGTTCTTCCCAGGGAACAGAGCCAGAAGGAACTGAGGCTGCTGTGGAGAAGAGGGTGAGTAGTCTAAGGCCACTTGATAGTGAGCTAGGGACAGTATATATTTAGATGCGTTAGGGCATTTGATTTATTTTCTTTTCACCCACTTACTGTTATTATTCTGCACCTTGTTTGTTTGACCTCCTATAAAACAAACTATTTTCATTGTTCACTCTGCCTGGTCCTCACACCTATTATTTGGCCAAAAGGGAGATCTAAAGGCCTGGGAGGGATCTCTGGGCCTTCTCAGAGGAGCCTGGAACCAGAGTGGTGGCAGCGTCAGGTGACACCCCACCTGAGCCGTGACAAATGGGTTTTTAAATAAACATTGTGTTATTTATTGTAAATTGCCTTGAGCAGGGCTATGAAGGGGTGGCATAAAAATATTCTAAATTAAAGAAAATAAATAATTTTTAAAAAATTATTTATTAGATTAGATTTTTTGACCACCCTTCCCCGGGGCTCATGCGGGGCTCAGAGCAGTACACAACAATTTAATTCAATACAGTATAAAATAAGTTAAAACTATAAAAACTCAATATTTAAAACATTCAACCATTTAAACATTTCAAAACATTTTAAAAACAAGATGGCAGTACTAGCATTCAGTCATGGGGACAGGGTGCTGGTCTCATCCAGAAGGTGCTGGTCTCATCTATCTCTGCCTTATGTACCCTGAAAAACTTTAATAGATCAGAGAGAGAATAAAAAGCAGAGAGTGACAATTAAATTTTTATCCTGCCCTTCCTCTAAAGAGCTCAGGACAGCGTACATGACCATTTTCTCCTCAGACTTCTTTGATGTACAACTGTAAGCAACAACAGCAGTGAACATAAAGGAGACCCCATAAAGGTTCTCCATTTTTTTTAACCCTGCAGGCACCTTTGGAATTTTGACAAAGGGTGGTGGGAGGAACAGGAGATGAACCCAGCCACAAAATGGCTACCACAAGAGGCGGAGTTAACTACAAAATGTAAAGGAGTGAGGTTATGCGTAACTCTAATAGTAACTCTTCAACATTTCAGCAAATTTTCTGTTTGACAGGATGCCTTTTAAAAATGCCCATATTGTTTGAAAATGTTTTCTTCCGTACACACAGCTTACCTTCAGTCATGTAGTGACTGAATCCTTCTGTTATGGTGGCAGCTGCAGCCGAAGCAATTTTTTTTAAAAAATCTGCAATAGCCAATTATATTTTCAATGGCCAATCAGAAGCCCTGCTAAGGCAAAAGCCCCATATGGCCCTGCCTACTTTCTAAGAACGCTTGACAGGCACCAGGAAAGAAGGTGGGCAACCATAGTGCCCAGGGTGTCACATTAGGGCCTCCAGAGCTAGAAACTTAAGTTTACCATCAAAGTTCCATGGCAGAGGAAGCAGCATCCATTTTCTAGTAACTCACCAAACCCAGACTCAAATCAAATGGTGACATATCAGTGGGACCCACTAACCTATTTACAGTGCAGTCCTTAGCAGAGCTACACCCTTCTAGGGTTGCCAACCCCCCCGGGTCCCCCGCTTTTGGGGGGCTTTGCGGGGGCCCAAGCCCCAACACCAGCTGCCACGCCTTTTCCTTCTCTCTTGAGAGAGAGGAGGGAGAGGGGTGGCTTTGGGCCAGCCACGCACCCAATCTCCACTCAGAGATTAGGCGCGTGGAAACGCCGGCTCCCTGCAGTTAAAGGGGCCCCTTTAACTGCAGGGAGCCAGTGTTTTGCGCACCTGATCTCCGTGGAGGTCGGGCGCACAAGGAAACACCGGCTCCCTGCAGTTAAAGGGGCCCTTTTAACTGCAGGGAGCCGGTGCCCCTGTCGGGCAGGCGGGGGGGATGTCCTCAGCATGACATCATCACATAGGGGATGAGAAGAGAAGAAGAGATTGGATTTATACCCCGCCCTTCACTTGGAGTCTCAGAGCGGCTTACAAACTCCTTTCCCTTCCCCTCCCCACAACAGACACCCTGTGAGGTGGGTGGGGCTGAGAGAACTCTGACACAAACTGCCCTTTCAGGAACAGCTGTGCCAGAGCTTGTGACTGACCCAAGGTCACATCAGCAGGTCCAAGTGGAGGAGTGGGGAATCAAACCCGGTTCTCCCAGATTAGAGTCCGCACACTGGAGAGCCAGTTTGGTGCAGTGGTTAAGTGCGTGGACCCGCCCCCTCCAGGAACACCCCCCAAAGTCCCCTGCTGGGGGTGAAAGTAGGACTTGGCAACCCTACTCCCTTCTAAGTCTATTGAAGTAAATGGAGTTAGAAAGGTTTAACTTTGTTTAGAACTGCACTGAAACTATGTTGGAAAAACTGCTAAGGGAAGCAAAAACTACCAGCCTCCATAATCCCTGTTTTCACTTGCACTTCTTATTTTATCATCCCAACATACTCAACAAAAATAAATGTTTGCTGTAGAAAAGGAATTTTTTAAAATATTTCCCTTCCATGGGATTAAATCCCTGCAGACTTCGTAGCACACCCTTTGAAGAAAACCTTAGTAGTTCAAGGATACAAACTGCACATGGGATTTAACTGCATTGCTGATTATTAATTTTTCACCTTACAATTAAAATATTTATTTGCTTTGGGCTCTAGTGATTGTGGGATAAGATGGATTGGACACACTAGAAAATGGAAACTTCTAATCATGTCTAATCATGTGGATGACAGTAATACCCCCTTATCCTATTAAACTGATATCCCTCATTCTCGTACTGGCAAAATGTTTATAATTTATAGTAAGGGAACAACTAGACACCTCAGCATGGTTAGGGTTCTTTTCTCTCAATGAACTACACAAGCAGGAAAAATGACAAGCTTCTTCCTGAGAGAAACTTATAACCGAGAGACCCAATATAACAAAAAAAAATGTTGAGGCAAAGAAGTAGACAAGGTTTGGGCTGGAAAAGAGGTTTGGAAAAACAATAAGGAATAGACCAGCTGTGTGCATCAGAATCCACCTACGTATGACCACCTCTAGGTTTAGCAAAAATCATTTCATTATGTCATGCTCCCTACATCTATCAAGCTGTGCAAATTGCTTTGTGGAAACATTTTGAATTTAATAACCCATATTGCAGCATCACTTGTTATCTCCATTTTTTAAAAAAAAAAAATCAGATTTTGCACAGAAAAAAATGAGAGAAATGAAAACTAGGGAACCCACAAGGTTCTACAGGATTAGCCACATTATACAGGGCTCTTTTTGTAGCAGCAGAGCTCGTCTTACAGGGGCTACTGTAAGCTCTTGCAGGATTGGCTACATTAGGGGTGTGTCGCCTAATATGCAAAGGAGCTCCTGCTACAAAAAGAGCCCAGAAAACTGTTCACATCAAAAGAACATTCCTTTATTGCATATATTCAATACTAGGTTAAAGCAGGTTATTTTAGCACTACTTTTCATGTCAGTCCTTTGCAAGCCCTTTCCAAACATTACAACCCAGGATCCCTGGAGTGTATCACCTGCACATAGATCTGCCTGACATGCATGGTCACCATCTTGCATGATGAGGGGCAACATGTGTATTTACCATGCATATACCGCATTTGTATGTGCAAACTGATCCCTGGATTTTTCAGTGTTCATGTTCAAGCATACCAAGGCTGTATGCACATGGGCATGCTGCCCATGTTCAGACAACATGGCAACCACAAATATCAAGAGGTTCATAGGAAGGGGAGCGGTGGCACAGTGGGTATATCCCACTGTCTTAAAATCTGAACTGTGTTCAAGCCCCGCGCTGGTGTGAGCAGCCAGCCTGTTGTCCCCAGCTCATCGTCCACCCAGCGATTCGAAAGCTTCGGCGAGTAGATAAAATGGGAACCACTCCTTAGAGAGGGTGGGCACGCCAACCTCCCTTGTGGGAGGGCGTTACCTGACGGTCGGAGCTCCTGGTCAAGGCTTGTAAAGGCGAAACAGCTTCCCGGCTATGAAAAGAACGCCTGCAATGGATGTTCCGGCCAGGCGGTGGCAGTATGGCAATTGACATACGGGTCCTGAGGCCTGGCCAGCAAGCAGCCGTGCGGGAAAATGACAGAGCCAGCCAGAAGACATCTACACCAGGCAGTGACGGCGCGTGCAATTAAAAGTGAATATATGTTGTCTTCCCTATCCCCTACGAACATTGTTAGTCCTTTGTCTATATATGGAGTAACTGTACATCGCTTTGAGCCCACTGGGGAAAGCGATTAATAAATGGAAAGTATTATTATTATTATTATTATTATTATTATTATTATTATTATTATTACACACTCCTAATATGCACAGTTGGTAGGCTCCCAGTAGGCATGTTTGTAACGTCTGGAAAGAGCAGTAGATCAAAAAAAAAATTGCATGCTACGTTGTCTGGCTATCTGCCAGATCTGTAAACTGTGATGAAGGCTCCTGAGAATTGCACTTCATGGGTCTTCTGGCCAGTTGTTGTTTGTTTATGACAGTGATCTGATCCGCAAGGAGGGATAACAACAGGAAACAGCTCCTGTATAGAGCAGAGTGTGATGTTCTCTTTAATTACTGGGCAGTCTCCAGAAAAGACAGAACAAGCTAACCTCTAAAAGAGGAGTGAAGGGCTTGTCCTTGCTTATTTCTCCAAGCAGATCTTGATATATTGCCCCGTAATCAGGGTGTTTCAGGGCTGGACACAGCAATGAGACCACAAAAGCAGGCTGTAGCTTTGCGTTTGAAATGTATTTTACCACCCATAAGGACCCATCCCCATAAAACCATTAAGCCAAGAATCTAAAATTTCCTAATTGCACCACTGACCCTAGACAGTTAGGACTGTACTGAGTGCACAGTGGGGAGAGATTGATTTACTGCTTGTTCTTTCAAACACATTGTCCAGTTCTACAGAGTTCCACAAAGCCTGGGAGTAAAGTCACAAATTGTGGAAAGGTTTCCTCGAGCTAGGTCATTGGCAGCATCCAAAGGTAGTTTCCTATTGTGACAGTTTCCTACGATGAGTTAAGCTGCCACTTTTTATCCGTTGCTTGAAGAAAGGTCTGCCTTAGATACCACTGCTATGACATCCATACAACCTTCCTTTGCAAAGACCAAGCTTCTAAAGGTGACTCTTTTATCAACACTAAGCACTCTTGCCACTGGTTTTCCCTCTCCTTTCTGCTTTCATCAGGATTAATGTGCAAGAAAGCTTTTTCATCAACCATACAATCCTACACAGAATTACTCCAAACCCAGTTGAAATCAATAGGTGTAGACAGGGGAAATTGTTCATATGATTGCACTGTTAGTGTCTTAGGCTTATTATGCACAGGTGTTTTCCCTCGCTTTCACTGTGCGTATCTGTCGGGTTTTCTTTGTCATTCTGCATAGATTTTCCTCCCTTCAGCTCTCAGTTCCCTTTCTGGTCACTTTTTTCTGAGAGTGCTTTTGTGACAATTTCCCCCTTTTTTCGCTTCCAACCTGAAGGTAATTCAAAAGTGTACAGATTCCCTTGGTTTCCCCCCCTGCCTTTTTGCTGCCCCTCAAAGGTCACTACCCACTTCCATCGAAGTCATTCCACCCACTCTACACCTTCCACCATCCTCCTCCCTTTATCAGTGTACAAGCTGCATTTCCCCCTTGTTTTTTAAATTTTAATTTTTTCTTACAAGCAGCATGAGTAGTGATATGAGACTATCGCTAGTCTTGGATCTCTGAATTAAAAAAAATAAAATTATGGGGGAAATTTAAAAGAAGCTGTGTGAGGTTTAGTTCCCTGCTGGTATTGACTTGAAAGGGGGATTGGAGAGGAGGCAAATGACAGTGTCCCTAGTAACAAAAAAAAGGATTTTAGTTTTGCACACAAACAAAATAAAGGGGGGATCATCAGAGCAGAATGAAATTGACATGGGATGTAAAAAGAGACACACTGGGATGGGAAGCCTAGAGCTTTGAAAACATTTTTCCCTTTCATGCTTTAGTGAACAAAGTTTTGGGGGGAACCATTTTGGCAGTCTCTGGAAGCTTAACATTAACATGGCGGCTGATCTACATGGACCTTCTGCTAACCACCAAACTTAAGAATTGCTTGGGATTGATCCATTTGGAGGAAGACAGGCTTTAAAAAACTGCCAAGATCACGACCAGTATGCAGGATCAAATTAGAGAATCGCAAAGAGAAAACTATGCAAATTTGCAAAGAAGGGCGGGAAATTAGTATTACTATGCAGCTGAGTTAGGGAATCTGTGAAAATACCCCCCCTTTTTTTCCAATTTAGTGACACAAAACTAAAAAAGCTCTCCAGAGCTTCTGCCAGAGGACTACTTCCCCCATACAAATTGCAGCCTTGTGCAAAGCCTAGTGGAGTTGCAATAGACTTTGCAGTGGCATGTGCGCGCACACACACACATGTTGCCAACTATCACAGCTTGCAATGCCAATGTCAGTGGGCTCTATTGTGCATTCTGTACACTCAACATGTTTCCCCATATTATCAGATTGTGTGACTCCCATTTTTCACACTGGCCAATAACACAGCAGAGAATCCCCTAGTGCCCTGCAATATGGAAAACAGGGTTTTGCAGCTGCTTGTTAGTTTCAGAAAAACTCTGGTCAGTTTCAACAGTAGGCTTTCCCCCCTTTGCCTGTGTTCCTTTCTGTTCCCTTTCATTCAACAAACTAATGCTAAAATGCATACACAAAACCTGAGCAGTATCTAAATGGAAGGTGCTTGCTGGACGCTACTGCACAGCTGCGATAGGACAACTGAGGAATTTTTTTTAAAAAAACTTTGGACGCCCCCCCCCCCCGCAGGATAAATACACTGGAGGGAAAAGAATGGTGCATAAGATGGGCACAGACTCCAAAGTCAAGATTAAAGGTCTACTGCTCTGAAAATCTGCAGTAAAAAAATGAACTATAAAAGCAACTCTGAAGCTGTCATCTCCTTGCATCATTGTGCATCTTTATATAGATTACTCAAAAAATAAATAACAACCTATAGTAGCCATGAATTAGGTGAAATGGA
>NW_015172561.1:475574-544738 GCF_001447785.1 Gekko japonicus | reverse complement strand
TCCTGCTGATCCTGTTGGGTGAAAATGAAGAAACTCTGACAGAGGACAGAGAGAAAGCAGACAGCCTTAATGCCTATTTTGCCTCAGTTTTTTACCCTAAAGAAGAGAACAGGCTCGTCTAGATATGGTGGCTGTGCACGGCTTCCGGGTTGCTGGTTGACATGGGCAGAGAGGTATTTGAGAAGCACCTGGCTGCACTGAATGAGAACACATCCCCTGGGCCAGATGGTATGCACCAAAGAGTGCTCAAAGAACTTTCTAGGGAGCTTGCAGAGCCTTTGTCCATCATCTTCCAGACCTCTTGGGGGATGGGAGACATGCCACAAGACTGGAGGAGGGCAGACGTTATCCCAGTTTTCAAAAAAGGGGGGAGGGATGACCCAGAAAACAAGACAGGCCAGTCAGTCTGATCTCTGTCCCAGGGAAGATACTGGAGCTGATTTTAAAGGGATTAATCTGTGAGCATCTAAAGGACAACTTGGTGATCTGGGGAAGTCAGCACAGATTTGTCCCCAACAGGTCCTGCCTCATTTCCTTCTTTTATCAAGTGACAAGCTTACTGGATCAAGGGAATGCTGTTGATGTTGTTTACCTGGATTTCAGTAAAGCTTTTGAAAGATTTCCCCATGATGTTCTGATGGGTAAACTAGAGGAATGTGGACTGGACTCTAAGATAGTTATGTGGATAGGGAACTAGTTGGAGAACCACACTCAAAGAGTTGTTGTCAATGGCATTTCATCTGAATGGAGGGAGGTGTCCAGTGGGGCGCCACAGGGCTCGGTTCTGGACCCAGTACCTTTCAATATTTTTATGAATGAACTGGATGAGGGTGTGGAGGGGCTACTCATTAAATTTGCAGATGACACCAAATTGGGAGGAGCAGCACAAACCAGAAGATAGAGGTAGGATTCAACGAGATCTGAACACACTGGAAAAGTGGGCGGATGTGAACAAAATGCAATTTTAAAAAGATAAGTGCCAAGTTCTACATCTGGGTAACAAAAATGAGGAACATGCATACTGGATTGGGGTGGTGGTTTATGTGCTGGTCAATGACCGTGAATAAATTAATTCATTCATACCGGATGGGGGATACACTTCTGGGTAGCAGTGTGTGTGAACAAGATCTTGGGGTACTGGGGGACAGTAAGTAAAATATGAGCAGCCAGTGTGATGCAGTGACAAAAAAGGCTAATGCAATCCTGGGGTGTGTCATCCAAATCACAAGATGTCATAGTCCCACTGTACATTGCACTGGTCAGACCATACCTGGAGTATTGTGTGCAGTTCTGGAGGCCTCACTTCCAAAAGGATGTGGACAGAATGGAGAAGGTGCAGAGGAGAGCGACGAGTATGATCGGGGGTCTGGAGATCAAACCCTAGCTGAGGGACTTGGGAATGTTCAGGCCAGAGAAGAGAAAGTTGAGGGGGGACAAGGTTTCTCTCTCTTTAAGTATTTGAAGGGCTGTCACATAGAGGAGGGCAGGGAGCTGTTTCTGCTGGCAGCAGAGGGTATGACTCGCAATGTGTTAAAATTAAGGGTGGGAGGTACTGCCTGGATATCAGGAAAAACTTTATACAGTAAGAGTTGTTCAGCAGTAGAATCAGCTGCCTAGGGAGGCGGTGGGCTCCCTCTCACTGGAAGTCTGTAAACAGCCGCTGGACAAACACTTGTCAGGGATGCTCTAGACTGATCCTGCATTGAGCCGGGGCTTGGACTAGATAGCCTATATGGCCCCTTCCAACTCTGTGATTCTGTGATTCTACCATGTCAATATCATCCTTAGGCTCAGCTTCCAAACCTTCAGCCGGTATGTTTTCAGCTGACCTGTCTGTTGGCTGGGAAACCTAGTCAGGCTCTGCATTAGAAACCCAAGACTCTCGGGGACCAAAGGCAGCTGGTTTAGGTCTCCGGACTGTTTGTCTGGCTCTCGTTCTACTCTTTGAAACTCTGCCTGGTCTGCCTCACTGCCTGTTGGCTCATTTTGAAGAGCTGGAACAATATCTCTCTGGCTGCTTGCCTGGAAATCCAATCTTGACTTGCTTGCTTGGAGTTCCTGAGATATCCTGCAGCAGTTGTTGTTGGAATTTGCTGGCCCAAGGTTTTGTTGGAGTGAGCAATTCAGCATGCCTGGACATTGGGGGGAGGGCACGGCACCACATCACTCTGTGTGTGTTATCTCCTTGAATGGGATGCCTCTCTTTGTCTTAGCCTGGGAGCTGCCCTCTGACCCCTTCTCTCCTTTTGTCCTCTCACTCACTACACATGGCCTTCTATGGAGACACATGTCTCTGCAGGTTTCTCCTGTAGAGACAATGCCCTCATACTCCCACACACATGATGCCAGACAAGCTGGCCATTTGTGACAGGGAAAGTGCTCTTTAGATTAGACTTCTTTCTCTTCCTTTAACTACAACCTGAATGTGAACTGAATCTACTTGAATACATTTAAGATTACCTTTTCTTTCTTTCTTTCTTTTTTTTTGCAATATACTTCTTGGTAGATTTACTTATTGCACTCAGTATCACACTTCTATGACTGGGCACAACTCTGCTATATTAACCGAATATCCCAACAGGTCTTAAGCTCACATACCACCGATGCGTTCTCAGTGGGTAGGAAATTTAACATACTCTTGCTTTTCTACAGATATTTTCTCCGAATTGGATTTTTAAAAATATATATATTAAGAATTGTAAAAATTCTCTGAGTTGTAGTGATTGGGAAGGAAAGAGGGAAGGAATCCAAATGACATAGTGCAGAATGGTCAGTTTGGGAAAGAACTGGCATCATAACAGCTACTCAAGATCAAGATAATTTAAAAGTCTTATTTCAGACCTGGCCATTCCTTCCTCCCACTGCCAGGTCAAAGTCAGGTTAACTTTAAAGGGATTGCACAGTCTGCTCTAGCACAGCAAATCCTTCACATTGCTAAATGTCAGTTTTTGGGTAGCTTCTTATCAAATGACAGGAGGCCACGTAAAAACCCAGTTTGGGGGCATAGAAGCACCACTTACAGTGGGGAATGTAATTGCTCTTTATCTTTCTATGGCAGAAACATCTTCTTTCCTTGTTTTATTGACACGCTATAGTGTATTTGAAAAACAGGAAATCTACTTTTTAACTAGATTTCCAAAAGATATATATCACTATTTTGTTCCCTACAGAGAGAGGAAGAGGATTGTATTTCCCAAAGTCAGGTTTATTGATTAGGCTTCTAAGTACATTATAAAACTAAAAGATATGTTCAGTAAGGGCTGTATATTCGCTGACTCTGCAGGCCACATGAGACAGAATAGAATATATTTTCACTTTCCAAGGGCCATGTTCAAGGTCACCAGGGCTATTTCTGTTGAGCTTTAATATCATACTTCTGCACGTGCTAAATCCTGGATATTACACTATTGACTTACAAAAGAATGACTTTTTTTCAGCTTGACTACTTTCCATTCATGGAAATTTATAGTCTCTGCTTCAGTGCTTTTATTGGAAGCACTCAGCAAGTGGAAAACCTCCGTATGAATTTTGTAGGTGCCAGTTTATGCAACAAAGTGCAACTTTTCCTGCATGCATTTGTTTTAACTTTTTTGTCCCTGTGTTGAAACTATATTCCCGTAATAATGAGGAATATCCTTTCTGCACAAGCCAAAGCAATCTCTCTATGGCATCAAAACACGTTCCACAAGGAAGAGATGCAGAGGAAAGATAGGGTGTGAAACAAAAAGGGAAAACTGTCCCTTTACTACCTTTTGCAATGGGAAGGTCAATGGAAAGAGATTGTTGAAAGAACATAATAGGAATGTTACATTTAAAATCATAGAAAGAAGCAAAATGCATTTCTGCAACTTAAGGGGTGTAAGGAAACATAGGTGTAATTGGAGTTTGAGTGTCTAAGTTCTTTATTTAGGTTTTGCCAAGAAAAGAAAAAATTGTACCCCTGATTAAGACTTTTCCTATGTGCCAAAAGAAGCAACAAAGGATAAATCCTGGCTGACCATGTAATCCTGAGAATTTGTTTCAAAATAGACTGCTGTAAATTTGGGGGAGGGGGGGCTTTAGTATTCCATGAAGGAACAGTCTTTTGTACATAATAACTGCAGGGAACATTATGAATATTAATAGAGCTTAAATACTACATATGTATTTTCTCCTTTGGCATTAATCTTTGCCTGCTATCAGTCGATTACCCACACCATCGGTTACGCACGAAATTACATTTTTAAATCTAAGCCTGTGTAAACACGACTATCTTTCCAAAAGAATATGCAAACACAAAAACTTTCTAAACATGCAGCATTCAGCAGATTAATGTTCCAGAGTATTAATTCCAGTGGAAAGCTGTTTAAATCCCAAACCAGCTAATCAGACTGCATTTTATCTGGTGTCAAACAACAAGCTTCTACATTTTAGCTATGCTGGCATTCGCTTACGGAGACGGGGGTGGGGGTGGGGGTGGGGAGAACAAATGAATGGCAACACTCCCTCTGGGCTAAACAGCAGACACAATAGCAGTTTGGTCTTATGGGGGCTCTTGTTCTTAGTAGAATTTTTTTTAACCAAATAGTATCTGTAGGGCTCAATTCTGCTGTCATTTAAGCAAGTTTAAATGAATGGGGCCAAAGCGGACTGTAAGAGAGAAAAAGAGAAATACTCCCAGCCATTCCATCTAAGGTAGAATGACAGTTTGATCCTATGTAGAGATATGCCCTTTGAAGTCCATTCAAGTCAATAGGTTTAGAAGGGTGTTACTCTGCTTAGGACTGTACTGTAAGCTTCTCGCTTTTGACCCTCAATCTCACCATCACAAGTTCTAGGGAAATCCAACTGAAGAATTATTACTGTGGGAAACAAACACACAAAGGCCAGCTGCTTTGCCTGTCAGAGCCAAAACCGATCCAAGGATGTGCCAGTTGCCTAGCAACCATCCCACATGCAGTCTGATGTCTTCTGAACTGGGGACTGTATTGGACTTTTAAGCAATCAACAAAAGCCTCGGCCCAGGAGGTACCAAGACTTGCAAAAGCCTTTGCCCTTCTGCAATTGTAATGTCACACCAAAGAAATCTGGACTTCATTAGTGGTGTCCCACAGATTTCCCCAAATCCAATTTAGCCACCAAGCAGGCAAAGGCAAATACAGTCTCTCTGTATATACCTAGTAGCTGACTACTGGTGAAACAGAGTTAACCTGTAACGGAGGAAGAAGCCTCTCTCCCTGAAACCCCACATGGTGATTAATGTAGTTATTTCCATTTCTTGCCGAGCACAGTACGTTTAAAAGGATAATTAGCACTACCCGAAGTTATACACCTCAGTACCATTTCCGCAATGCAGACACTTCGGCTTATCTTACAATACACTACCAGAAACTTCATCTACAAGGCAAAGCAGGTACTCATAAACCATGAAAAGTATATTCTCAGCTCCCAGGTATAAATAGACACTGTCAGACCATTATATGAATTACTACTGTGATGCCGTTCCTAATTTTATGGGAGCTTTTTATAATGGAGAATGGGCTTCTCTTGATCACTTCTGCCAGACACTTCAGAATTTAATTCAGCGCATATAGTGCTGCTAATTCCTTCTTCATGTGATAGGGAAGCAAGGCCCATGCTTCGGAGCCCCAGGGATAATTCAGTTGTCACTACTTTATCCTGCACAGTGTGAGGACCAGAATGCTCATGCTGTTTGTATCAGGGCACAGTCACAGTGGCACTTATGTCTCCTGATGTCTGGGTACTTGATGACCCGCAGCCAAGAGTACAAACTGCCTCTCTTGAAAAATGTTAGCCTCAATCCGTGATCTGCTAGCAAAAATAAGCCTCTGCACCCACAGCCAATGCCTATATGCCTTTCAACACCTATTTGCAGGGCACTGCTGAACTAAGGCCCCATCAAAGAGGTGTGACACATGACTGGCTGCATGCAGCTAGCACTGGACTGAAGCCATTGTGTTTCCAGTGATGTCACACCGTGCGAAAGCGTTGGCGGTGGTGTTTGCTTTGCAATGGCTGCTTCAGATGAGCAGGTAGTGTACTCGTGAATATAAATGCATGAACTCCCTTCTGGAAGAGGAGGCAGGGTGAGCATGCCTCTGTCTTGGGAGTTTGCTTTTTCCCCTGTGGAGTGTAGGAGTTTGCAGATGGCGCAATATGGCTGATGATTCAGTATGTTTCAGGGTGCACAATATGGTTTTGAAGCAAAACTCTGAGGTGGTAGCTTACAGAACTCAGGCGCCATTTCCTCAGTTATTGACATTCACTGCTGGCTGTGTATTCTGATACTTACCAAAGCTACAGATCTGTATTACAGAAACAAAACACTTTTTAAAAATTTCTATAAACAATAGAAAAATTAAATGCAGTCATCAAATAAGAACCAACAAAGCATATGGCCATTTACTGCTGTTATAGGTGGATCCACTGCACAGTGAACAAAAATATATTGCTTTCTTGCAAGATAGCCATTACCCATCCTGCATGAGGTCAAACTCCAGGTGGGCCTGGAGATCTCCCAGAATTACATGTGATCTCCAGACTACAGAGATCAGTTTCCCTGGAGAAAGTGGCTGCATTATACCCCGCTGAGACCCTACCTCTCCCCCAACCACACCCCAGATCCCCAAGAATTTCCTAACCCAGAGTTGGCGACACTAGATCATACGTGATATGTAAACTCTGACATAATTGTAATCTTCCATATGCTGAAAAACCATTCAGAAATGGGAATGAACTTTTCCCCCACAAAAATAAGCAGCCATCATTTTTGAAATGGTTAGTAAATGAATTGCCACTTCTTTGTCACCATTCCCTCATATATATTTTTATAGAAAGAGCACAAAACCTGCTGATAAAGTTACCATTTACATGAGGCTCTGTCAGCATTAAAACAGCATTGCCAGTGTACACTGATGACATTTAATTTCATGTTCACTGCACATTACATATTTTTCTCTACAAAATCTCGGAAATAGCTAAAACCAAACTAGATTCCGAGAAGTTTTAACCTGACTACATTTTCCAAATATACCCAACAAATTGCCATGACTGTTCTTCCATCTCTAACATTTATGTATTTAGTACATTTTCCCTAGCCACATCCCCTAAGAAGGATAGGGCAGGACAGGTAGGATTCTCCTCTCCTCCATGTTATTATCACAATAATCTTGTGATGACAAGTTAGGCTGGAATAGAGTGACTGGCCTAAGGCCACCCACTGAACTTTACAGCTGAGTGAGAATGTGAACTAAGGTCTCCAACACTCTAACCACTGTGCCACATTGGATCTCTAACAGTACAATCCATAGAGAGAGAGAGAGAGAGTGTGTGTGTGTGTGTGTGTGTGTGTGTGTGTGTGTGTGTATCAGGGCAGACTGACAGCATTTTATCAGAGCCATTTCAATAGCTGAGCTAAAACATGAACTTTCCAATGTTTCTCTCATTTCTTTTGGATGATGAATGTATTGGTCACTTCTCAATGTAATAGCCACTAAATCCTCTGAAAAGTCCCTTAACACTAACTTGGACTGAAATCTTGTCAGACTCTGGTAACTTCCCTATATGTCCATGTTTCCTTAAAAGAGAGAGAGAGGATGGCATGTCTTATCTAAATATAAGGAGAAATATGGGAGGCTTATGTTGTTTCTTTTGTTTGCTATTTCTAGACATGGCCAAACATTCTATTTGCATTCAAATTGAGAAACTGTGATTTCTCCATAATATAATATTCCCTAGAAGATATGTAATATGAATAGCATCATTATAAAAAGATGCGGTGAGAGGAAAGTCCCAGGCTCAGGTTTCAACCAAATACATTAAGTTATTTTTACATGCAGGTTCATACATAGGTTGCCCAAGGTTTCCTTCTGGTGCCCAGCATATCATTTAATGGTGTTGGAAATCCTTCTTTCAGTGATATTGAATCTATTCCATTAAGTACTTCTAACCCAGGATCTACAACAGGATCCACAAAAGGAGACTCTGTTGGAACACCATCCCACCCACATCACCAGACACAAGCACAAGTATGTCTTAAGTGATGGGCAGCCAATGACACTGAGAAGCCGAGAAGATGACTTGCTTCCAAGATGCCCAGAAAGAATCCAGGCAGGCAATAGCTGAGGCAGTGAGCACACACACACACACACACAAAACCCAGCTTCAAACGCCAAAAATCCAGGCAGCTGAACAATGCCAGAGACAGTGAGTGGGCTGGACTCTGTGCTGAGAGAAAACAGAGAGAAGGTTAAGGCTGCTCAAGCAGGCAATGCAGAGAACTGAGGTAAGAGCTGGTGAGGATCCTTGGAGTTGTGCTGGCTTAATCCCTCCTAGGGGTGGTGAGGGAGCAAGCATAATGAAGACTAGTCCAGTGATGAGGTAAGCCACCTGGCTAATTGGACCAAAGGCTAATCCTGCACCTTTCCACACCAAAGGAAGAGGGATAGGCTCAACCAGAGGTCATTTCGGGGGGGAACGCGGGGGAACGCAGTTCCCCCGGGTGAGGTGCAGGGGGGCAGGGCACATGACAAAGCCCCGCCCCCTGCTTCCGGCCGCCCCACTTCCAGCCCTCATTCAGCCAGGAGGAGGCAGGAGAAGAGGGAGGGTAAATTGCTTCCTCCCCGCCTCTCCCCACCCCTGCCTGTCTGGGGCCAGGGAGGGCCTTGGCGGGGCTTCCTCGCACTCCCGCTGGCCTTGCAGGTCCACCGCCGGGCCCCTGATGTCAGGGGGTGTGGCATATGCTAATGAGTTATGCTAATGAGTTCCCCTAGCTCTTTTTTTACGAAATGACCCCTGGGCTCAACTTTTGATTCTCTGCTAGCCAGAGATAGGCACAGAATACATATCTGGAGTACTGAGATCAACCGCTTTAATTGGCGAGCAATTGAAAAAGGAATCCTGAATCTCTTACCTTATTCATTAAAAGGTTCCCATAATTTTTGCCCTGACTCAGTTAAAATTCATTTTAACAGAACAGAATATTGGAACAGAGTATTAATTTTAAGAAACCTATCTAAATTTTAATGGCAATGATTATATTTGTTCAAGAAAGATGTAATCTACTGCTATGCTCTAAATCTTTGTCTTAATTATCCCTAGAAACTTGCATGGGTGTTAACTACAGCCTTATACTTTCGCAGATATCCAACATTCCCAAATAACTAATTTTCCAGAGTTGGATCCAATTGGGGGGGGGTTTGCTGGCACAACAGGGAAGGGTTGAATGACACTGCCCAATTCTCTTCCTCTTTCTCATATGGGTGGGGTATCTTCAGAAGTCCCCAAGCACCTAGCATAGCCTTTCCAGGGGTTAAAAGGTGACCCTCCACTCCCATGCAACAGTGGAAAACCTAGTAGAGGGGGAAATGATTTTTCCCTCACAAAATATTGCATGTTCTTGCCAAATTAGTTTTTAATATTAGTTTCTGTATTTATACCCATCTATTCAAAGATCATTAAATTCAGCTAATATTCTTTGTGTATCTACTATGTATCTACTATGTACTAATAAGTTCATTATTTGCATGACAGAGTTACTTCCATATGTGTTCCTTTTGATACAACATTATATGGATCTGAAACAGTAACTCAATCTTTTCCCAATAGAATACTAAAATGAAAATATATGTTCAGACTAGATATACCTTTTAGGAAAATGTGATGTTGTAGCTAATCGTATGATTAAGGCCCAAAGGACACCAATGGCTATGAGTACTGGTGCATGAGCTGTGTATCTGAATGTCAACTATAGAGGTTGATTGGGAAAAAGGTGTTCTAAAATAACAGTATATCCTGAACTATATTTTCAGGGTTAAATAAATGGTAAGGCTAAGATTTATAAAGGTGACTATTTATTTCTACCTGATTTTCTCCCCAATGGTGACCCAAAGCAGGTTATAAAAAGACAATTTAAGCAAACAAGCAAAAAAATTGAAAAGTACATTTATATCCCATGAATAATGTATTTTTGTAACCGTAAGCATTATGCTTGAGATTTCTTACATAATCAATGAATTGTTCAGCTTCATCTACAGTATGTACCAAAACCTTTTCATATTTTAAATAAACCAATAGCTTAAATGAAATTGCCCATCTATAAAGTTGTTGTTCTTTCTGAGTTTATCTGTCACAGTCTCCTGGAAAGGTCCCAGCTGACACTTCAATTTCTTAAACTTTAATTATCATCTTTTTAGTTTACCATTATAAGTTAAATTGTTTCACTCATTTGACCTTCTAGCTTAGGGAACTAATAATCATTCCCCTTGGAGCTTTCACTCTGTAAGCGGCTCTGAAATTAATGGGGATGTGTAATTGACTTTAAAATAGTTCAGCAAAACCCACATTTTCATTCATTTCATTATATGTATAACAACTTTTTAAAATAATGACATTTTGTAACATCAAGTAGTATTTGGATTTGTTTGTTATTCTGGTGCCTGGCTATCTGGTTTAAAATATACAGAGGTTAGAGGCAGAGGCAGAAAGAAGATAATGTAATTGGCATGGAAGCTTTCAAACACCCCCTCCCATTATTACATGCTGAGGCTATAGCTGGTACCACTGGTACTACTGGTCAAGTCTGGCATAACCAATAGTGACTGGTGCAGGGCCAAGAACATCTTCTTCCTCTGTTCCTGATTTCTCAGTCAATGTTTCAGAAGTGTGTATTAAATGTATTGGGAAATGTAGTTCTGACATTTAATTCTTACCATTGAATCCAGCCAGTCTCAAAAACAGCATTCAAGGTCCTGGGGATTGTCACCCCACCAGACCACAGAACCCCTCCCCCTTGACATTGCTAGAATATGCTAGCCCATAGAATCACCAAGAGTCAAACATGACTGAATGGCTAACAACAACAACAACAAATTAGCATCCCTGACCTGGTCCTAGTACACATAGAATAAGTTGGGGAAGATGAGAGAGGGGACATAACAAAGGGGGAGGGATGAATAGGATTAATAATCAATATAATGTAAACTTTTTAATGCAAGAAACCAATAAAAGAAAAAGTTGTGCATTTAAGCAAGTTCATGATCCACAGCACAATAATTCTGAATATCAAGATGTCACTAATTTGACCTTTTCATAATGCTTTCAGACTATGTTTTACAAGCCTATTTTCTGTTAATTATTTTATGACTTTTAATTTTTACATATATATATAGTGGCAATCTGAGACATTAATTTAACAGCAACATTTCTGGTCTGAACTACATTTCAAAGTCCATACCCTTGTTTAAAATAAAACCATGATTGTTTCCCCAAAAGTGCATGATTCCAATTCTAGGAAACAATATAAGAAAAAGAAATTTGAAGTAACAACCACGTTTATGCATGTAAGATGGGAGCAAAGTTTATATTTCTTTAGATTCATGTTCCGATCGATACCAGTAAGCATTACACAATCCATTCTTGCCTTTATATATTATTTACATTCTGCCTTAGTTTTAAAGGACAGCTAAAAGCCAGCAATTAAAGCCCATGATGTAAAATCAATTAAAATTCAATCAAAATCATAAACATAGCAATAATTAAAACAACATTAGCAGCATAACTCACAGCAGAAGACATTATCCTTTAAAAATTAAAGAGGATAAATTGTTTTAACTTGATGACAGAAAGACCACAAACTTTGTGTCACATGACCATGCCTAGAAGGATCCCCCCCCCTACAACTGGGGAGCCACCACAGAAAATATCCTATTTCTGGACTCCACCAGACAGTATCGGACAGTACCTGAGAAGGTACTCCAATCTCCTAGGTTCATATTTAAAAGGACAATCTTTTAGATAGCTAGTTCTCTCAACTGGGCAAAAGATATCGATCAACCCCATATGATGCCCCCACTATTTAAGAGGCACAGCAGCCAATATTTTAATTCTGCACTGCTTACACCTTATGCAGATAGATAAATCTTTTACTGTCTTTCAGGGCTGTAGCTAGATGATTTTCAGTGTGGGGGGGTACTAGGAGGGCATGATGTCACTCACGACATCACAAAAATTAAAAAATAAAAGTTACATCTGTCTCGGAGCCCCTCAAAGGTTGGTTCCTCTTGGCTGCTTTAAGTCCACCCCAGCTGGAGAGGTTCTGCCAGGGAAGGGGGGGACTCATTTCTCCAAGCCTCTGGAGGTGCCAGGATGGTTCCTTTTCCTTCCTCCCACCAAGAGAGCCTCTGAGATGCCTGGACTGCCTCCCCGGGAATTCCCTTCCTAGTCATCGAGAAGAAACCTCTCCTTGATCTGGCATGGATCCAGGTGTCCCTTCTCCAAATGTGGAAGCCAGTGCTCCCTCTTGAACCCCCCTGAAATCAGATCTTCCCCTGCAAAAAAGGAAAGATTCTCACTCCAAGCCCCCCTTTTCCACTTGACTTCCCCAGCCACCTCCTGCTGCTCCTGTGCACTCTTTCCGCCGTTGCCCTCTTTCCTTGCTGCTGCCCCCCCCCTCCCTGCCGTGCTGAGCTGCTTCTCCAGCCTTCCTCTTTGTTGCCTTTTCACCCAGACTGTATCAAGTAGTGGAGGCTCTGCAATCACAGCAGGGGGCTGCTACTGTGCAGGACCCGCTCACCATGGCTGGCTCCATGGCCACTGGCCCTTGGCCAGGCTTGCCTGTCAAGTGGCTGCCCAGGCCAGCCCCGCACAAAGATGCATCTGCACACCTGGGCACGATGGGAGTTCGGGGCAGGAGCCAGCTGCCAATAGGTGGCAGTGGCAGCAGGGCACGCAGGAATCAGCTGCAGGGTACACGGGAATTTGGGAGGGGTGGCACCCCATACGCCCAACATTAGCTGCAGCTCTGCTGTCCATCTGGGGAATGTTTGATTTCACCCTCACAAAGCTAAATTCTAGCAAGTGTTCACCTGTGAAACACGCAATTCCTTAAACTGCTCACATGATCTCAGACGCCTGTGTAGCAAAACTTTTATTACATAGTTAGGAAATTGGCAAATTTCTTAAGATCTACCTCAGCTCTTCCAGAACTTTTCTTCAGAAAGTTTAAGCTGCCTAGAGTGATTGGTTGCTTCATAAAAGGCTATTGCTTCCTGTGCAGTGAAAAAACTGCTTGCTCATTTTTGCACAAAGTAACAGAAAACTGCCTAAAGTGAGGGGACGTTTATCAGTTTCTCTGTAGTAAACTTGACATGACTGCCTCTTTACTTGCCAATATTACTTTGCACCTGAAAAGATAAAAATGTAAATGACACATGCTTGCAAAAGTGCATGACAGAGAAACCTGGAGCTCTTTGAAGATGATCTATTTGGGATGAGCTTGCGCTTTCCTAAACCAGTACAAGGTAGGCAGAATATGCGCACGCGGGGGGGGGGAACTACCTCAGTAAGTCACCTGACAGGATGCAACACTTTATGTTTTCAAAAACAGATCAGAGTATGATTTCCCTTGTGAAGACAACTCTCCTTCTCTCTCAGACAAAACTAAAATGTGTCCTTCAGAGTCATGAATAAAGACCTAAATTTTCAATTATAAGTTGCCCCACACAATTATAGCTTGGTTAGGTGTCCTAATTAAAATATTTTAGTAAAGCACTTGAGACAAAAATAAAGTAATTGCTGCAAGGCACTGTTAATTCCTTGTATCGTAACTCCTAAGTGTTAAGCTTCTTTCAACTCTGCGAATTTTATTTTGCATTTATATATTTAAAACATGCCAGCAAGACTGACTGATCAGCCCGCTCAGAAATCTCCTGCAAAGATGGGGGGGTTCCCCCCAATTTGGGACATCTGTGCTCACTGTCAAGCGTCATTTTATCACCTACACATTGAGCTTCAGCATTTTAATTAGCATTCATTATGTTTAATTGTGTTAAGTGTGCGGTAGTCAGCCAAGCCACAGCTACAGTCCTGTCGTAAGAATCTTAACCTTAATGAGACTGAATTCCCATTCTTTCATTGTGTCAGGCTTCTAAAGAGACTAAAATAGAGTACATTTCAGCCTGTTGGACCGATTTTCACGTATTCTAGTTAATCCTCAGGGGTGCTTCAAAAGAAGCATTCTCTCACAGCAAAGAAAGAAAGTGTGTGGCTCATCACAGCTGTGTAGTTAGGAAGTGACAAGTTGCTCTTGAAAACAGTGGATTGTATCCTGCTTAGCTAAACGAGGCCTTTCTTCCAGCACAAGGTGACATTGGAGGAAGGTCCTGCCCTTACTCAAGTGTAATGACAGGGTACAACTCATGAACTTGCCTTACATCGTCAAGCCATTGGTCCAGGTAGCAGTGTCATGTACTGTAATTGGCAGTGGCACCCCCAAGGTCTCAGACAGCCTTTCACCAGCACTGGCTACTTGAGATTCTTTCACCAGAAATGGCCCAGGGGTCGACTTGGGACCTTCCACATGCAAAGCATATGATCTTTCACTTAATTGTGACCTTGACAAAAGAGACAAAACCCACCTGCGGAAGGTATGGAGAAGAGGAGGAGCTTCTGAGGCAACTTTCTCCTGGACATAAAGCGTGTCCAATCCCATGGTCTGAATGCTCCTATGGATTATTTAAACCCCAACCACCCAATATTAGTCAAAAGGGGGACATCAGCTTTGATTAAAGGGTTGGTAGAGTGTAAGCTAGCAGTTCAAAAGCAAGAAATTCCAAGTCGATAAATAGGTACCACTTCAGTGGGAAGGTAACAGTGTTCCGTGCGCCTTGAGTGAAAGGTATGGAGGAGAGGAGGGGCTTCTTTTTTTTTTAATAGTTTTTTTATTAAAGTATAAATTATACACCAACCAGCTATGTGCTCCCTAAAGGTCTCTTATTTGGGAACCTGCTAGACCAAGGCTGTAATTATTTATGTCGTAGGGTTGCCGGGTCCTCACTGGCTCCCTCGGGCAGGGGGGTTGGGTTACCAGATCCAGGTTGGGAAACTCCTGGAGATCAGGGGATGGAGCCTGGGGAGGACAGGGGCCGCAGTGAGGTACAGTGCTATAGAGTCCACCCTCCAATGCATCAATTTTCTCCAGGGGAACAGATCTCTGTAGTCTGGGGATGAGCTGTAATTCCAGGGAATCCCCAGGTTTTGGAGGGGGGGCAGAATCCTGAAGGTGGTTTTTTAAAAGCAGGACTGTCATGCATTTTCATAAAATGCTCAGTCACACAGAAAAATGCATTTGTCACCTCTTCAAGGTCCTATAACACTAAGGTCCTTGGATGGAGGGGGAGGAGGTTTAAAACCCGTCCCCTTCCATGGCTTGCCAGGAAGCCCTGCGGCTGCGGGGTTCCCAGGCAAGCCGATGTTTAGATGGGCTGCTGGGAGCAGGGGGCGGGGCTTGGTCATGTACCCACCCCCGGGGCTCCTCATAAATATCACTTTGTCAGGCCGGGCCATGTGTGCCATAAAACATAATGCCAAGTACTAGAGATATAAACTTTATAAAAGACAGCAGCTAGTAAGCTCCGAGTTGGTGTATCCTCACTACAAGGCCCCATAGGCTGGGAGGGGAGTGCAGAGGAAAACCCATATAGGCGAACTGGAGAGGCAGCAGTGCCATATTTTATCTGAATATGGAATTCAATTGAATCTTCCTAACATCATGGCTGAAGGTAGGGCATTCAGACACACAAGCATGAATTCCTTTCTGTACTTCAGAAGACTTTACTCAGATAGATAGTTTGGCATTTTTGTTGGAGGGCAGCGCTGTGCAGATGCTCCCACGATGTTTGACTGCTGCAGACAAGGTTGTGCTGCCATGCTGAAGTCACAATCGAGTGGCTCCTCCCACTCCCCCCATCCCCCCTTGCATCAGTTGCTCACAGGTCACATAAGAGCCCTGGATGGGCTGAGTCCAGCCTCCAGGACTTATGGTTGACACCCCTGGTCTATCTGAATATGGAATTCCATTGAGTCTTCCTAACATCACTGCTAAAGATAGGACATTCAGATGCACAAGCATGAATTCCCTTCTATACTTTGGAAGAGTGGAAGAGTTGGAAGATAATTTGGCATTTTTTTGGAGGAAGAATGACTACTAGATGAACACCCTCTCCAGTCTCTAATCAATGTACTCTCATAATCAAAGTCCCTCAGACATGTTCCAATGAGCTGGGTCAGTTCTTGTCTACCTATTGTCTCTATCACTTCATGGGTAATGCCCAAACATGATTCTTTATGATCCAGTAATCCGTACCAATCACTTGAGTGATGGTCCAATTTGACTCCTCAAAGGAGGCTTGATTCTGGCTTTGATTTTAGGATCCTGATTTTCAGATTGAATGCTTTGCTTCTGGTTTCTCTTCAGAAACCTAGAACTGGGGTCTCTGAAACAGGAGCTACACAGAACTCAATTCACTGCCTTCCTTTACAGCTTTGCAGCAAAATTTCATTTTTAAAAAGTAAAAAGTAAGATTATACAGAGAATCTCAGATAGATCATTTGGAAATAATTCAGTATCTGTACATTGCAAGTTGACTCCCACAAAGCCTTTGATTGCTTGATAAGTAATTATCATTGGGAAAGTTTAAATACAGAGTTTTGGAGCATTGAACTACCAGCAGTCGGATAAAGATACGTTTTATGAGAAACCAGAATTTCTCCAGGAGAAATATAACGGGTCATAACTGTCCTCTGAGAGCTTTATTATTCAGTACCAAGATAGTTACACAGTCAGTTTCACTTTGAAAAAATACTCTGGAACAAAATTTGCAGGCATTCGAAGAACTTAAAGCAGATTACATAAAACCACATGATCCAAAACTCTTAAAAGTGGGCCTCCAATTATTGTCTGTAGAAGTTCCCAAGTCTGGCTCAGTGTTTCTTTCAATAACTCCAAACTATCATTTCCCCTCAGTTATCTGGCACCTTGGCTGTTCCATTTCTTCCTATTGATCAGAATTAGATCTAATGCAAGTACCGTATTTGTTTGCCGTTTGTCTATTTTGCTCCTACTTTTTTGTTACATCTCACCTCCCACCAAAAAGAAAGAAAGAGGCAAGTCAAAGATTGTTTTTCCCCTCCCCCTTTAGGCTTCTTTTAGGGATGTGCACCCAGATATTTCTGATCTAAAAATATACCAGAAAATACCTTCTCCTACACTTCTTGGAGTCATGATTGGGTTAATGATTGAAGCAAGACATTTCAAAATGAATTAGACTTTTAGCAGAATTCAGCAGAAACCCTGTCACGACCATGTTATATATTCTCGTACTTTCTGATCCAAAGTCTCATACTTAACAGACCAAAAAGATGATCAGGGCAAGCTTATGCACTTTAAAAAAACACCTTCTGTTTCCTGGATAATTTTTACAGATTTCAAACTATCCTCACTAAGCATTTATACCAAATGCTTTCCCACCACTCAAAACCTTCTGGTTTAAGATCATAAGAAGAGCCCTGCTGGATCAGACCAATAGTCCATCTGGTACGGCATCCTGTCTCACACAATGGCCAACCAGTTCCTCTGGAGACCCAACAACAGGGCAAAGAAGCTGGGGCCTTCCCCTAATGTAGCCTCCTAGCTCTGGGATTCAGAGGATCAGTGCCTCTGAATGTGAAGGCTCCCCTCAGCAACCATGGCTAGTAGGCATTGATGGACTTATTCTCCACAAATCTATCTAATTCCCCTTTAAAGCTATTTATTTTTGCGGTCGTCACTACATCCTCTGGCAGCGAATTCCACATTTCAATCACTCTCTCTATAAAGTAGTATTTCATTTTGTCCATCATGAACCTACTGTCCAACAGCTTGGGTGCCCTTGAGTTCTAGTATTTTAGGAGATGGAGAAAAAGAGAGAAGAAAAAGTATGCAGCCCCCTCTTTCTACCTTTATACAAACTGTCAGACTACTCAAAGGCAGATTTGAGTCCAGTAGCACCTTAGAGGCCAACAAAATCTCGGGGATGTGAACTTTTGAGAGTCAAGAGATCTTGTTGGTTTCCTAGGTGCTACTGCACTCCCATTCAGCTTCTATGCAGACCAACACAGGTATCCTGTGAAACTCTCAAAGACACAAAACATTGACTTTTGGTTTTTTCTCCCATGTAAATCAGGTCTGTAGATGGATAATCTTGCACCCTTCTGTCTATAATAGTTGTGCGGCACATGCAAATATGTCCCCCACACACACACAAATAGCTAATTTCCTCTCTTACCACACTTAACTCATGAGCTCGAACTCATTCTGACTTTCCATATAAATAACTCAATCTTCTCTTTTACAGGGGTCAGTAAAAGATCTCCCATCACACCTGACTCCCTCAGCTTGGGACGAGTTACATTTAATATAAATATGGTAAAACGTGATGCTCTCTGACCTGGATAGCCCAGACTAGCCCAGTCTCATAAGATTTCAGAAGCTAATCAGGGTCAGCCATGGATGGGAGACCACCAAGCAAGTCCGGGGTTGCTATGCAAAGGCAGGCAATGGTAAACCACCTCTGAACGTATTTTGCCTTGAAAACCCTACAGGGTTGCCTTAAGTCAGCCGCAACATGAAGGCACTTCCCACCACCACCATTCTAACCATATAAGGTATCACAATATGCCCATCTTGCAACTATTCTTTGAAATCTTGTATGTTAGGGAGGTCACTATAAATTGGCTTCAACTTGACAGCAGTTTCCACCCCTAATTGAGGTGGGAGATGATGGATACTTTACATTAGATTTTCCAGTGAATGGGTTTTGCAGTAGAGCTACACGGAGGAAGGGTTGGAGAATAATGGCCAGGGAT
The DNA here is from genome assembly GCF_001447785.1 of Gekko japonicus. Lineage (NCBI taxonomy): Eukaryota > Metazoa > Chordata > Lepidosauria > Squamata > Gekkonidae > Gekko > Gekko japonicus. The sequence goes on along the minus strand of NW_015172561.1, from coordinate 526,057 downwards.
TCCTTCAGAGTTCCACCAGGAGGTTCTGTTGCCACAGACTCCACTTCCCGCACGCACCTGTGGGTTGGCAACTAAGTCAAGAGGTATCTGGTAGCTCTTAAAGCTGGCAATGGGGCCTCCATGACCAAACTAGATGGTGCCATTCAGTTCTGTGATTTTTCATCTGCCCAAACTCCAGCAGAGTATAACAAGTTACTGGATTTAAAAAAAAAACTATTTGCCCCGGAAGTCCACTCTCACACATTCAATTTCTGTAATCCATGTAACATTTAATTTCATAAGCACCACATTTTGTCAGTCATAGGGTTGCCAGTCCAGAGCTGGCAACCTCCAGGAGGTGTGGAGGATGGAGTCAGCATTATACTGATGCAGCAGTTTCACTTATGGCACAAACCCAAAAGTCATGGTGATACTGTCTATATGGTTCTCTGTGGTTCATGCTGGAAGTGACATTGCAGTTTCCATGCAACACCAATTTTTTTTCCTGATTCCTCCCTTCCCATTTTAGTCTTGCTGCTCCACTGAGCTCAATTATTTAGTCCTCAGAATGCTCAGTGGTAAAAATCACTTTCTGAACTGAGGCCCTCTGTGATCTCTTTTCTGACACTGTTTTATTGTCTCACCTGGACTGGACTGCTCCTATCTTATTTATGTAAGACTACTCTGCATTTTATTACATTTTGTGCCATTAAAGGTTTCTGAAACTGAACTGAACTGAACTGAGGGGCTTCAGTTGCCGGATGAAAGAGAAGGTCTGATTCCCCATAAGCAGCTGTGCCACCCTCACTCTTCCATTTCCTCTGGTTGTATTGGTCAATTTCACACTCATCGCTGCGTGGCCACATTTTGACCCGCATCTCCCCCCAATTACCCACCCCCCTGTCTTCTCGATCCTTGTTTTTTGAGATTGAGAAGACATGGGGGAAATCAGGGGGAGATGCGGGTCAAAGTGCGGCTGTGCAGTGAAGAGTGTGAAATTGACTAATACAACTGGGGGAAACAGAAGAGCGAGGACAGCACAGCTGCTTGTAGGGAATCGGTCAAGCTGTCCCTCCAAATGTCTCTGTCCCTTTCCCACCTTAGGGTTCCCAACCCTGTGTTGGGAATTCCCTGAAGATTTGGGGGTGGAGACTGGGGAGGGGAGGGATTGGAGAAGGGAGGGACCGCAGCAAGTAGAGTTGCCAGGTGTCCACCGGGGCCCGGGGATCTCCTGCACTGGGATCCCCTCAATGTTGATCAGCTGGTCAGCAGGGGACTTACCAGTCATACTTAATATTAATCTATAACCAATTTTTAAATTTCTTTTATAGCAACTCTGTTCTCGATTATTGATAACTGACTATAATGATCTCAAATGGTGAATACCTAGCTCAGACTCTCATAGCAAATAGTTCAGGCAGCTGTTTTAAGACTCTAAGAATGAGGTAGGGAATGAACAGGAACTGGAAACCCCTCCAAACCAAGGAACCTTTCTGAAGCAAATGGTTAGTAGACAAAGAAGATCTCTGTGCTGTTCTTTCAAGCTGTGAACAATTGAATACAAGTTAGCTCACTGTTTGAAAAAAGGAAGCAGAATGGTTTGTTTCACATTAGGCCAGATTCAGTTTAGGCCAGACGGTGGCTTAGTGCCTTCTTTAGGTATCTAAAGCCCCGGTCACATGAGCGATATAATCCGGGGGCGGGGGAAGTGAGGCTTTTTGCCCCGGAGCAAAATGAAGTGTGGTAGCTCGATCAGACGTTCCTCTGAGGCTCCGTGCTCAGGCCGTCAGCTGCCGATCACACATTGATGGTGAAGCATAGCAAAGAAGGGGGGAAGAAAGAAGCGGCATGGCGTGATCACACATGCAGTGATCGCAAGCCGCTGCTTCCTGATCAGATGGACGTTTTCTTTTTTTAAACCGGAGTTCCTGCATGCGCATGACCACGGCGGCTTTAAAAATACACATCCGGTGTGATACAGGACACAGACAGGCACTAGATGCAACAGGATATCAGCGCTTCCACGCTCCGACGCCCGCCTGCACCCCATGTTTTCCAGAAAATACTGCACTTTCCCAGGTATCTTGTTACTCTGCATCTTCGGCGGGGCAATACGGGTTGCCAATGGGTGCGGGACACTTGCCATCTAGATGTTCCTGTGTGATCACACCCATAAAATCCGCTTGGCATTCGTCCCTATTGCACGGCTAGTTCTGTGTGTGACCCGGACCCATGATCCAGTTTGGTGGAAGAGTTACCATACACATATAGAGATTCTGTACAGATGTAACATTTCCTGTCTTCTTAATCAAAGGAGATCAGGAGGAGTATTGTATAAGGCTTCACACCATCACTTCCTTCCCTTCCCTTCTGAAATGATGTTAATCCTGGCTTTAGATCATTTTTTTTCCAGGTACAGTGTAAATAGCCCCAACCTGGATAGCTCAGGCTAGCCCAGTCTCATCAGATCTCAGAAGCTAGACAGGGTTTCTCCTGGTTAGTATTTGGGTAGGAGACCACCAAGGAATGCCAGAGTCCCTACACAGAGCCAGGTGATGGCAAACCAACTCTGAATGTCTCGTGCCTTGAAAACCTTACAGGGTTGCCATATGCCAGCTGCAACTTGACAACAACAACAACAAAATTGAAGCCAGATTGTGATTACTGGTTAAAGCTAATTTTTTAAGTAACCTTGGTGCAGATGTAACGGTAACCATGGTTAGTAGTGAAAAAGAGAGCAGCACAGTGTTCTCTTGGGAGCAAAACTCCATGTAGATCCACATATATTTATTCACATTCCATGTGTTCTCTCATGGGGGCAGACTTCATATGGAAGGAGATTCATATGTATTTATTGACATTCCTTTTACTCGTGAGTAACAAAGCCCTGACCTGCATAGCCCAGGATAGCCCAATCTCATCATATTGAGGAAGCTAAGCAGGGCTGACCTTGGTTAGTATTTGGATGGGAGACCATCAAATACTAGCATTGCCACACAGAGGCAGGCAATGGCAAACCACCTCTTCCTTTGAAAACTCCACCATGGGTTGCCATAAGTCAGCTGTGACTTGACAGCAAAAATAAAAGGTGTGGAAGGGGAGGAAGCTTCTTCTCTTTTTTTTGTGCAGAAAACGAGAAGGAAGATAAACCCTTCTATTACTTTACCTTGCTGTGTTCATTCTTCCAGCCCAACTGACTTCAACCAGGCTCGAAGAAAATGACTTCAACCAACAAAGCACAGTGATGCAAAAGAGGAAGTAGATGGGGTTCAGCTCCATTCCCCTACGTGCTTCATTTTTTGTGGAAAATCAATAATTTCACCACCTCACTCCCTGCTCTAGTTTTACATATTAATAGGCAACCATGTGGATAAATACAGGTAGAGCCTACTATTGTATCAAGTTTGGCCTTAACTTGACCAAGTATCCTACTGAAATCAGTGACTATCCTTGGATTACTAAGAAACATATCTATAAAATCAACACGTCACTGTTTTTTGAAATTGCGGCAAGACTGGTTATCAAGCTCCAACTGTTGCTTTTTGAACAGCAGACATGTACAAACAAAACAGTACATAAGCCTGCAGAGATTAATCCTTATGGGGGGGGGGGAGCTAGGGATAAAGCCCACATATGAATATCTGCTTTGAAATGCTTCTGAAAAATATTTATGCTACTTCTCTGTGAACCTTGCCACATGCTCTGTTAATTAATTTCTATTTATGCATTCTTGTTTTACAACTGTTGGTACCTGGTATGAATCAAACATTCTGGTATCTATGACTATGGAGGCACCAATTTAACCTGTGACACTGTTCTGCACAGAACAGGAATATTCTTCTTCGTTCAAAAGATTTACTACTTGCCATGATAATACTCATCTGTTGGAATAGATGGAAGCTTTCTAAATTGTCAGCATAGCGAAACCAAAGTATACATAATTTATCATAAGAATAAGATGGGAGATGGTGACTCAGTAATCTCAGTACAGGGATCTCCTGTAATACTGAAACTTAATGTTAGTATTCACTATTCGTGTTGGATAACTTTTTGATTAAGGATCAAAACACATGAGGCCCTCCCTGATTGGATCTTTCCAGCCCTCTTAAAAAGTAAATTTCAGGCATGTGCAGCACTGATTTGGACTGAGGTTCTGCCAGGAAGAAAGAGGGGTTTAATTAGTTCATGCTTGAGTGGCTTCACCTGTAGGAACCAACCTTTTCCCCAAGCTCCTATGAGCCATGGGGGGGAAAAGGGGAGTGCAAAACATGAGTGCCAGTTTATGTTACTTTCTATAGCTAATAGGAATTTGTACAAGGAAGTGGTTTTGATGGGGAAAACCTGTAAGAACATAGAAATTAAACCATTGCTCCCAGCCTTACGCAGCTAAGACCTAAACTGGGCCACACATACCTGAAATTTTATTTTTCCCCATGCTCTTTAACTTGCCTAATTTGATCCTAATAATTTATTCTTTTAAGTTTCCACCTTGGAACATTTAATTATTGCTTATTACTTAAGCACGGGGGCGTGGCGACGGTCTCGACGAGGATGGTTGCATAGGGGCTGAGCTCCTCACCATATCCCCCTGTTTATAACGCAGCATTTTCAAAACACGCATAAAGTTCTTACAGGTAATGGGTAAAAGTGGAGGAAACAAAGTGGCCTCCTCAAAAGCGTCTGCGAAGCTTTTAAAATCCTTTTTGAGCAACGTAAACGCTCCAACTTCTCCGCCGCAAGTGCCGCATGTCGAGAGCAAGATGGCCGCCGGATCTCCACTCCAGGATCCAGTCGCTACGGAGCTACTGACCACCTCTTTTTTCCAAGCAAGTATGACTGCCTTTAGAGCAGATATTCTAAATACCTTCCAGGAACTATTTAAACCTGTTACCGAGCAATTAGAATCGCTACAGTCGGTGGTGCAAGAAATTGCCTCGGCTACAGAAACGGCCATGGAAATGAGCCAGGCCAATCAGGAAAGCATACAAGCCCTAGAAACGAGTGAAAAATGGGCGAAAGAAAAAATTATTTATTTGGAAAACAAAGTTAAAGACAGAAACCTGAAACTGAGGGGTTTCGAAGAGAAAGAGGAAGGGAATACTGATTTAATTATATTCATTTCTTCTTGGCTGTCCTCTGCACTAAAACTGGAAGATGGGGTGGCACCTTTAATTTTAAAGGCTTTTCGTCTGGGTTCTGGTTTTTCTCACAAGACGAAAATGACCAGAGAGATAATTATAGAGCTAGCGGATGGGCGTACTAAAAAAGCGATTTTGGATGCTTCCCGAGCCTCTAAAGGGCTACCATATCAAGACAAGCTCATTCAAATCTTTCTGGACATTCCGTCTGAGGCTCTAGCGCTCCGTCGCAAGCTTAAGCCGATAGTGACGCAGTTAATGGAGGCAAACATTAGATACAAGTGGCTTCCCTCTGGCGCAATGCAAGTGAGACACCATGGCAAGTCTTGGACGGTGGAAGATCTTGAAGGAGTGGGAACTATTTTGAAAGAGCTACAATTGCAAGTGCCTATGGACTGTGAGAAACAAACCAACAAGAGAAAGTGGGAACTCACTTTGCCAGTCAAAGGAAGCAAGATACCGGTGCGCTTTGCACCTGGACTCACTTCGAACTTTTCACTTTAATTATATTTGCTTTAGCAATATTTTATGATATGCTGCCGCATTTACGGTTTTTATTAAACCTCTTTTGCACTATCTAAGCACAGGGGGAAGTGGGGGCATGAGGAAACTCGACCCTTTAGTCCTCATGGAGGGGGAGGGAGTTAGTTGGGAAGAGTCGGAGAAACTCTGTTCAGACGAGGAGAGCTCAAAGGCTCTTGCTTCTCTGAACCCAAGGAGTAACTCCGGGCTGCAGTGCTTTCTTTTATTTTTTTTAGGGTATTTTATTTTTTATATCAGCTCTTCGTTGGATGGGAATTATAAGAATCTGTTGGGGGCGGGAGGGCTTGGAAGGGGTTTTTGGGAGGGGGAGGGGCGGGTCTGGGCTGTTCTTGGATTCGGTCAGTTTATTAATACAAGTTATATTTACTGTTTGTCCTGTAGTGCAACGGGGAGTGGGCGGGGGGAGGGGGGAAAGTTGGGGATCATGTTTAACTCTGTTCTCTTTGATGTACTCACTTTAATATGTATTTACGGTAATTCTGTGTTTCTTTGCACGTTAGGGGAAGGGCGGGGGGGTCAGAGTTGAGGAATCTGTTTAGTTATGGTTTTTTTGTTGTGCTTAATGTATTAATGCAAACAAGACTTCTATTTTTTGCTTATATAGAGCATAGTAAGTTGAGCTGGAGGAAACGCTTAATATGCACAAGGTTGCTTTTTACTTCAAAACGTAAGTTGCGATTTCTCCATCAAGAAAGGACTGTTTGTTTTAGTAACTTTTGGACTAATGATGTGACTTCAGTTGTGAAATTTTTAGATTGGAATCTATATAGAGACCTTACGACTTTATTTGTGGTGCTTCTTCAGGTGACAGGTGCTGATAGATTTGATTCATATTTTTCAGTATATAAAAATGGCTGATAAGCTTAAAATCATTTCATTAAACTGTAATGGGATCAATAATAAAATTAAGGCACGGAGAATTCATTCATATTTAACATCACACAAAACAGACGTAGCATTTCTCTTGGAAAGCCATTTAAAAATGATTTAAATCTACTTATGAAATCACCACGATTTCCTCATCGTTACTCTGCTGTCGGTTCCTCTAAAGCGAGAGGAGTAATTATTTTAATTTCAAAATTCCATAAATTTGAAATGGCTGATATGATACAAGATCCTAAAGGTCGATTCCTTCTTGTTAAAGGTACCTTGAATGACCTAAAAGTGACCTTGGTTGCAGTTTACTCCCCGAACCAAGGTCAACTCGGTTTTATTCAGGAAGTTTTTGAAATGCTAGGCTCCTTCCAGGAAGGCTCCCTTATTATGGGTGCTGATCTTAATTTTATAATGAACTCTCAGATGGATAGGAAGAGCCTAAATAAAAAACCAAAGACGAGTCCGACGGATCACAGTGGTAACACAGGCCTATATAAACTTTTTCAGAAATATGATCTCATAGATTCCTGGAGATTTCTTCACACAGCTGAAAAATTTTTTACCTATTTTTCAAATAGATTCAATTCGCATTCTAGAATTGATTACATCGTACTCTCTAAAGATTTGGTCACTAACCTATCGGCAGTAGATATTGAACCTAAATGCTGGTCAGACCACGCGGCTGTGAGCTGTTTGTTAACTTTTTCAGCTAAACCAGACAGGAGCTTTACGTGGCGGTTCAATAATTTCTTATTGAAAAACCCAGAGGTTGTAGCTCAACTTCAACAAGAGACAGAAGAATTTTTTTAAATTAACTCGACCAAAGACTCCCCTATACATATAATCTGGGACGCCTATAAAGCTTTTTTGCGGGGCAGGTTAATCTCCATTTCTATAGCCCTTAAAAAGAAAGCCCTGGAATTAAAACAAAAATTACTAGAATCCATCAAAACACTAGAAGGGGAACATAAAAAAACTTGTAACCCTAAATTGCAGGCCTTAGAAATACACAAAATCTCCAAACAGCTCCTTTACTCAAAACAATCTTACTGGAGTAATAATCCACAGACCATCAGGCTCTTAGCCTGGAGAGTCAAACAAAAAAAATTGGACAGGCATATTCAATGTCTTCGTAACAAAAATGGGACTTTGTTAACTACATCAACTGCGATATCAGAAGCATTTGCTAATTATTATTCATCCATATACTCTTCTTCGAATCCCTCCTTGGACCACATTCATTCCTTTCTTAAAAATACTACTTCCCTACAGAGCCTCACTGATTTGCATAAAGAATCTCTGGATCGGCCGATTAGTGAAACTGAATTACTGCAAGCAGTTAAATTGATGAAGCCTAATAAATCACCAAGCGAAGACGGTTATACTTCTGAGTTTTATAGACAGTTCGCCCCCAATCTTACATCCACACTACTTGATCTATTTAATTCAATTTTGGAAAACGGTCCACTTCCTTCGTCATGGAACCTAGCCAAAGTTATTTTTATTCATAAAAAAGATTGCAATGTCGAGAACCTCGGCTCCTACCGACCAATCTCATTATTAAACAATGACTATAAGTTATTTAGCAATATACTTTCTAAACGTTTACTCCAATTTATAGATCAATATATAGACAAAGATCAGACTGGATTTATTCCATATAGGGATATGACAGATAATATCCGAAAGGTAATAAATATTATAAGTCCTAATAAAAACAACAAGACTCAGGAATCATGGCTGCTATCAGTAGACATAGCCAAGGCATTCGACTCCGTCGAACATGACTATCATATTGCTCTCCTGAAGCACATGAACTTTGGTGATCGGTTTATACACATAATTCACTCTATATACAAATCACCTAATTTTTTTATAAGAACCAACGATGTAAGCTCTTCTTTTAAGTTAATGGCACAAGGCAAGGTTGTCCCCTATCCCCCATTTTGTTTAATTTAGCTCTGGAGCCGCTAGCACATGCTTTAAGAGACGACGCATCTTGGACCGGATTGGCCGTAAATAATCACATGGCTAAATTGAGTGCATTTGCGGATGATATGATCCTATTCATATCAAATCCTAAAGTTTCTATTCCCCTTATTGCTGGTCACCTGAAACAATTTGGATTGCTCTCAGGGCTCACAGTTAATGTGGAAAAAACACTTCTATATCCGATAAATATAAATCTGGAAACTAAATCAGTCATTAGCTCTAAATTTAAGTTTCGATGGGTAACTTCTTCTTTTCACTATTTGGGCATCCATATCCCTTTGGATTTATCGTCATTATTAAATTTAAATCATATAGCAGCCGTAACTAGAATCACGTCCCTTTTAGATAATTGGAAAGACAAAAGCCTAACACTCTTTGAACGTATAAAAGTGGCCAAGTCCCTCCTTTTACCAAAACTGATATTTTTTATGAGAGCTTTACCAATATCTATTCCCGATTCCCTTTTAGGCAAATGGCAATCTATTAATAACTATATTTGGAATTTTAGGACTCATAGAATTAATTTTCAAACTATTACTAGACCAAGACATGAAGGTGGCATGGCGGTCCCCAATCTCCAACTTTATTACGACTCTATAATATTAACTGGCTTAATAAAACAATATAGAGCATCCGTTAAAACAGATTGGAAACTCATGGAAGAATCATGTCTTCCAACTTCCTCTTTTAGTGAAGCCCTATGGAACTTTAAAAACCACAACAAATTTAATAAATGCAACAATCCGTTTATAGTGGCCACCTTTAGGGTTTGGAATAGATATAGTCCATATTTAACACCCCCGGTATCCCTCTTAACCAACTTTACGGGTCAAAAATGGTTTAGCTCTGCGCAATCGGTTAACGCTTTTAGGACCTGGAAAACGCTAAACAAAACTAGATTCATTGATGTGTTAGCACAAGGCCATTTAAATGCGAAAGTAATACTTGAAGGTTCAAGTGGCAAGGTGGTTCCTTGGTTCGAATATTTCCAGCTCAGACATCTTCTCAATTCTACTTTTGGCTCTAAGATACGCTTAAAACTTTCAGATTTTGAAAAACTACTAAATAAGGACTCTGCTTCGATAAAGGGTCTAGTATCAACTGTGTATTCACTTCTTCTGAAATTTAAAAACCCTGATTTTCTATATTATCAAAAAGCATGGCATAAAGATCTAGGGCGTGATCTCAATAAGGACCAATGGTCTCGAATTTGGAGCTCGCCAACTTACCGGTCCCCATGTTTAAACATTCAATCACAATTATATAAGCTTGTAGCTAGATGGTACAAGACTCCTCTTCAACTAGCCCACGCGTCACATGCAATCTCGTCCAATTGCTGGAGGAATTGTGGGCACAAAGGGTCTTACGTACATTTATGGTGGTCTTGTCCTATTGTTCAGTTTTTTTGGACAAATTGTTGTAGAAATTTCGAAAATGGTAAATTTCACATTTCCTATCGTGCCAGAAACTATCTTATTGCATTTGTGGGATGAGATTCCAATTTCTAGGCATATGCAGGACCTTATAGATACTTTACTTACAGCGGCAAAAACTGTTCTGGCGTCTAAATGGAAGAGCACAGAGCTTCCCAGTCTACTTGAATGGCGTATCAAATCTTGGGACCTTTTCATTTTTGACAAGCTAACTATTGAGTTGGAACATCCTCATGCCGATACAAAGAAATCTTACTTTGCTAAGAAATGGTCTCCTTTTATTTTTGCAATTTTAGGACATCCTAATTTTTTGAATCTGAAAGCAACAACCCTATCTGATGTGAATATGTTTATTTCTTTTTAATGTTGGATTATTGAAAGCTTAACTGAAGCACCACATCTAATCTAACCTTAGCGTAAAATTATTTTTTCAAGTTTATATAATGTTTATAATTGTTTATGCTGGTATACTAAGTCACAATTTATGTAACTTGTTCAAGTTTTTATGAATTGTTATTTCAACTGTGTTAATTTTTGACATTTTTGAAATAAAATTTATATTTACTTTAAAAAAAAAAACTTAAGCGCACCACACCAGTACACAAAATGACTTAAGAATGTGTTTGAACATAACTCCAGTATTGCCAGCAATTCCTTTTAAAATGTTAGTTCTAAAAAGCATAAAGAAGCTAAATAACAGCCCTTCATATTGCCATGAAAAGACTGGGTGATTGCATCAATCATATCACGGACAACATCACAGACACAGACAGGCACTGATGCAATAGCTCATGTACAGTGCAATCATAGTAGGCTTACCAGGTTGCTCATTGCAACAACCTCCTGTCCCTGCCTGGCTCTTCCCCACTGTCTCCACAGGAGAAAACAGGGGGAGGGGAATGTTCACAGAAATTGAGAAATCACTTCCCACTGCTGCACCTACAATGCTCTAGGAATTTCCCAAACCTCTATGACCTTTACCATTATGCTTCCCCTCCCCATGCCTTCACCCAAAAGCTCTTTGGATCGCTGTGGCAAGCCTGGGGACCCTAAATCATAGTTGCTCTATGTAGATCTTATTAAAAAGCTGACCTATGGTCCCGATCACACGCAGAATTAGCCACGCAATAGGCATGAATGCCAGGTGGATTTTAAGGGCACGATCACACGGGAACATCTGGCAAGAGTCCCACACCCATCGGCAACCTATCTCGCTCCGCTGAAGAAGCGGAGTTAAAAAATACCGGGGAAAGTCCAGTATCAAACAGATTGCTACAGGCCACAGATGGACTTTCCCCTGTGTGATCACTCCAGCGCGCTCACAAGGCGTCAGGATGGTCTGATCAGGCCATCCCGACTCCATGCCGTTGTTTTTTTCCCCTTCTCAGGATGCGCATCATCGCATACTTCCGTAGGAAGCCCTCAGTGTGGAGATGTGATTCATTGATCCTCCATTTAAGCAAATTGAAAACAAACAGCAAAAAAAAAAAAACCCTCACCCACGATTGCGTCTGATCATGCAGTGGCGGGCTATGCCCGCAGCTTCAAAGAACTGTGTGATCGCACAACTGCGGGTCAATTTCCTCTGGGTTAAATAGCCTTGCTTCCCCCGCACATTATCTCGCGCATGTGACTGGGACCTATGCTGATCAGCTGTTTGGTGGGAAAAGGAAGCACTGTAATTCCCAGCTCTTGAACTAAAAACAAATGCTAGTTCCATGACCTGTATGCTGAGTCCTCCAAATCTGAGAGAACAGAGACCTACAGTTTGGGATGGGTCCATTAGAAGTGTCCAGCATAAAAGCTGTCTATTCACATTATGTGCACTGTCTGTCAAATTCATTGGTGCCCTTGAATTTAGTATTATGGGAAGAGGGGGGGGAAGTTCTACTTTCTTCACATCAAGCATTAATTTTATAAATTTTATGTCCACTTGCAGTCTTTTGTCTAAACTGAATAGACCTAAGGTCTTTAGGCTTTTTTATAGAGAAGATGTTGCAAGCCCTTGATCAATTTGGTCACCCTTTTCTACACCTTTCCCAGCTCTACAACATCCTTTTAGAGATGTGACAACCAGAATACTGTACACAATTCCAAATGCAGCTTCAACAGAGATCCTCACCAAGCCATTCCAATACTGGCTGTTTGATTTTCACCACTTTCTTAATGTTACCTAGAATAGCATTGGCCTTTGTTTCTGCCCTCAGCTCTGTGTTGTTTAACCAGTTAATAATCCACAAGAAGACATGCCCCCTCATTCCAGAGACGTTAAATTTACTGAGAGGCTTTCTTATAAACTTTATGGAAATCCAAGTAAAGCAAGTCTACTAAATCACAGGTGTATTAATACATTCTGCTTCCTGTCAGTTCCTGTTACTAATTCATGAGAGATTATATGATTGTCATCTGAGCCACTTCTCCATATACATCTATTATCAGAAGTTAATTGACTGGCCACAGTAGAGCGAGAGACAGCCTACTCTGTAGTGGCACCCCAATGTGGAAATCATGCCCAGTGGATGTAGACCTGGTGCTCTCCTTAGCTATCTTTTTTGGTATCAGAAAAAAATAGTATCATCTCATACTTGAAGGCTAGTGTTGTCTGTGATTAGGTGTGTCAGGCTAGGATCATCATAGGGTTGTTGTGAGGATAAAATGGAGGAGAGGAGATTCCCCCTCTGGAGAGAAATAAATAAAAACTTTCTTACTTAATCTCCTTACGATGCAGTAATTTATTTAGTATTTAAACTGCCCTGAACTGTTTTCTAAGCTGCAGATTCATAGGGCAATATATTGTATTTACCTCTGCTATGTGTGCACTGATGATATATTATTGTATTCATTTGTATTGTTATAATAGTTCTTGTAAATCACATTGAAAATGATTTATGTAGACAGGCAATATTTTAATATATAGAAAGATATAAATAAATAGTTCTTGGTGCCCTTGGCCCTTTGCTATATCAGCAGTTTTCATTTGCTCCAGAAACTTTTTCTGTCAGATCTAAGATTATGGATATAGTTCATTCTCTACTGACAGAACCCAACTGACTTTAACTTTTCTGGATTGTACATTATGTATGTGTGTCAATTAACAGAAACATATTGACTGGCTATAGGTGCAAAAGGAAATATAATTATGTCACTGAAACACTCAAATGCCTTCAATATGATGTGAAAAAGTGGTAACTGAAAGAAATCATATTTCTGTTCTCCAAGATGCCCTATGCAAATTGACCAGTAAGTACCCATCACACATCCAGATAAGGTAAAAGGAAAATCAAAAGGGAGCTTAACTAATAAGTTTCCTGCTATCTGGAAGTAACAGCTGGAGAAATATAATGCTCTAAGCTTTTAATATCACTAAGATGATGTGATCTTATCTGATGGACCTGTCAAACTCAATTTCTAGTATATTGAACTTTTAAAAACTCCTGATATAATGGTTTTGATGTTGGTTCATAGGAATCTTTAACTTTGGGAGGTAAGAAGTATTTAACTTCAATACTTCATGGCTGAAATACAGAAGGGCACATGGTCATAATCAAAACTGCAACTTTCCATTTGTTGGTGTTTTGTTTTATGGATTTAAAAGTCAGAGCCTATTTTTTTACCAATGCGATCTACTGAAATGTGTGGGTTAACTGTTATTCTGGTGACAGATAGACATTAGTTTATTGCAGTCAAAGACCATAATACAGTGAATACAATTAACATAGCAGCAATCAGAACAATAATAAAATAATATTTCTTATGTGACAATGTATGTTAAAAATGTTAAAACATTAAAAATATTTACAAATTCCATTACCAAACAGGTAAAATTAATTTAACTGATTAGTTATGGTCCCTCCACTCTCTCCTAATACAATAGGCTAACCAACCAAATTTATCCACCATACAAGGCTTTCCTGGATGACACTTCCACCCTTGATCCTTTCCAGTCTTGCTTCCACCCTGGCCATGGGACAGAGACAGCTCTGGTCGCCCTTACAGATGACCTCCGTAGACATCTAGATTGAGGCGGGTCAGCACTGCTGTTGTTATTAGATTTAACGGCAGCGTTTGATACGGTCGATTATGATCTTATGACCCACCGCCTCGCCGACATAGAAGTCCAGGGGATTGCCTTGAAATGGTTTTCCTCCTTTCTCCATGGTTGGGGACAGAGGGTGGTGCTGGGCAAGAGGGTCCCCCTGTGGTACCCACTAGAATGTGGAGTGCCGCAGGGGGCGATCATCTCGCCAATTTTATTTAATATCTATATGCACCCCCTCGCCCAGTTATCTGGAGTTATGGGCTGGGCTGCCATCAGTATGCTGATGACACTCAGCTTTATCTGTTAATGGATGGCCATCCGTCCTCAGTTCCTGGAAATTTGGCTGAGGCTTTGGATGCTGTGGCTGGATGGTTGCGGCAGAGTCGACTGAAGTTAAATCCATCAAAGGTGGAGGTCCTGTACCTGGGTCATGGGGGTTTGGAGGTAGGCACCAGGCTTCCCACACTGGAAGGGACACCTCTGGTGCCAGCCCAGTCAGTGAAGAGCCTGGGAGTAACACTGGATACCTCCTTATCTATGGAGGCCCAGGTTGCTGCAGTTGCCATCAATGTTCCCTCTAAGCTGAGTTAGTGTGAGCTAGCTCACAGTCTTTTAGCCTCCGGCTCACACATTTTTGTCTTAGCTCAGGAAAGATGGCTCCAGAGCAAACTAATTTATGCAGTAGCCAAATTGCTTGCTCATAACTTTAATGCCAGTAACTCACAAAGCAGAATTTTTGCTCACAAGACTCCACAGCTTAGAGGGAACATTGGTTGCCATTGTAGGCAGATCAGGCTACTGAAGCCCTATCTCTCCCCCCAGGACTTAGCTACAGTGACCCATGCAATGGTCACTTCCAGGCTTGATTACTGCAACAAGCTCTATGCAGGCTTACGCTTCAAGTTGATCTGGAAATTACAGCTGGTACAAAATGCAGCGGTGCGCCTGCTGACATCAATGCCTGTGCAGGCCCACGTTCAGCATGTGCTCTGTCAGCTGCATTGGTTGCTGGTTGAGTACTGGATTCGCTTCAAGTGTTGGTACTTACCTTCAAAGCCTTATACAGCCTGGGGCCAACATACCTAAGGAACTGCCGCTTCCCATATACGCCTCAAAGAGCGTTACGCTCTGAGAGTCAACATCTCCTGGTGATCCCTGGCCCAAAGGATGTCCGCCTAGCCTCGACCAGGGCCAGGGCTTTTTCAGCCCTGGCCCCCATCTGGTGGAATATGCTCCCTATTGAGATCAGGGCCCTGCAGGATCTTATGCAATTCCGCAGGGCTTGCAAGATGGAGCTGTTCCACCAGGCCTTTGGCTGAGGCAGCGGGTGGCCACATCAAGGCTCCCTCTAAGCTGTGGAGTCCTGTGAGCAAAAATTCTACTTGGTGAGCTCCTGGCATTAAAGTTGTGAGCGAGCGATTTGGCTGCTGCATGAATTCGTTTGCTCTGAAGCCCTCCTTCCTGAGCTAAGACAAAAATCTGTGAGCCGGAGGCTAAAAAACTGTGAGCTAGCTCACACTAACTCAGCTTAGAGGGAACACTGGTCCACATATGGCCCCCTTCGAGGTTGCGATCTCCCACCTACTGATAACCGGCCATACCTAGTTACATCAATGGGCTGGATTCTCCCTACGGCAAGCATGCCTACTGATTTTATATGTTTTAATGTGTTTTAAATTTTATTGTATTTACTAAAATGTTGTAACCCGTCCTGAGCCCGTTTATTGGATGGGCCATATATAAATGCGAAAAATAAATAAATAAATAAATAAATATTCTGACTTTTATCTGTCAGCATAATTGAGAGTAGAGCCCCCCTACTACACCCTGGATGTGCTTTAGTAATGGGATTTATAAATAACTCTCTATTGTGCTGGTATAATCTACAATCAAAAAACACATGTTCCAAAGTTTCTTCTCCCTTTCTACAAACACATTCCCTTCTCGTGGTTTTATTATAACTGGCTTCTAAAATGGCAGAGGGCAAAGCATTATATCTTAGGATTGTAAAAATTCTTCTGTGTTTGGCGTTCTCTAGCGTTTTAACATACATTCCCAGAGTTAACTTACTATTTAACTTACTTATTTTGGTGTGTCCATCTAGTCCCAGGGTCCAAATGGGAGATTCCTTAACACCTGAAGGAAAAAGGGATATAAGCATCGTAAATAAATTAGATCGTTGTTTCTGAATATTCTTTGCATATAACTCATTGTAGAAATCAGGCATGGACTACTTGGCAAATAGCACCTAATCAGGAAGTGATACAGCTGATGAGTCCATGTGAAGATTATTTATTTAGGGAACTTATATGCCCCCTCTCCAAAGTTCTGCTTATGTTGCCTAAAATAAATACACACCACATAGCACACTTGAATGTCTAGCTGCTGTGACTGATCACATTGTTCACCAAGCAGCAAATATGATCTTCAGGGGCAGTTCAGCCCCGCTTCAAACACGTTTGATTCTAATTCTCTTGTTCACAACATTTCATTGGTCCTTATCCACCTCAATACCATTGCCAGACACTTGTTCAGAATTTCTGCCATCTTGGTTGACTGTGCTGAAAAGTAACACAGAGCTGGGTACCATTACAGCATCATCGCTCTCAGTGCCATTACACCAAATCCCCAGATGACCTTATCAATTATTAGATGTTAAGCAGGACAGGGAACAGATCAGATACAGCAGGACTGCAATGAGGACTGAGTAGATCCAGGTTCAAATCCCCATTCAGTCAAGATGGTCAGTGGGCAACCTTGGGCCTTTCACTTTCTTTTATCCTAACTCCCTCACAGAATTGTTGTGACAAATATAGTCCTCTGAGTTCCTTGGAATAAGGCAAAATAAATAAAAAAATATATAATAGATGGAACTTCACAAGACAAGACAATCTGTGAGTCTAACCAGCACCACCCTCTGCAAATGGCTCTCCAGATGAATTTATTTACTTCATTTATAGCTCACTCTTCACTCCAATGGGGAATCAATATGATTTACATTTACAGCATTCCCCCCACTCCAGTTTATCCTCACTATAACCCAGTAAAGGGTTAGGCGGAGAGTGTATGAATGGCTCACGGTCAACCAGTGAACTTCCATGGCAGAACAGGAATTTGAACCTGGAAACCTAGTCCAACACTCTTACCACTGCACCATGAGTAGAACTACAGATGCCACGAGTATCTTTCCCAGCCAACTGATCTATAAGGGTGTGATCACCAATGGTACTAAAAATGACTGAGAAGTCAAGCTAACTTTGTTTATAACACGGTAGATGCACAAGTTATACCTTCTTTGGAATCAAACTCTAAAACCTCAATTGTCTCCACAAATGAAAAGTCAAACCCAGACCAATCATACGCCATCTTTTAGGTGGTAAGAGTTTCCTCCCAGCCCCAGATAATTCTCTTTCTGTCATTGGAGCATGCTCAACAGATCCCTCCAGCCAATAAATGGAGGTAAGACTTTAGTGTGCTAACTACTCACTTTTACTAGCAAATTAACATGTAACATGATGCAGATGCTTTAGCTACATCTATAAGTCTGAAATCTAGCTCCCTTTCCAATGTATTTGACAAAGTGTGCATGCACACGAGAGCTCATACTTTGAATAAACCTTCATTGCCACTGGACTCTAAATTTGTTCTACTGCTTCAGACTAACACAGCTGACCACCTGAAGGCAGCTAATAGTTAAACATTACAAAAACATAACATAAAAACAATTAAAATTAAAACTAAAATACATATTAAAAGTACATAAAACAGTAGGTAAAGCATATGGCAGGAAGGAGGGATCCTTGAGTGAACACAGACAAAAAAAAAGGTCTTCACCCAATGATGGAAGACAGTGATAGAAGGAGACAAACAAAGATCCCTGGGGAGAGTGTTCCATACTGCATAAATATCCCTGGGGAGAGTGTTCCATAGTTTCGGTGACAAGGCCAAAACAACCATCTCTTGGGTTGCCACCTGCCCAATCTCAGAAGGCTGGGCACCCAAAGCTTTGGAAGAAGACCTTTGCAGCTGGGTAGGCTTGT
Source organism: Gekko japonicus (assembly GCF_001447785.1). Classification (NCBI taxonomy): domain Eukaryota; kingdom Metazoa; phylum Chordata; class Lepidosauria; order Squamata; family Gekkonidae; genus Gekko; species Gekko japonicus. The sequence continues at coordinate 508,017 of NW_015172561.1, read as the reverse complement.
ATAAGAGTAGGTGGGTCTTTCAGAAATGTTGGTCCAAAGCCATATAGGTCAACACTAGCACCTTGAATTGGGCTCAGTAACAAACTGGAAGCTACTTTAGGTGGGCCTTGACTGGAATGATATGATCATTGATATAAAAATATTCATCACATCTGGCTGTAACATTCTATATCATTTAAAGTTTCCAAGCACTTTTCAAGGGCAGCTCCAAGTGGAGTGCATTTGAGTTATCTAAATATTATCAGGGCATGCACCAGAGTTAGGGTTAAGAACATAAGAACATCAGAGAAGCCAATGTTGGATCAGGCTAATGGCCCATCCAGTCCAACACTCTGTCACACAGTGGCCAAAAATACCAGGTTCCATCAGGAGGTCCAGCAGTGGGGCCAGGACACTAGAAGCCCCCCCACTGTTGCCCCCCCCAAGCACCAGGAATGCAGAGCATCACTTGCCCCAGATTGAGAGTTCCTATCTATGAGGGTTGCCAGCCCCCATGCAATATTCCCTCTAACCTGTAGAGTCTTGTGAGCAAAAATTCTACATTGTAAGCTACTGGCATTAAAGTTGTGAGTGAGTGATTTGGCTACTGCATAAATTAGTTTGCTTTGGAGCCATCCTTCCTGAGCTAAGACAAAAATGTGTGAGCCGGAGGCTAAAAAACTGTGAGCTAGCTCACAATAACTCAGCTTAGAGGGAACACTGCCCCCATGTCCCAGTGGGGGCTCCCCCACTTTTGGGGGCTCCAACCCACCACTGGCCAGCTGGTGAAATTGGGCAGTACAACTGGGGGAAACGGGGGAGCAAGAACAGGACAACTGATTTTGCAGAATCGGTCTGTGATGTATCTCTCAGTATTAAAAAATAAGGTTTTTTTCTTGTATTACCTATGGCTCTTTCGATCCTGTGTTGAGTGATAAAATTAAGTTCCTTTCTCTCTATCAGATGGTTCTAAAAGACAGTCTTCAATATGGTGGGATTGTTCAGCTGTGGAGGGATGTGATTTGGCCTCCTCACTTTCAGTTATGAGAGTGGAGAACGTTTTCTGCATAGCCTTAGACTGAGGCTCCCTCCGAGCAATATTTGTGTTGCTTTTAAACAAATGATCCCAATTTTATTGAATAGCATTCCAATAAGAAAACAGAAGGCATATTTTCTTCTCTCTGGTTTTATACAAAGTAACAAAAATAACTAAGAAATCAAAATGTTGTATGATCTCTTTATCAGAGCAAGCAAATTGAAATGGAAAAGGGAGTGGCTGAAAAAGTAAAGGCAGAGCCAAAGGGGAGGGGCCAAATGTAAGGGGTGTGCCTAGAGACAAAAGGGGTGTGCCAAAGGGGAAAGGGGGACCCAGTTATACTCTTTTGCCCAAGGCACATTCAAGCCTGGAACCAGCCCCAGTCTCTTGCCTTGAAAACTGTACAGGATCCCCATAAGTCAACTGTGACTTGAGGGCATTTTGCACCACCACATGTGCAGATAACTGCCCAAACAGCAGAGGCTGTAGGGCATTTTAATGATCCCCTACGTAGCTACTAATTTCCCAGAAGGAGCAATCTGCCATTTATAAACGTTTGATCCATGATTTTAAAAAATTAGGTTTGCAATGTTTTTCAGATACAAAAAGATATAAAATCTGAAGTCTTATGCATGTAAATATTGGAGCAGTCACCAGCAACAATATCTACATTGCACACACTGCACATCTGGGATTCAGAGGATGATCTGAAGGGATGTGATTTCCTATAAGTTTTGAAAGCTAAGCAGTACTCATCCTGGACAGGGTCGCTGAATATCCCGTAAGCCACCGTGAAGAGCATCATATAACAGTAATAATTTTTTAAGGGTACCTAGAGCCATTCAGCAAAAATATGCCCCACTAGTCAGGACTGCCAAGTTAAATCAGAGGTGGGGGAGGAAGAGACACAGCTGGTAATTATCCAAGAAGAAAATGTATACAACTGTCAGAACTGCTAAGCCTTGCGATTGGGGAGGGGGGAAATCAAAGGTCCTTTAGAGCATCAATATGTATTCAGTCCTGATTTGCTGTGTTCTACTGTCCTCCAATGGATGCTCTTGATAATACAGTGCTAGTCTACAAAAGCAAAATTAGAATTGTGGTTTCAAGCTCAAGCAATGCTATATTCTGAAGCAGAAAGTAGTCCCTACCTAAGTTTAACTGTGGCCTTGGATCATCCCTCTTGGAGTCCGAATTATTTTTAGTAAGTGCCAACTAAAGTAACTTTAGATACACTAGTAGAAATATGAATCCTTAAATAATAGAAAGTTAGAAGGATGGTTTTTGGACTTTTTCAGTTCCTCAGCAGTTTATCTAGAGTTTCCAAATAGCAAAATCAGAAATAATGGATAAGCTTCCCAAAAGGTAACTTGCCCATTATCTTCTGCATTCTCTTTCAATATACAGGCACTAGGACGTGTTGGTATGTTTGAGGATACACCCTCCATTTATACAGGGCAATGATGATGCCCAGTCTAATAAGCAAAGTCAGCACTCTGTGTGATCTGGCTGTATACTTAACTTCCCCCTGCCCAGTTCTTCAGTTTAGCATGCAGGGTTTTCAAAGAGATAGAAGGAGTTTTCCAATATATAAACTGATGTGTAAAAAGTTCCCAGAATGCAGAAACTTTAAGTAGTCCCTTGTACACCTAGTCATCTGCACAGTAATGCCAATAGACAGTACTTGGTAAGGTCAACAGGAATAGATTGTTGAGAACTAAAAATGACACTGGCGCAAGCCATGTTGAGCAGCCCTTGCGGTACTACAAACCAGCACTGCAGGGCCTACTCAGCTCAGTAGCGCCAACAATGGCAATTAGCTCATCCATTGCTTCCTCTCCCAAACTGGCAGCAGTGCAGGAGGAGACAATTGGCGAGCTGACACTAACTACCATAGCTGATGAAGGCTGTGAGCCAAGTGGCCCCCCAAGGCATTGGTAGAATTGCTGGGACTTGGCTCTGCTTGCTTCTGGTCACCAGTGGTCCTCTGGGGAAATGGTCCACCAGCCATTTCCTTGGAAATTAAATGGGCACTCAGCTCCTAACACACAAACAGCCTGAAACTGTGGCATTGTATTGGCAGAAAATACTGATGTCTGAGCATATGAGTGAATGTGCCAGCCCAGTTATCTAGACAGTTAGATTATTAATCACATAATTTCCCCAGATTAAGTGTAGGACCGTCCAGTTAGCTTCATGGTTGGTCATGCTGCTATGCTGAATATTGGACATAGCTAAAACAAATATGTACATGGGTTTACCAGCAAAAAAAAAAAAGTAGATAACAGGTGCCATACATTCATTGTTGTGGAACCAGTAATGATTCTACCAGTTTCCTCTGGTCAGCGAGCATCCATGTGCCACTGTGACAGCAGTCCCAAGGGCCAGTGCCACCTCCTGGCAGGAAGCACCAGGGTGCTAAGGCAGCAGTTGCTGAATGGCTAGCAGCATAAGGCATAACCCAGCCTGCACCAGGCACTGCTGACATGTGGCAACTGAAGCCATGGGTTCTCCGCCACTTTCTCCTGTTAGGATCAGTGATGCTGAATGGCCTGAAACTCATGACCTGGACTTGGGGCAGTGTGCTCTAGGCACTGCTAGCCATTATCCACCATAGTTTCTTCTGACAAGAGATAGCAGCAGAGACACAAGAGATGCTGGATAATACCTATAGCATCCTGCAGCATTTGTTATAACAGCCTTTAATTTCAATAGGAACAGCCCAAATATCACTGTGATGAGTCTCCAATTGGGAGAATGTGACAGAGACAACTGAGCTGCTAAATGGCCAGGGGCACCCATACCAAGCTGTACTTGTGATTTAGCACAGATTAAGTTTTGTCATTTTTCTATTCTTTAGAATTACACTCAAGATGAATCAACTGCTGATTACCCTTGTACAGATTTGGAGGCCCTCCCAATATGGGACCCAATTTCAGTTACAGAATGCAAGCAGTTGATTGAATCCCTCCCCTTATGGAAAGCTCCTGGGGAAGACCTGGTGCCTCCTGAAGAGTTCAAGCAAAACCACAGTGGAGGAGTCCAATTTTAGCTAGACTCTTCTCAGAAATTAACCACATCTATTTTATACCTCCCAGTTGGAAACAAGGCATTATAATCCCCATTTACAAAAAATGCAATAGGCAAGTTCTGGCAAACTATCGACTTATTCGTTTACTGGATATCTCTCTAATTCTGTTTAGCTTTATTTATTTACTTCATTCATACCCCCCTCTTTCCACCCCAAATGGTGACCCAAAACAGCTTACATCATTCTCCTCTCCTCCAATTTTTTACCACACAGTAACCCCGTGCATAGGTTAGATTAAGTGTGTGCGACTGGTCCAAGGTCACCCAGCAAGGTTCCAAGCCACAGTGGGGATTTAAACCTGCGTCTCCTGACACTCTAACCACTATACCACACAGGCTAAAGAAGCACTGGGTATTTATTCAGAGGTGGGGCTGGGGAGGGTTTCCTTAGTCGCCTTGCTCCTGGTTTTTTATTGCTAGAAGTTGCATATATAATACCAGGGAAAGTATGCACAGCTATCATTGTAAATCCTTGTCTGACATTTTTTTCTTTCTTGGAGAACCTATTTGAGATGGGAGTGCAAGGTAAACAGCCAATGCTTCACCCTCCAAAAGCTAAAGCATTTGGTCAGCAAGTTCTGTTGCCACACATACCACTTACTGAGAGAGTGCCATGCAGCATCTCCTTGGGACAGATTTGGGCCACAAGCTTCCAGTTGCTGATACATTCCTACTGTAAATGGTTGCAAAATCCAGTAGTGCTCCAACTACAGTGGCTGTTCAGGTACATGCCAATGCCACTGGAAACCTTTAACCTATAGGAAATACTGTAGATACACATAAGTGTTGCACTGCAGAAGTTTCAGGTGGCCCTCTGCTGGGGCTAACTATTATGTAGATTATTTTAATCTCTTGAGTTTCTGACTGTATAACCCTGCAATCAGGAGGAAAATGCAGAAGTGTTGTCCTGTAGAAGATTGTCCATCTGTTAGCCTTCACAAGATAACTGATTCTTACGGTCTGCTCCATCGAGTGTTAATAGCAGATGCAGAAGAAAAAGGGGAATGCCTACTTGTTCTGTCATTTCTGCCCCCACTGACTAGAGATAACCAATATATGAAATGTGTAATAATAATTAAATAATGCAAAAATATAATTATATAACAATATTGGCCAAGGTGTAACCAAGATACAGAAGGAAGGATAATAATGGAAAGGAAAAGTAAAGCCCCAAGTATTTTACTGTGTCTCACTCCAGTAGCATTGTAATATCAAAGTCCAATTTGACGTGCAATTCATCATGGAGTGGACATTTCAGAAGTTCCATAAGCCATAAAAAGCCATGATGCGTAGTCCAGATGCTGGCTGCTGCATTTCGAGTTGTTCTTATTCAAAAGCAATAGGCTACAAATTCAAAACATACACAAATGAGAATGAACATTCATACATCATATATAAATGACATAATATGGAGCTGCAGGGAGAACTCACCCCAATCTCAGTAGAAGGCACATACAAAGCCAGTATAATCAGTCAAGAAGGATTATGGGTCCTTATCCTACCATATGCTGCACCCTAATTTATACCTAATGTCAGGCTTCATCAGCACAGGTGAACATTAGTAAAAGATCATACTACCCTAATGAGATCAAAAAAGTAACAAGAAAGACAGACTGTCATCACTTAGAGCAAACAACTAGAACCTAGCAACTAGAGTGAAAATATTTAGGGAGGGGTACCAGGTTACAATTGCACAGGTCCTTGGTAAACTATTGCTGATTGATATAAGATGTAAAATCCATACTTCGATTCATGCCATAAGGAGGATATGTTTTTAAATCATAAATGAATCTAGTTTCCTTTTGTAATAGGATCTGTTCAATGTTTTGTATTTGAAAGGGCTTGTTTTGATGGCAGTATAGAATCATAAACTTCATTTCATTCACATTGTGACCTGCCTGCATATAATGCCCAACCATTGGTGAATTTTCAACAGCATTATTCACTCTTGACCGGTGTTCCAGTATGTAGCCTATTGCTTTTGAATAAGAACAACTCGAAACGTTATTGTTATATAATTATATTTTTGTATTATTGAATTATTATTACACATTTCATATATTGGTTATCTCTAGTCAGTGGTTTTTGTGCTTTGTTCCTATCCTTGTACACTGGCTCCCCCTCTTTTTTGGTTGATTTCTGCCCCCACAACACAATTTTACTAGATTCCAGGATCTGAACCCTCAGCTGGGAACTATATGTAATGCTCTGAATGCTCAGACTTCACCATTCCTTCAATTACAAGCGAAGGACCCTCAGAGACCTATTTTTCCCTCTGAGTTCCCTTCCCCACACCATTTCCTTTCCCTCCTCCTGATATCCCCATATCCTCACCTCTTCCTGTTTCCTTCCTACCCACCAACCAGCCTACCTTTTATCTGCTCCCCACAATAAATTTATTATTTATACCCTGCTTTTTTCCACAAAGGGAAAGCACAGCAGCTTGTATCATTATTCTCTCCTCCATTTCAGCCTCACAACAACCCTGTAATATAGGTTAGGCTGAGAATGTGTAACTGAACCAAGGTCACCCAAAGAGCAGAGTGAGGAGTCAGGCCTGGGTCTCCCAGATCCTAGTTTGAAATTCTAACCATCATACTGAGATTAGTGGCATGGCTGTTGTCGAACAGCAGGAAGCTGCCAGACAAGGATAAGTCAAGCATGTTATGCGGTAACAAGTCACCTGATGAATACTGTTGAGCCTGGCATTGGTGAGCCCTCCCTCAAAGGCCAAAATATCCCTGGAAAGGATCTTGTCCTGCCTCTGGCCTTTTCCTAATGGAAACCAAGGACTGGAAATACTGTGTGGATGCCCAGCAATGGCCACTGAAGGAGTCTGTATTTTAAAGCCACAGGCATTGCTTCTGTTATGGGGGTGGGGAGTTAACCCCTATTTTTGTTGCTGCTGTTGATTTAGATTTCAGATTTTTGTGCAAACCTGGCACATTTTTCAGGTTTGTAGAAAGATTTATCTTCTCTGTTCCTGGCTCCAGTCTCTGGATTTAAGTATCCACAGACTATCTCATCTTGAGATTAGATACGTTGATTTATATATGCTATTTATACTCTGCCTTTCTCACTGAGACTCAAAATAGGATGAGGAGGCATATAAACAATGAGACAGGACCGGGAATGAAGGAATCTGAAATAAGGCATACATGTTACACATGACATGTTAAACAATGCAAGAAATGGTATTATGTAAGTTGAAGTATAATGAAGTGAGACAAAGATTAAAAAAATATACAGCAATGGATACTCTGTATTAGTAGTATAGCCCACAATCTCATTCTTTCTATTCAAATGTCTTCCTGAATCATTGTGTTAAAATGCAGCCCTATTCCTTTATAAAAATGCCCCCCCCCCCGTTTTATGGAGTTCTGTTTTATGGAGTTTGCAGAAGGCTCAAAGTGTGTGAGCTTTCCTGACCTCATCAGGCAAGACGTTCCACTTGGTGGGAGCCACTATAGAAAATGCATGCATGTGGGGAGTTGTTGATCTTGCCCATTTGCAAGGTGGCACCCATACAAGGCCAGCTCAGATGAGCAAAGTAAGTGTGGCAGGATATAGAAGGAAAGATTGCCCTGCCTATATGAGGATGCAAGGCTAAAAGGGCTTTGTATGCGATGGCCAGTATCTTGGATTTAACCCAGTAACTAATCGGTAGCCTACAGAGCGACTGCAAAAAGAGTCTAATATGTATGCACCACATAATTCCAGAACACTTATTTTGTAGACCATTTTTATGCTGATTCTCCAGGGACCTTCCCAAGGCAGCTACAAAACAAAAATAATAAAAACAAAACATTAAAATATAATGCAGCATTTAAAAAGCCCCAGCACAGCATAAAAACACAGCTCATTAAAAAAAAACAGCTTAAACTAATAGTTACTGAGCTAAAATAGTGTTTACAAAATCAACTCCTTAATTGTAAGGCTGGATGAACAGAAACATTTTGGACTAGCACCTAAAAGTAATCAACGTAAGAACCAGGTGAGCCTCAAGGGGAAGGGCATTCCGCAAGCAAGGTGCCACTGCCGAAAGAGCACTGTCTCTGATTGCCACCTGGCTCACCTCTGAAAGTGGGGGCACGGAGAGCAGGGCTGGGCCAGGCTCAGCAGGCATTGTACAACTTGGCCAGAGTTTTCCCAGAGAGGGAGTGAAGACAGAAAGACAGATAAATGAAGGTTGGCAGATGAGTGGGAAGGAGAGCAGGAAGCAGGAGAATGGGAGAGCATAGCGTAGTGGTTAAGAGTATTAAAACAGTACTAGGGTCCCCGGTTTGAATCCCCAGTCATGTCATGGAAGCTTGCTGGGTGACCTTGTGCCAGTCACACTCTCTCAGCTGAACCTACCTCATAGGGTCGTTGTGAGGGAAAATGGGGAGAAAAGAATGACATAACCTGCCTTAGGTGCCCACTGAAGAGAAAGATGGGGTATAAATGAAGTAAATAAACCAATATTACAGAAATTCTTATGACAACCCTCTAAAGTGAGATCAAATATTACAGTCATTCTTATGACAACCCTCTAAAGTGAGATAGTATTATCAACCCTATATTGAAGATGTCATGGGTGTGTGGGACACACACAGTTGTAAAGAAGGATTGGAGACAGCGTAAAGAAAGCTTGCAATGTGAGGTTTGTGGGACAGAGCAAAAGGGGAGGAAGTGGGGGACAAAAGGGAGGATTCCCAGTCCTTGCAAGCCCCCGTGTTGTATAATATAATATTACTTACCATAATAAACGTGTGATGACTTTGGGGGAAATGCAGTGATAACTTTAATATTCCATGTACATTCTACATTCCTATGAGTTAAGCAGAAATAACCACGTTGAACCAAAGGAAGAAGCTCAAAGAACTTATAGATTCTTCTGAATATAAAAATAGCAATCTCCCTTTTATCAGTAGGCATAAACGTTGCCTGATGCTTTAGCTCCTCCTTGTGGCAAACACTTGGTTAAATATGACAAAGGAAATCCATCATCTAACTTTTAACAGTTTCAGCTGTACCTTCAAAATGCTCCTCTTCAAGAAAAATCACGCACAGTGGCCAGCATCCTTAGTGCCAAGGATGAAGACAGACTAAAAAGGCAGCAGTAACATATGATTTGTTACTAATTTAAACTTTGACTGAGATGGAACTACTCCCTTAAGCCAGACTTGGGGCTGGTTGGAAGTATTTTGTCACCCCTAAGCAAGATACTATTTTGCTTCCTCTCCTTCCATTAAGTCTTTAACACTGTAACTTGGGTTCATGAGAAATATCCTATCGTTTTATTTTTAATGCCTCTAATATTAAATATGCAATACCTCATACTTCTTTTCAAGCATTTGCAATTACACAGCAAAACAGGTCATAATGGGTGTTCAGATTGTGCTTCTTGCTTGGAAACAAAAAGGAGTTTTGTGATACCTTAAAGAGCAGCACTTTTATCGAACAGAAATAGCTGCAGAATAGATTACTGCTAAATGAAGGGTTATGCATAGATTTAAATTATTTGGCTTGTAGAATCCAACAGATCTCATTGGAGCAGGCCTTGAGGACCAGGACTTTCTCCATTCCCTTCCTACTGTAGTCCAAGAGCCCCCGAAGTTTTGTTGCTGAGAAGAAGAGTTGGTTTTCATATGCCACTTTCTCTACCCTAAGGAGTCTCAAAGTGGCTGACAATCTCCTTCCCTTCCTCTCCCCATAACACTCACCTTGTGAGGTAGGTGGGGTGATTGAGTTCTGAAAAAACTGGCTGGCTCGAGGTCACCCAGCAGCCTTCATGTGCAGGAGTGGGGAATCAAACCTGGTTCTCCAGATTAGAGTCTGCAGTTCTTAACCACAACACCACACTGGATCAGTGGGACCTCAAGAACAGCACACATGGCAACTAGAGTCTGTCATGGGAAGGGGGAAATTGGCAGAAATCTCCCCCTCCCTGGTTCCATAGATGGAACTGGCCTTAAGTCCTCAGAAGAACTACATGGTTGGAGGCAAGCCTCCTTTTCTCACCTACTTCTTGAGTTAAATTACGTTAACGTAACTGCAGAAACTCTATTATCAGCAGTTATGGCTACTGTAAGTAGTCACATAGAAATAATAGCTCTGTGTCCACTATTTAATTGGTCACATTTCTGTTCTATTCTCTCCAAGGAGTTCAGGGAGCTTTCTCATTTGCATGTTCAATAGAAGAGAGAGGAGGAAACAACTAGCACAAAAAGAAGCAGCTGCAACATAAAATGAGTGCCACAAGCCAACATTCTTCCATTTTTGTGTACCTTGTACTACCAGCGTTTAGTCTCTGAGCCACCCTGTTCTCCACAGCAACAGCTATAGACAGACATGGAATGCACTTCCAGTCTTTGTACCACCTTCATCCTGAGAACTATCCCCTGGCTTCTTGTCAGGAATTCTGGATGAGCAGCATATTTCCATGGCACAGAGCTTGACTTCAAGCCATAGCACCTTCCAATTTTCAAAAACTGGGCACTGCAGGCATTTAAACAATCACTGAAAGCAGTGCAGCTGTGCTAGCCTGCAAGAAATGGGGGGGGCGAGGGACACCTGCTGTGCAAGCCTTTACATGTTCATTTTAATTCCACTGAGCATGATCACAGGTAAGTGTGCACAGAGTACAGCATTAGTCATGGTGGGGTGGAAAAGAACGTGAAGGGGGGAAGAAACAAACACAAAACCAAGAGAAACTTAAAGTTAAGGCTACAACCTTTTGTAAATAGCCTTTCAAGAGAGCCCTACTGAAATATACCCCCCCCTTTCCAAACATTAAGCCTCCGTTAAAGGGCAGGATATTTTTCTCCAGGACTGTTGGAAACTCTGCCCCTTGGTTAGTCACCAGACCAAAACCAGGCTCCTTCTGAGCCTTTCCTGAGTTCTGAAGGCACTCGGACCCATTTCTCTGATCAGCACCACCAGCACCCCTTTCTCACACTGTCCTGCCCCAAACAGCTGCTTGGGTGTTTTGCTCAGAACATCTCCTCTGGCTCATCTATATAGCTACAGATCTGCCATCTTAATTTTGGCCCAAGACAGCTATAAATTGTCTGATCACACAGCCTCTTCTTCTCTGTGGCACTCTTTTAGGGTTGCCAATGGAAAAAAAAAAAGTTTGGTTTAGGTGGGACCTGTGTGCAGAGCCCAGCATGTTATTTATTTATTGCAGAATCTAGGGGTGGAGCCAAGGGCAAAAGCTGTTCATTTATCTAAAGTGCACCAGTGTTAAGAATGTGAAGCAGAACAAATGGCCTTGCCCCTTGTTAGTCTAGCATTAATGGTCTCATAGGAAAACAAACAAGGGAAAAAAGTCAGACTGTTCTTTTCCCCCTCCTGGAAATCCTATTTAACAAAAATTAATCCAAGTCAAACAAATCATATTTTTTTAAAGTTTCCATCTTATCTCCAAATTAGGGTTTAACTGAAAAGTAGGGAGCAATTGTAAGCAGGTTTGCTTAGATGTAACTCCTATTTAATTCAGTGGAGCTTACTATAAGAACATAAGAGACGCCAATGTTGGATCAGGCCAAAGGCCCATCTAGTCCAACACTCTGTGTCACACAGTGGCCAGAAATACCAGGTGCCATCAGGAGGTCCACCAGTAGGGCCAGGACATTAGAAGCCCTCCACTGTTGACCCCCCCAAGCAACAAGAAGACAGAGCATCACTTGCCACAGAGCCCCTATCTATACCTTGTTGCTAATAGCCACTGATGGACCTCTGCTCCATATGCTTATCTAATTCCCTTTTGAAGCCGTCCATGCTTGTAGCCGTCACTGCTTACTCCCAACTCCAAATAATTAATGAACAAGTTAAAAAACAGTGGACCAAGTACTGATCCCTGCGGTACCCCACTGCTTACCACCCTCCACTGAGAAAATTGCCCATTTATACTCACTCTCTGTTTTCTATTAATTAGCCAGTTTTTGATCCATAAAAGGACTTGTCCTTTTATCCCATGATTTTTGAGCTTACTTAGGAGCCTTTGATGAGGAACTTTATCAAACGCTTTCTGGAAGTCAAGGTAAACAATATCTATTGGATCCCCCTTGTCCACATGTTTGTTCACCCCCTCAAAGAACATTAACAGGTTAGTGAGACAAGATCTTCCCTTACAGAACCCATGCTGAGTCTGCCTTAATAGGTTTTGTTCATCTATGTGCCTACTAATTCTTTCCTTAATAATGGTTTCCACCAATTTACCTGGTAACGACGACGACAGACTGACTGGCCTGTAATTTCCCGGATCTCCTCTGGAACCCTTTTTTAAAGATGGGAGTGACATTAGCTACCTTCCAGTCCTCAGGAATGAAGGCAGATTTTAAGGAAAGATTACATATTTTTGTAAGGAGATCCACAAGTTCACATTTGAGTTCTTTCAGAACTCTCGGATGTATGCCATCCGGGCCTGGTGATTTATCAGTTTTTAAGTTGTCTATCAGTTTTAGGACCTCCTCTCTCATCACCTCAATCTGACTCAGGTCTTTCAACACCCCTCCCGAAATCAGCAGTTCTGGAGTTTCATCTTCCACAGTGAAGACAGAGGCTAAAAATGCATTTAGCTTCTCAGCCATTTCCCTATCATCCTTCAGTACTCCCAGGAAAGTATTCTCAGGACTGTGGTCTTAGGGCCAAACTAGACATCCTCTTTTTAAAAGAAACTCTGTGTCCCCACAGACACACAGCAGCTGTGGGGAATGTCTCTCAGAAAAGAAAGGCATTCTCCATCGGGGCTTGGAACACTGCTCCCCCCCCCCATTTTCCAGTGCTGAAATAGCACTGAGGTGGAGTTATTTCCCCATTTTTATGGCTCCATTTGCATGAGGAAATGGATGGGGAGCAGGGCCTATCCTCTCCCCATTGCAGTGGACATAACTAGGACATAACAGGCTATGATGCACCCATCCACTTCCCTCCCACAGAGGCAAGATTTTCCTTCTGTTACTTTCCCTTTGTGACTGAGCCACCCTAATTACCTGTTTTCTTCTTTCCTGAAGAACTCTGGCTGTCCCACCCTGTCACAGTATGATATTTTACTGCTGTCTCAGCCCAGGAACCTGAGGGAAGGGTTGAGAGCCCCCTTTAACCTAAAGAACTGAAATGGCACTTGAGGCTTTTGGAAGCTCAGAAATAAAATATTTTATTCAACAGAGGGGAAAAGGTCAAGTGAAATCAAAGGTAAAATTTCTGAGGTAACTTGAATACATATCTCTGAAGTAAAATTGGTAGATGTACAGATGTTCTTATATTTCAGGCTAATGAAAGTTTCTTAAGCTATTCACAGTGACTTAAAATCTTTATAATGAGAGACTTTTATTCCAGTGTTTCCCAACACTACAGTACACTTTCTTTGAGTATTCACTGACTCTTTTGATTTCCAGAAAACTGGAACACTCTATCCAGTACCCAAACATCTTCTCTATACACACCAGTACTCTTTTTGAGTTTTACCTGACTCTTAATATTTCACAAGGCCATCTCTAACCACACCAGACCAGGGATCTCTCCACACTTCAGAGCTATCTCCCTGTTTTGACTGGTTAGGGAAATTCTTCTCTCACTAGAAGACCTGTCCTCTTTCCTTGGCCCAAATTGGAGTCTTTGCCTAACTACCCACTCTTCCTTGCCAACCTCCCCAGTTCTCCATCTGTGCTTGCTCTCAGTCAGGGCTGAATTCAGACACTGACAGTACTCAATTCTTCTTGACTAGGGCTGAAATCAGACTGACTCTCTCCTCAGCATTCAGCTCTCAAGTCTTTCTCTGCTCAGCTGGTGCTAACGAATCAGATTCCTTGGAGCAGCCTGTCACTCAAGGCTCTCTGAGTCTGTGACAAATTAACCCTTCACAGTCCTTTAATAGTTTACACAGCATTTCTGAGCTTCTAAAGTGCAGTCCATCACACAGGCATTCCAAACAGCTGCTGTGTGACTGCAGGAAAACAGAGTTGAGTTTGGGGAACCTGGCACCCGACTATTTAAAAAAGAGCACATCTAGTTTTGCCCTTTTTAATATACAGAAGATGGGTTACAGTAATCTGAATAGGGCCTATTAGCATTCCTTTTAATTTCAAAACCAAAATGAAGATAATAGCAGACAAAAGTTTATATTATTTTATTTTCATTTATGCAATACCATTAATGTGCATCATCCTTTACAAAGAACAAGAGAGGTGCCTGCTCCAACAATTTTACAATCTAACATAGACAATAATAAAATGAACAGATTAACAAGGAAGAAAGCTTTATATATTCAAAATGAAAATTTTATAGTTATGATAGCAGATTCCATTTTTGAAGAAAAGCAATACAGTAATGATGGATTTGATAAATATCACAAAATAAAATAGCTTATCAGTTTTCTTGGCGTATTAATTCAGCTGGATATAGATTTCAGTACAGATAGAAATGAAGATATTTAAAATTGTTTTAGATAATACATCCTTTGCTGAGAGAATCAATTTATTTATTGTTTATTTTCCAAGATGAGATGATACTTCCAATGTTTCTGTACTTCATTATCAAAGTATTATAATGCTGATTAACACATTATACTTATATTAAAAGAAAATTCATAATTTCACTCTCTATTATCCAGAATCTTGTTGAAATTTTAGATTCTTTTTTTCCTTTCAGATTTTCTTGTCTTCCTGTACTCCCAAAGTAACTTAGCAATTTATTTATGATACCAGGCATGTTATTTTATTTTATCAATCATTATTTCTTACTAGTTTCTTCTGTCATTTTCAGCATTTAATTCAACATGTAATTCTCTGGCCCAAATACTGGCTGCAGTATGAGAATATTAACCAAACCTCCTGCACCATTAGAACTAGGGGTGTGCATTCAGCTAAATCTGAGCCAAAGAAATACCTGGAAAATAGCTTATCAGTATTCTTGGGGTATTAATTCAGCTGGATATAGATTTCAGATATTGTTCATCTATCCAAAATGGCCAAGCTCTAAAAATTCCGAAAATATTCAGGATTTTCAGGACCACCAGATAGACACACTTAAAGGGTGTTTAAAGGGATTGCGGTCCCTTTAAATGCCTTCTCCAAGCCGTGTGGCACCTTCTGGAGCTTCCATTTCCTCTATAAGAACTGGTCTCTGTTGTTAGAAGATCAGCTGTAGTTAAGGATGGGCATGAACTGGGAAAATGTGATTCAGTTAATGGTTCATGTCTGAATGATGAACTGAACCATGAACTGAATCAGGAGGCTTGTTCAAGAACCAAACCTGTTTGTGGCCCTGCAAACCCCATTGAAAGGGACCAAAGTCTCTTTAAACAGGGTTTGTGGAAAGCCTGAAAAACAGCTGCATAGTAAGGAGACTGTTTTTGGTGGCTTTTGTGGGGAACAGAAAACAGAGGTTTAAAGAGACTCAGAGTCCTTTTAAACCCTACTTTCTGCTCCATCTATTAACCACCACAAACTGAACAAACTGCTCTAAAAGTTCATGGAAGTTTGTGATGGTAAATCACAAACAGGGCAAAATTCATCACAAATTTTGCTTTATGGTTCAGTTCATGCCCATCCCTAGTTGTAATTCCAGGAGAACTTCAAGCAGCCCTACCCCTGTAGGCCTTAGTTCTGTATCTAGCATGTAGTGGTATAGCATTACACTGATAAAGAATGGGGAAAGTTAACATTCAGTTAAAGGAAAGCCAAAAATGAGTTTCCTTCCCACTGTGCCTCCACAGTGGGACTCCCAAGTCCCCCACAATAGCAGGAGACCTCCCACTCTGGATTCCTTCAGCAAGTCAGCAGGGGAAAATGGGGCATTTGGTGCTGCACTGACACACATCACTTCTAGTGCAAAACTGGAAATGATGTAATCACATTGGGATAGCACTCTAGAATTCACCCATAAGACCATGGATTACTGATTTCACACCAAAAGTGGTGTCATGTGTCAACACAAAGCCAAAATTCATGTCCCTGCACCTGAATTTTCCTGTTGGGGTATGAGATAGTGTTGGCATCCCTACTCCACAGCATTGCTAGACTATAGGATGAGAGGATATGATGTGTTCAGAGGCACACAGTTTTCCCATGTTTTAATAATCCTTGTACAATATCACCAGCCTGGTGAGGACATTCTGATTCTATATAAGCATGGGACTTATTTGCATTCTCTGGCAAAATGCCTACATGGAGGAGTGTAGTGAATCTGTTAGAACAGGAAAAATAATATTTAAATACAATACAGCAAACATCTGCACAAATAAAAAGGTACACATAAATGTACATTTGTGCCAATGCAATTATTTTTGATACTATATTAATGGGATTATAAATTTTTGATCAAACTGTGAAAGAAAAACTAATCGCTTTTAATTTACATTCCCTGTATAAACATAGTATCCTACTTCACTTGTGGGGGGGGATCACCATATCCATATTTTTCTTTTCCCTTTTTCTTCCTAGAGAATACTATTTCAGGTTTAATCTCAATACAAATATTGATGAATGACAAAGACTATTTGTCAAGATCTAAGGTGAAAAAGAAAAAGAAAGAAGGAAATGGGGGGGGTCTCTCTTGAATAATCTCCTCTAATTGTATTTCCCAAAATTCAGATGCTAATGAATTAGTAGATATTGAAAGAGAAATAACAGCTGCAGCTTATCCCGCTGTGTTGCTTGGTAATGACAATGTTATACCACATTAGCAATTGTGACATTAATAAAAAAAGAAGCCCATAGGATTAGCAGGCGACAGCTGACTTTAGTCAAATGTAGGTCATGCTTTGTTTGCTCAGAGCTGGGTAATAAATTTCCAGGTAAGTGCTCTCATGTGTCACACATGTACACCAAGAGCATCATTTCAGCCACACTCAATGAGCCACATTCTTGTATTTCTGTAAGCCATTTCTGAATTACTGTTAAGCGTTTAATTCCACCACTGCTTCTCTCAAGCTATTTAAAGGTATTAACTCATATGACACTGATGTGTGGGTTTATTCTTCCCCACCTTCCCCATCATCACAAGTACAAGTTAATAGCATCTTGATCTGCTTTCCCTTTCACCGGAAGGTAACAGCAACTCCTCTGAGTGTATTTAATAAAAGATATTGAACAAGTCTCCAAACCCAGAACATTTTGCTGCTTTGGATAAAGGAAGGAAACACTGTTTGGACCAACGCCAAGCAGTAGCAAGATATTTAATACCACAAAAGACAGGCTTGGGCAGGTGGAAGGAAATGTAAAAGGAAACACAAGAAAAAGCCTTCAGTTACTACTTCCAAATACTCTTTTCTGAAGCTCCCTTAATTTGTGCAGCTATCAACATTTAGATTTTAAATGCACCTCTGAGCATGGTCAAGAGATATGGACACGGTGATCTTAATTCCAAAATAAAAGGTTAATACTCAGACGAAATCTTTCCCAAACACAGTACTTGATCTTTCTTGGCCTGCACATTGTGTGTTAACAGCAAAACCATATGTGACACTTGAGAATCACAATCAGGTGTCCAATTAGATAATTTAGCCGCAGACAAGAAGCCACCGTGTGTGAGAGAGATTTATTTTCTTACTAACTTTATTCCCCACTTTTCTTGCAAAGGATGAGACAAAGCAAAAAGAGATTTTTTTTAATTTAATGTTTTTGACATTTTACAGATAAATCATAATGCAAGTCAATATAGACATTATGCAATAATTATTACACAGCAAATCTATTAAATGGAGAGATTGAGAGACTGTAGGGAAGTTCACAACATGGCCAGTGACAGAAAACTGAGGAATTTGGACAAATTAAAGCACCCGTATGTCCATCTCTGGATCTGCCCCCACCAACTTGTCCACTGAGTGGTTGAAGAAGAGCAGAGAGGGGTTGGCACTGGACTCCCATTTGGTGGCACCAGAGGTTGCTTAGAATTTCATTCTGGGCCTGGAAGTGGGAGGCAAGGCATTGGCCCAGTCACCATGGCAACAAGGGCCAAGTGAGTCTAGGCAGCCTCATGAGACTTGAATAAATGCCAGACTCTTAGGGTTCAACTCAGGGCAATGAATGAGCAGCTAGGGTGGAGACAGAAGCATCTCCATTGCCTGGCAACTACCACCCCTCTTCTCCACTGCCACTGAGGCTCCTCTCTCTCCCTTCCCCCACCTTTACCTTTTCAAGCCCCCTCAGCCAGAGGAAGGCTGCCTAGGGTGAAGCTACAGACATCCCCTCCTCCCCAGCTGAGTTCTTCACTTACCAATCGTGGCCGTGGAGAGCCTCAGTAGATGCATCAGGGCAGGTAGGCAGGACATGAAAACCCACCATATCTTTAAAAAGGAGCACACGGTAATCAGGAAAAGGGCATGGAGGTAAAGTGTTAACCCCCTCCTCATGCTGCACCAGAGCTCCAATATGAATTACGTGCACCCCTCCAATCACAGATCCCCCAGCATGTCATTTGCACCATTCGTACAGAATTGTACCATTGATGGTAACCACTGGAAAACAAAAGGGGAAGTATGCATCTGATCTGCAGCTTATCTATGATGTGCTGCAGTTTATCTGGGTTAGGTCCACACTGGTGGACATTTTATGCATGCTTGAATCACATATTTGAAAATTCCAATGTATGAGATACAGCATGAATAAAAGTTTAGTGCTCCATTCTGAGAACAATATGGTTGTATTACTTTAGCATAAACAGATGAACTGACTTAACATAAACCATGCATATTTAACCCAGGCAGCAAATCACTGGTGAAGACCTTGTTAAACTGGCAAGCACGTAAATCATTTCTCTTTTGGACAACAACACATGTTATTCTCATTCCAAAGGAAGATTTCCTGATTTGGATTTAAATGGACATGGTTGTTTCATTTAGCTGGGGGGGGGGGAAGCTGTTTGAAGGCAACAATAATAACAATTCCCCCTTCCCCCCCTAGAATACACGATTATCCAGGGGGACATGACATAAACTGGCTGCAAACATTTTTAATGCGTGCCAATAATGTGCCATCAGAACATGATATGGTGATTATGACAATAAGTGGCCTGAAACAGCCATCATATCATGTGTCATTGCGGATGCTATTGCCTACTTTTAGCTGAAGTGTTTGAGCCTGAGGGGAATCCATGCCAAACTGTGTACGATTCTGGGGTGTAATTCCCGCCTAATGGCTTTGCATCATTGTTAAAGAGGAAAAAGGGTAATTGTGTACAGTGCTGTTGTTATCTTATCAGCCTAGAGGGGAAGCGCTAACAGTTTTCAACAATCCTTCATACTTCAATAGTGCCTTTCATAAGCACATGTCAAGTGGTATTACTAACAGTGATATTAAGAGCATGCATACTACATATTTACCAACAGTTAAGAAGGGATAAATAGCACACAAATGATTGGCAACAAAGTGCATAATTAAATAGAATAAATGTTATCTATAATAGAAACAGAGGCATTTCTTAGTGTTTGCAAACCTGCCAGGTACGTGCAGATCCCTCTGTTTTAGATTTAGATAGAAACAATTGCTGTATGAGGGAAGAACTGGGTATGTTGGTTTAGGAAATTAAAGCTTGCTCCATTATTATATGAACAATAATGATCTAATCCAGATGTGTATATTGTATGCCACTATGGCCCTGGTCACATGGGCCGGATATCGCGGGGGGGGGAGGCGTGGTAAATTGCACCGGTGCAGTTTGATCCACTATTATGCGATCAGATGTGCCAGCGGCACACCATGGAGTCCTTCCCTCATGGCTTAACTTGCTATAGCACTTCCATACAATCTGATGATCAAGCAGTCAAAGAAATATACTTTGTATGTCCTGGAGAAGCAGAGCAGTTGAAAGGAAGGAAATAACAGGATCAATTCATGGGCAGTCTCTCCCTGGGGGTCTTGGCAAGTCACATGATTTGCTTTCACATAGTGTTCATATTTCGGCTTAGTGGTGTAGAAGCACAGGGGGAATCATGGGGGGGGGGGCCTAGTTGCTTTTGGAGGCCCTGGGGAGTAGAATGCAATTGCAGTGGAAAACCCAGTACCATCCTTATATAATGCTAAGATCTTTGGCAGATCATTTCTAAAGCCAACCACCATCACTGTTCCCTATCACTTGCTGTGAAACTAAGAAGATCAAGTGTTTGATTAGCTGGAAGTGACTCATCTCCTGGACAACAGCCACTAGTAAGCAACTGAGGGGAAGAGATTTAGAATTCCTTTGCTATACATGTCCAACAGACTCATTACACAGCATATTTACAGTGAATAATGATCCCAATCCCTTCAGTTGCTAGACAGCAGGTATTGGCATAAGGAATGTAAAACGCTGTCAAGTACACAATTAATTGCCTAAAGTCATGTTCAAACATTTTTAGGCTGTATATCTCTTGACAATTGTCATGGGATTTTAATAATGAGAGGGCATCACAATATACTTGTATTTCCTTCTTTAATTAACACATGTGGCAATGAACTACTGATCACTCAGTCATGGAAATACTATGCTGCTTCACAATTGCTGAGTGCAAAATCACAGAACTTTGAGACCGCCAACTTTTGGATCTTTGAAAACCACAACGCCGACGTAACAAATTAAGTGCTATGCAAAACACAAGGTTTTGAATAGGATCACAGGAAAGCATCATGTTGGTACCAGTGGTATATTCAGAAGGCATTACTCTTCATAGATAAGTGATTTTCATGCAGAGGTCTCAACTTTCTGATTTACTTGCTTATGGATTGAATACTGTGTGGTCAGTTTTTATTGACTTGTACATTATAATAATCAAGGAAACAGCCTTCCTACCTTCCTCCACCCCATGGTGCAGTAGTTTGTCATATTTTATGAATTATAGTAACTAAATGCAAATAAGAAATGTTAAGAAGCTGGATTGCTGATTGCTAAGATTGGATTTCTACGAAAAGTATTTCCCAGTGGTACTTTGCAAGCAGATCTTGCTTTCAGATGCCTGAGGTTAACAAACATTTATTTTGAGTGCCTACCTGCTATACATTATGTGCGGTGGTAGAGAATCTTAAGACGATGAGCTGCAGGCTGTGGAAGGTCAGTAGTTCAGCAGTTCAAGACCCGGGTGCTGCAAGACAGGGTGAGCTCCTGTCTCTAGTTCCAGCTCCTGCCAACCTAGCAGTTCGAAAGCAAGAAATTGCAAGTAGATAAATAGGTACCACTTCAGTGGGAAGGTAACAGCGTTCCATGCGCCTTGGTGTTTAGTCATGCCGGCCACATGATCACGGAAATGTCTTTGGACAGCGCTGGCTCTTCGGCTTTGAAACGGAGATGAGCACCGCAACCCTAGAGTCGGATTCGACTGGCTTTCGAGCAAGAGAACCTTTACCTTTAATTACCTGCTATACATTATGCTTAGACTTAGAGAATCCTGTGAAGATGAGAACTGTGAAGATGTTTTGAAGCATATCTTCAGCTGATCTTTCTGATCCAAACTTTAATACAGAGTGGTGCATGAACAGAGGAATACAGGGCTGATTCTGATTGGCATTTCTTACCTCTTTAGTTTAATCCTTCCAACAATGAGATAACAATACCTCAGGTTCCACAATCTGTTTCATTTAACTGGAGAGCATTCCTTGAGAAAGCTGCTGCCCCCACATCCATGCTGACATAGCTTTTTTAGCCTCATAATATCAGAAAACTGGAGCAAACTCCACTGGATTACGCTGTAATAGTGTAGAGAAGGTGTGAGCAGTCTGCCTAGACTCTAGAACTTGCTACTCCGGGAATAAGGGAAGGATTCCTCCTTGTATCCACTGATCTCTTTGTCAGCATACTTGCTGTCCCTGAAAACTGTAAAATAACTTAAGGCTAAGGAAGGAACACAGAACACAGCCATGTTTAGTGCTCGACAGTAAATCTTTTTAAAATGCACCATGATAAAAAATCCTACTTGCAGTCCCAGGGGCAGGGGAGAGGGATGGGAAATAAAGCAGACACATCAGCTAGAGGGAATAATCAGGCCACAGATTTTATTGGATGCAACCACAAGAGCATTGGCACATCACAGAGCATGGATCTAGCATAGGGCAACCTGCCTCCGGGCAGAGAGCACCAGCCATCCTCCAGCCCACCTGCTGGGGGAGCAACGTGGGAGGACAAGCCCTGGGATCCACATGGGTACATGCCACTGCGTGGTTCCATTGCCATCTGATGGCTAGAGCCAGGCGACAGCCCCTGAGCTGGGTATATCACTGAACAGCCCGCCCACCCCCAAGACCCATTACGGGGGTCACCCAGACAATGGGAGGCAGGCACGTAGGCACATCCTCCCCCAAAATTAGATCTGGCCCAATGCCCAAACCACCTAAGAAAAGCTATGACAAGAGCAAGGTATCAGACCCCAAAAAACAGAAGGCGACAGCCCCTGAGCTGGGTATATCACTGAACAGCCCGCCCACCCCACCAAGACCCGTTACGGGGGTCACCCAGACCATGGGAGGCAGGCACGTAGGCACAGCCTCCCCCCAAATTAGATCTGGCCCAATGCCCAAACCACCTAAGAAAAGCTATGACAAGAGCAAGGTATCAGACCCCAAAAACCAGAAACCAAACACAACTGCAAAGCATAAAACCAAGGGAGGGTGGCCAGGGAAGCAGGAGCCAACTGATGATGCTGCTCTGGTTGGAGCTGCCTATATACAGGAATGGTGGACCAGAGAGAAAACTCTGGCTTTCAGGTCTGCCTGATAGCCCCACACCCCCAGCTGGCCTGGGTGCCTGAGTGGCTGGCCTTTCTTAAAAAATAATAAGCCCTTCTCTTTGATTTTATCAAACGCACAGACAGAATACCCATGAAGCTGTGCAGAGTCACATTGGACATTCCACAATTCCAACACTGGTTAAATTCAAACATCTGGGTGCCACAGGACAATAGCCCCACACACCCAGCTGGCCTGGGTGCCTGAGTGGCTGGCCTTTCTTAAAAAATAATAAGCAACATAGCCCTTGTCTTTGATTTTATCAAACGCACAGGCAGAATACCCATGAAGCTGTTCAGAGTCACATCGGACATTCCACAATTCCCACACTGGTTAGATTCAAACATCTGGGCGCCACAGGACAGCCCCAAAATCGTATGTGACTGATGCCAGTAACTGCATGGAGAATTAATTATCTGTAACTTCTGGTTGTGAAGTTAAGCCAATAGTTACTTCTCCTCCACTCCTTCAGATTTCCGAGTGGAAATAATGGGATATTAGCTCAGAGCTCAGCTACATCATCAAAGTTCACAATTGCCTCCACTTATATGAAACATGATATTACACAGAATATGCTTAAAATAGCTATTGAATGCCTCCTTGAAATCTAGATCTACGCATAGGGAAGAGCAATGTACACATGGAGGGAATTATGGTGGCAGCCTTCAGTCTTTAAATGGCTTTTAAAGGGGATTAGACAGATTCAGGAAAGATAGGTGTATCAGCCATTACGACTAAAGAGAACCTCCACATTTAGAGGCAGTAAATTTCTGAATACCAGTGCCAGGACGCAACATCAGGGAAAGGCCTTGGCCTCTATGCTCTCTTGTTGGCTTTCTAGAGTAACTGGTTGGTAGGGTTGCCAAGTCCATCTTCCACCCCCAGCGAGGGACTTTGGGGACATTCCTGGAGGGGGCGGGGCATCCCCAACGTGATGACATCACATTGGGGACGTCCGCCGCCCCCCACCCACCCGCCCGCATGCCGGATCTCCAGAAACGGCAGTTCCCTGCACTTAAAGGAGCCAGCTTTAAGAGCAGCTGTGTTTCCCTTTTAAATGCACGAAGCTGGCATTTCCCTGTGAGCCTGATCTCAAGCGGAGATCAGGCTTGGGAGGAAACACAGGCTTGGGAGGAAACACGGGTTCCACACACTTAAAGGGAGAGAGAGAGAGGTGGCTGTGGGTGTTGGGGGTGGGGCTTCCCCTGCTGGCCATCTAGCCAGCGGCAGGTAACCACCACCCCAAAAAAATGGGGGACCCCTGGCAAACTGGGGGGTTTGGCAACCCTACTGGTTGGCTACTGTGTGAGACAAGATGTTGGACTAGATTAACCACTGATCTGATCCAGCAGGACTCTTCTTATAACTTATATGCTTACAAATGTCCGTATGTTTGGTGCAAGATCGGAACAGAGTCTACAGTTATATGCGGACAGATTCTGTTTTGACCTTCCTCTGATCAGTGAAACACTGTGTAGGTCGGGGACAGAGCATGGCCTGCCACAAGGTTTCCCCCCCTCCCCAGAAAATGTGTTCAGTTAATGTTCTTTGAAGGTCTGGGAAAGGTTTTAAGGACAATTAAACCATTTGAGAGGGTTTTTCCTCATCAATAAAGCATACACATACCTTGAGTCAAAGTCAAAATGTTACCACAGCCATTTCTAAGTCATCATACGGATGTCGTTAAAGCACCCCAACTTTTAAAGCAAAGGGATGTGGTCAGCACATTCCTCACTGTCTCAGGGTTTCCTCAAGTGAAGGCATCAGATCTCCAGTTAATAGCTGAATGCTGCAGAATTGTAATCCAGTATGGATTTCTAACCACCAATATTCAGTTGTGTAGTTAACATATCTAACCCACTTCTCTCTGAATATCACCTACTCAAATGAAGGTCAAATATGAAAGAATGTAAAAACGGTGTATGTTTGGTACTAGTTTCCTTCTTCAAAGTGTAACAAAATAAACATGCATCTTGTTTTTCCTTTAAGAATAAAAAGTGTAAAAATGAAAAGGGGGCAATCCTACACCCACTTATTTGGGAGTAAGTCCTATTTAACAAAGTGGGAATGACTCCTGAATATTGGATTGTGCAATAAGTAGGAACATGTAACAGTAATATCCACTGTATATTGGATTGTGACACAAAAAACCCCACATTCTTTAAATAGTTTCTTGTTGAGATATCTCAGCATGAGTGCTGCTGCCAAGGTGGAGACAGTGGGTATACCATGTCACCTGGAGCATGGATTTGTTCCACCCATGAATTTTTCAAAAACAGTTCTTAAATGTTGTTTCATTTCCATATGTTAGGTGCTCCAAAGACCAACCACTTTACCTTCCCAGCTCTGCTCACCCAAGATTCCTCTAATTCCAGGGCAGACTTTTCAAGATCCCTCTCATTATGTTTAAGTGGTCCTGGTGAGAATGTCAGGGTGCTTAAAGCAGGTAAGTGATAGCTTTGAAAAGTTACCTATTTTTAAGGCATATAAGCAAGTGAAAGGTTTGTAATTTATGGTGTTCTTTTCCCCAAACACTAACAACTTATAGATGTACAGACTTAAAGGGTAAAAGAAGTTTCTTTGGTTATTATAAAATCACCAATTTTCCATTCGCTCCTTTGAAGTCTCATTTAGAAATGTGGCAGCTTTCTTTTGTCAAAGAGTCTGATCACAGCCCTGCTCACCATTCTAAGGTTTACATTCATTACCTAATATTGATTATTCTTTTACATATGAGTTGGTATTGATCATATTTGTTGAAGAAGATGCAAAAAATTATCATACGTACAAGACAAATGACTTCTGCTCCTAATAGATAAAGTATTAGCCTTGCATATAAAAAACATCCATAGCTAACTGGACCTACTGAAGATCACAGTCTGGATAAGCAGCAGTAACGTAGAGGAGCAGACACCACTGCTATCAGGGCTCTTTTTGTAGGAAAAGTCCAGCAGGAACTCATTAGCATAGTAGACCACACCCAACAGCAGAAACTCATAAGCATATTAGGCCACACACCTGACAACACAGCTAATTAGCATATTAGGCCACACCCCCAAGTTACCAGAAGTGTAGTCATCCATCCACACCCACCTTTTGCTTCTTATTCTGTTTACCCTGTTTGTTGTCAAAACCCAGGGCTTTTTTTGTAGCAGGAACTCCTTTGCATGTTAGGCCACAAACCCCTAATGTAGCCAATCCTAATGAGTTTCTGCTGCTGGGTGTGGCCTATTATGCTAATGAGTTCCTGCTGGGCATGGCTAACTCGGGAGCCAGCTGGAACTCCGTTCCTGTGCGTTCCTGTCCAAAAATAGCCCTGACTGCTATTAATGTTCGTCTTCAGCTACTCATGCAAGTCTCCTTCACTTGGCCGTATAAGATCACACAGATCAACTCACAGAAATGTCTTTCTCCATCAAAACAGTTCATTGCTAAGATCTGGCAAGATCAGATTAATCAGTCAGGATTGATTACTACAAAATGGTAGTGCATGAATACAAGTCTGGACTTATAGAATAAAACCCTTATCCCTGCCTGCGAATCACTTGTGGCACCTACACATTCAGCAACATGACCTTACAGCAAAAGGAACTCTTACAGACCTTACAGTTATAAGAAACTGATCACTCACGATGTTCCTTTGGAAAAAGGTAAATCACCACAACTTGTAACAGTGCTTCCAAAAAATCTGATGGTCTGTAAAAAAAAAATTCACAGAAGGGGATAAATCGCTAAATAAATGAAAAAGGAACACTAGTAATAAGTTTTGAGGCTGGCATTTATAGCATTATAAGTTCTAAATTCAATATCCCTAACCCCAGATTGCACCAAAAAACATTCCATACCACTGGGCTACAAAGTAGTAGGTCTTTCAAACAAAATTCTAGGAGCCAGACCAGCACCTTACTCTCTGGGCCACCGTGTCATTTGGCCGGAAAACAGCTGCTGGCCTGATCTCTACTGTGTTAACCACTATCATTGGAGATAGCTAGAGAGCAGCACTGCAGCTAGTAGTACACAGACACAGTAGTAAATTATAACCTTCAGTTCCAGCTATTCTGCCAGCTACACCCTTCAGTTTCAGTGGATGTTTCCATG
Source organism: Gekko japonicus (assembly GCF_001447785.1). Lineage (NCBI taxonomy): Eukaryota > Metazoa > Chordata > Lepidosauria > Squamata > Gekkonidae > Gekko > Gekko japonicus. The sequence continues at coordinate 481,137 of NW_015172561.1, read as the reverse complement.
TCACATAGAGTGCTGGGTATTCAGATGATCTTGAACAAGATTTCATAGTGAAATTAAGCAGCACACTTGTAGTGTGCTTCTTTTGAATCAGTGATAACTTTAAATAGTTAATGACAAAATATTTTTAAAATTGCACTACTTCCTTTTAGAATAAATGTCATGGATCACAAGCTTTTCTTTTATTGTAGCATTAACACTAAGCCAATGAATCATGTTGCAGAGACTTCGGGTGCTATGATCAATCCATTCAGTTTTGATTTCTCCTTGTTCCTGTACAGGTGTGGCTATCAACCTATGATAACCAATACCTACAACATACATATTTGGCTGCACTAGAAACTTCAAATATAATGTGGCTGTCTTCAAGAAAAGGCTAGCCCTTCTCTACAGCACAACGCAACCAATGAATTTGACTGTGACACTCCAGGGTCTTTTATTACATTTGCTGGAGAATGAATGAAGAGTTCCCAATCGCTTGACTACCACCATTTGAGACCTTTTGTTTAAAAGCATCTCTGCAGGAAGCAAATTAAGGCATCATTCTCCCAACTCAACTTTTACATATATATACACCAACTGCATGAAGATGCCTCAAAGACACTTTCAGTGACATTTGTGACTTCGGACATCTGCAACTTTGGACTCAGGAGTGGGTTTACTGAGCACTCTGTTTCTCATGCCTTTTTCAGAAAGATGCAAGCAAAGACAGCAATGAGGTGTATCAGAGAGAAGACATTGTTATGTAACCCCTCTGAAATATCACATTAGCTAGTGTTATTCAGTCCAATGAAGACTTGACATGCTGTGAACTTCAGCCCATGTACGATCACCAGACAAACGTATGTTGTTTGAATTCCCTCAATTATAAGTGAGCTGGGGAGGAAGGCCTAATTGGCTCATCAAAATGTTCCCTGGTGAAGTTCATCATGAGTACCATTCTATAATGAACAGTATTGCACCTGTGCAGTAGCTGCTTGGCCATTGAAGCTTGCATCTGCTTTTGCCCAGTAGAAGAACTAAGTCCAACTAAAACTAGATCTTAGGTCCAAAGTAGACACGACCTCTCCAATAAATCAGGTTGGAGTTCCCTGACCCAACTTATAAACAGACATTACATTGGGATACTAATGTTCTCAAGTACCTCTGGGGCCTGATTCAGCTTGGAATATGGTACAGAGGTGGAGGAGCTTCAGCATTTCCCTCCTGCACCATTTTTCTGAGCCAAAATGGCATATTTGTTCCACATGCTGCAGACATCACATCTAGTTTGGTCCTTATTTACCAGAGAACAGGCAGTATCTGATGGTGCCATGTTCATCCAGTTACTAGCTTGCACTCATTGGAAATTTTCTTTCTCACCTCCTTTTCCCATTGCAGCCCCAAACCCAGACACACTGTTCCTGAGGGTCCATGTCCAGGATCAACATTTGGGGCTACAATGGAGAGAGGAAGCAAAAAAATTGCAGGGACAGAAATACTTTCATCTATGGAAAAGATCCTGTATATCTGAGCCATTAAACTGTACAACTCTTATAAAGCATTAATCTCCTATAGTTTGTTCCCCCTTCACATCTGCACATTGGGCTACATGACTGACGTTTACTAGACTGGTTCTTGCTCCTGCATAGTCAGTGATATTGACTTAACAAGTGATGGCAAGAACTTTTTGCAAGGTTCAGGGAGAGACACTGAAGAAACAGAGACAGTACGTAATAAATTTCTACTTTAAAAACCTCATACTGATTTTTTTTTCCATTTTGCCATGTGCTCTTTCTGAGTGGTAGCAGCAGCAGATGGATGGTGAGTCAGCATTTGGAGTGCCAAGAAAGCATAACTGTGCATGAAAACAGTTGTAATCAGGCAAACAGACACCTCCAATTTAATCTGGACACGTCTGAACAGCTTGCTGAATGATTGGATCCCTGTTCACCACTGGCGAGCAGGACATAAGCTGAACCAGTGGGCGTTTGAATGTAACTAATAAAGATCTAAGTCTACATTAAAAATAATAATAATAATAATAACCTCCTCTCTCTTCTCATCAGCTTGCTACAATGCATCCAGATCACTTTCTTACCTGTGTTAACAAGCAAAAAACAATGTATGAAAATATGACCGCCACACAGAGGTCATTTCGGGGGGGGACGTGGGGGAACACAGTTCCCCCGGGTGAGGTGCAGGGGGCGGGGCACATGACGAAGCCCCGCCCCCTTCTTCCGGCCACCCCGCTTCCAGCCCTCATTCAGCCAGGAGGAGGCAGGAGAAGAGGGAGGGTAAGTTGCTTCCTCCCCGCCTCTCCCCACCCCTGCCTGCCTGGGGCCAGGGCTGGCCTTCGCAGGGCTTCCTCGCACTCCCGCTGGCCTTGCAGGTCCACCGCCGGGCCCCTGATGTCAAGGGGTGTGGCATATGCTAATGAGTTATTCTAATGAGTTCCTCTAGCTCTTTTTCTATGAAATGACCCCTGCTGCCACAAATGCCTCACACTGGTCCTAGCCAGATCAGAATCTATTTTAATAGGGCATTTGCTTAACAATGTAGATCACAACTTGGCAGGTCAGTATTGGGATCTGTCTGAAATCAGTTTTATAGTCAACTGACCTTTTCCATTAATACAATATATTCACTAACAAACTGCAGTATGTATACATTATTGGTTAACAGAATTCTTTCAGGATCTTTTAAGAAAAGAGCCTGTATTTTAAGAAAACAGCCATTAGCTACTCTTTCAGTAATATTATGTACGCGCACACACATTTTCCCCAGCAAGTAAAGGACTAACTAGTTACTTTGCTAAATGGCTTTATATTGTAGCCAAGAGCTGAGAATTTGTTTGTTATCATTGTTGATGCCCACTGCCTTCATCCTGACTTTTTTTCCACATCACACACTGTGCCAAAAGGTTATATGCAAAGTGCTTGTAGGCTGAATAGGTTCTCATCCAATTATAGGTCTGGATTTTTTAAGAAGACTTAATGACCTGAATGTGTGAGATCGCCATGCTGGAGAAGTGGAATGTTTCTAATCATGGAATAGAACATGCATGGGATACAGTGACTATGGAATGCAACAGTTAATTAGAATGACAGATATCATCGCCGTGTGCAATATTTGGCAGATACTAGTATCTTGGCACTCCCACTGAGTACAAGGTGTTGCACATATACATTTTTAGGTTCAGGGATGGTGATTACTATTCGCTTTGTAGATTGGCAGAAAGTTACCTTCCATAAAACATAGTTTCCTGTTAGTGATGGCTTTTTGGATCTCTTTCACTTCAGCTTGAATTTTAATCAACATTTCAAAGTTGTTCATGGCATCATGTCAAAACAGTGAAAAACTGCTGAGGGGAAGGGCTCCAACTGTTCAGAGATTCATTTCAGACAGGCATGCAGAAAATGAAACTTTCCCAGACTCTTGTGAAGACACCACCCTGGCTGCATGAAGGAGTCCATGAATCTAAGAACTTTTGAACTAGAACAAGTAACATAGAAGCTGCACTGCTGAACACCCAAGGAATGCACCAACACACACATATTGAAGTCAATGAGATTCTGAAAGGCTGCTAGAATTGCAGCTCTGGGCCAATTTCTTCACCCTCACTTTAAACATGAAGCCACATTTTAAAGCTTCTTTTGTCTTTTTCTAGATTCTATGAGAAGTCATTTGGATCCACTACGAATAGTGTTCTTGGTTGCCAAGACTAAATGTGAAATTTAAAAAATGACATTTCCTGTGTAGTTCAAGGGACTCAGTGGTCTGCTTCAGATCCAAGACTCAGACTTGAAAACTTTCTGCTTTACTTTCTGTCATTCCCGCACCCACTTCAGTTTCATTTATTTATTATTTCGATTTATATCCCACCCTTCCCGCAAGCGGGCCTAGGGGAGGGCACAAGTTCTCACCTTGGTTGTTCGTGTTTTTTTTTAAAAAAAACAATTTTTATTTAGGATATCATCACTCAGAATCAACATTTATAATACATTTTTATCCTACCCTCCTCCCTTCCCCCCCCCATGGCTTCCCACAGTGCTACAACCTCCTGCAAAATTCTTAAATTCCTTCTTCCTTCCCTTTATCATTATAAGTTCAATAGGTAACTAATCTCTTCATATATAAATTTCTCTATTTCTTATTCCATATTGTTAAACTTTAACACTCAATAATTATTAAAGCAAAATAAGTTGTCTCTTACATCCCAATTCTTCTCTAAATAGTCTTTTAAATCTTTCCAATCTGCTAAAAAGTCTTCTGCTTCCATATTGTTAAGTTTTCTTGTCATCTTGTCCATTTCAACCATAAAATAGTTCTCACCTTGGTTGTTGAGTTTCAACAAAATTTGTTGTGATGTCTGAATTGGGAGAGGGGGGAGGAGGAACTGTCCCCGACTTGGAGGATCAGAAATGTTGTGTGTAAACCAGGATTTTCAAGGCAAGAGACTAACAGAGGTGGTTTTGCCATTGCCTTCATCTGCATAGCAACGTTGGAATTCCTTGATGTTCTGCTATTCAATTACTAACCAGGGTCGACCCTGCTGATGAGTTCAGGCTAGCCCAGGCCATCCAGGTCAGTACTGACTGGACCAATAGGACAGGAAATATGCAAGGTATCGTCCTTCAATCTTCCTATTACTTTAATTGTGTATTTTCTTAAAGTTATAAAGACTCACTAAGGACTTTTACAAGCCAGAACTGATGGCAGGAGAATTAAAATATCAGAGATAGAATTAGATTGCAGTAAAATAAAAAAACATAAAAACAGGAAGCACAGATAAAATCACACAAGCTATTACTTTACCGTGAAACTGCGACATAAAACCAGCAGTCAGATGTACTCACACCACTAAAGCGAATCCAAACTCAATCTAACAGTAACCGTGCACAGCTTAGGAGGACCTATTCCAAGTGTTTCTTATCTTGATTCATAGTAAGGAAGATGAAAGTCTCCTACGTATCCAGGAGATGTATTCAAAGCACACAGAAAAGAGTTGGTGCGTATACTGGCACATCAGCCTTCTTCCTTGGTATCCTGTCCTTGGACCAGTGGTTGTTAGAGCACAGAGCTATATCCTAGTTATCGACAGCACAGATGAAAACAATCAGCATTCAATATCCAGCTTTATTCCAATAAGAACTCAACATGCCACAACAAGAACATCAGCTTTTAAAAATGGTGTTTACTTGCACTAGGCACAAAACCACACAGATGTTTCATTGTTTGCTATGCCTCAAGCACGTGCCAATCCTGAGTTGTGGTCTGTGCTAAAGATCTTTAGCACTGCACTTTTTTCCTCACTGAGAGGATCTCCCTGTTCTTCTGAAAAATCCAAATATGGCTTTCCTAATTACATTGGCATGTTAAAAGGAAATAATGCCAAAACACATGCTCCAGGGGTAGAAAAGCAGAGACAATTCTCAAATTGTAACCTGCAGAATTTTCTCTTTATCCCAGATTCACACAGAGGCTTTTAGAATTACGAAGAACAGCATTTCAGTCCCCTTTTGGTTGCTGGAACCTGTTCTACTTTATTAATCGTTTCTAATCTTTTCCATCAGTATACCATTCA
>NW_015172561.1:444190-474889 GCF_001447785.1 Gekko japonicus | reverse complement strand
TGATGAGCATGGCTCTTCTTATGTTTCTTCTCATGTGGTACAAGAACCCAGACTCCCTTCTCCCTAATTTCTAATCCAAATCACAGCCAAAAATCTCACCATACTTTAACAAGGGGCTTTAAACATTTACTCCCCCCCTTCAGAAGTTGCCCGTTGTAAAGACATGAATACAGGGCTCAATAAAACTCTTGCAAACATAAATGTACCAATCCTAATTTCAATCGAGTTAGTAAATGTATCAAAGGAAGGAATTTTATAGGTACAAGAACTGTGTATATATTGTATTTTGTGACTGCACTACATTAGACATTTTATACTGAGTGCAGAATACAGAATAACTCAACTTTTATCTTAAAAGTTTCTAGCCCTTCCATCTACGACTAGATGGAGGCAATGAGGAACAGGATAAAAAGTTAATCCCAACACATTTCTGTAGATAGCAAGACCTCTTCACTAAACTCTGAACCAGGATGCTTGAGAACGCCATCCCTCGAATTATCTACTCCCCCCCAAAAAACCTATAACACCTACAACTATTAAGATCAGCTTTACATTTTAGAAGTTCTGTGTCAGCAGGTATGAAGAGCACTGACCACATTTTTCCAGGATTCCACTCATCTATATATCTAATAACCAAAGTCCCTTTTGGGTGTGGATACTTATTTCTGCCAACATAGGGCTCACTCTCCCCTAACAGGTTTTTCTACAGACTCAGGGGACTCTGTGGGACTGCGGAAAAATCCAAAAAGTAAAAAAACAAAACCTGGGGGAGCGGTGAATTCCCCCCCCCCATACCTTTTGAAATGGTCCTCTACTCCAGGCCCTACCACATCGACAGTGAGAGATTAGAAAGTTGGGGGGGGTAGGCTTCTTACTGGTTCCGTCAGTAAAAGGCAAGGGAAGGGGGAAGGGCCCTTTCCAGGCCTATTTTGGCCTTTCAGGTAGGAATCCTTAGGGCCAGGCCAGACAAGGGTTGCCAGGGAAATTGCTGGGAAATTCTTAGAGATTTTGTGATGGAGCCTAAGGAGGGCTGGGTTGGGCAAAGGGAGAGGCCTCAGCTGGATATAATGCCACAGAGTCCACCCTCCAAAGCAGCCATTTTTTCCAAGGAGACAGATCTCTGCTGTCTAGAGTTCAGTTGAAATTCTGGGGGATCTCCAGGCCCCACTTGGCAACCCTAGGCTTTGCAGCAACTTGATGCCATCTCACTTTCATGACTCAAGTAGGCCTGGCTGCTTGCTACTGTTCATCAGCAGCCACCCTATGAAAGCCAGTGTGGTGCAGAAGTAAGAGCTTCAAAGTAGGGTCAGATACCCATCTTGTGGTGGAAGCTGACTGGGTGATTTTGGACCAGTCACACACTTTCTCCCTAACCAACCTCACAGGGTTGTTGTGCAGATAAAAAGGAGGAAATAATAATGTACGCTGCCTTGGTCCCCACTGTAGAGAAATACTGTAATTTTCCTAGGTAGAGGCTGTGGTGGAGGAGAGTGGAGATGGAAAGCTGATGACAGAGAGGCAGATAAAGGTAGGTTGGCTGTGGGGTGGGAAGGAAATAGGGATGCCAACTCCAGGTTGGGAAATTCCTGGGCATTTGAGGAGTGGAGCCTCAGGAGGGTGGGATTTGAGGAGGAGAGGAACTGCAGACCAGTATAATGCCATAGACTCTACCCTCCAAACCAGTCATTTCCTCCACGAGAACTACCTTTGCCAGCCTCCAGGTGAGGGCTGGAGATCACCCAGAATTACAACTGCTGTCCAGGTGACATAGATCAGTTCCCCTTGATGAAATGGCTGCTTTGGAGGGTTCAGTTGCCTCCCCAAGCCTCACTGTCCTAAATCTCCAGGAATTTCCCAACTTGGAGCTGGCAGCCCTAAAGTGAATTGATCTCTATAGCTGGGAGATCTGTTGTGAGTCCCAGAACACTGTCACTGCTGCTGGGGGTGGGGGGAGCAGGTGGGTGGCTGGGACCACTGCCACCACTGCTGCTGCTGTGTGGGATGGGGGAAGAAACAGGCAGGAGGCTGGGAGAGTGATGGGGGCAGAAAAAGAGAGTAATGGGGTGGGGGCAAAAAGAGAGAAAGAGTGATGAGGTGAGAAGGCAGAAAACAAAGCGAATGATGAGGGGGCAGAAAGAGGAAAGAATGAGGAAGTAACATGAATGAAGGAGAGATAGAAAAAGGGGGAGCAGAAGGGAGATAAAGTATGAGAGAGGTAGAGGGAAGAGGTGAGGAAGCAAAGGTGAGAGGAATGGGATAACCATCAAGCAAGTTTCTTGCAGGTTTCCACTTGTCTTACCTAAATCCAATCACACCTGCTATTGTCCTTTGCCTGCTAATTTCATTTGGCATCTGAAATCACTCCACTTTCCAATATATAGGACAGATGGACTCCCATTCTAGCTGTATCTGAAGAAGTGAGGAATGACTCACGAAAGCTCATACCCTGCCACATATTTTGTTAGTCCTTAAGGTGCTAGTGGACGTTTGCTCTTTTCTATGAACCCCGCAGATATCAGAAATGACAGAGAACTTGTCATTCAACTTGTCTTTCATTATACAAGGGGGAAGATCCCTCCAGTTCATCCATCACAAATGCTGACAAATATTTTCATCCCTATGTAAAACCTGGAATGGCTTTTCAATAACAAGCAACCGGGATATTTGTGGATGTCTTCGAATAAAATACAGAATAGCCCTGTTTGCAGGAGTCCAGCGTGATTTTATGGCAAGGCTGGAGAAATGGGCTTTGAATTGCTTTTGTGGCCTTTGATTGTAATAGATCCAAGTGCTCCTTGTAGAACAGATTCCTTCTTTCATGTATGCCAGCTGTCAGCAGGCTTGCCAGGAGACATTATAGCAGCCAGAAGTAAACCCTAATTTGGCACTGTGCTGCTCACATGGTTTTTCCCTTGGCCAACTCCACTACGTTGAGGGCCAGAAAGAAAAAGGATGAGTAAATGTGAAGGCGTTGTATTACTATTTTCCAAAGTCATAAGGTAACACAACCCAGAGCAAACCAAAAATCTTGGCTGCTGCACTTTTTTATATCTTATAAAGATGCGCATAAAGAATCCCACATATGGGACTCATAGAGTTATGGGAATCTAATGCAAATATTATTTATGAGTCTTGGCTCAATGCAGCATTAAGCAATTGCACTTTTATATGTGGTCATCACAGAGATGAGTGATCATTGTCAATTACTGCACCTAGACAGTCCTTAAAAAAGAACTCATCAAATGGCATTCTTCTGTCTCTCGAAGACGGTCACATATCTTGTTTTATTTTGTATACACCCTGTTACTCAGTTGAATCATGCCTTTTATGAGTAAATCTTGCTTCAAAGCTTGGCACATACATCCTCTTTTACCTTCTATGACAAGATTTTTATACACAGAGACCAAACTCTAGCAAGGTGACCTGTCAAGAATACTAACAACTCAACAGTTAAATCTCTCCTCGGAGGAGAATTTAATTCAGACAACATGTAGCCTGGCCCCTTGAGTCATATTTAGGGCAAGGGAAATCCTGTATTCGTGAACCCTTGCTCCTCTCTCTCTAACCCTCTATCAGTCTTTCCTCTCTCAATTTTGTACTCCGCAGGAGAGAAAAAAAGCCTGCTTCCTATCTTCTAGACCAGTGATGACGAACCTTTTAGAGACCGAGTGCCCAAACTGCGACCCAAAACCCACTTATTTATCGCAAAGTGCCAACAAGGCAATTTAACCTGAATGCTGAGGTTTTACTTTAGAAAAAATAACTCATACATTAACTTAAGATGATCCAAACAAAGTAAGGAAAGCAATCCCAAATGCTTTCATTTACTTAAAATTATTTGGCAGAGAATTTGACACTTTAATGATGGTCTGGGCCTGGCTGGGGCGATGGCACGCGTGCCCACAGAGAGGGCTCTGAGTGCCACCTCTGGCACCCGTGCCATAGGTTCGCCACCACTGTTCTAGACTGTAGGTTGTCACTACTTATCACCAAAGGGAGCCTAATAAGCTGGGCTGCCAACAGCCCCAGAGAAAAATGTGCTGCCCATTAATAGAGGCTTAAGGAGATGTTATTTACCTCCATGATGAGAAAAGCTTCCACTGAGCATCTCCACATATTAAGCCTCTATTACAGGACATTTTTCTCCAGGCCAACTGACAGCCTTGTTAGTCAATAGTTATGCACCTAATCTTGTAAAGTAAATAAGACTAAGCTTCACACAAGATGGCCCTTGCTTGTTGTGGTCCTCAAACAAATCAAGTAAATACACATGGTCAGGTGGGATGGTAAGCTTCACCATGATGGCACAAAAGGTATAATCAGACAGGCAGGCAGAAACCAGGACAGGTTTGAGACCAGCCCAAGAGCTCCTGACTAGCCTCCCAGTCGACAATTCCTGCTTCCCCTCCTAGAGACTGGTGCCAGACGAAGCTTAAGTAGCCTCAGGTAAGTCTGCATTCCAAGACAGGGCATGGCTGCAGAATAGTGATTCCAAGCATTGGTAAATCACATAGTTGTCCTGTTTTGAAAGGGTATGGATAAGGGAGGAGGGGGGAAGTCCACACTCACACATTCTAAAACTTGGACAGATTTTGAAGGAATGACATTTGATTGTTAAACATTAGAAATAATGATAGCATTTAAAACACCATTAATAATGCCATAAAAACTTGTAATTAGCCACTTTGGAATATGAATTTGACACACTCATTATATGTGTCTACATTTCAGACATGGTGCTATTCTCTTTATAGTTCTTCTCCAGCACGGATTGGAACCTGAGCTGGAAAACAGCTTCGCTTCCCACTGTTCACTTACCTGGCAGGCACAGCAGCAGAAACAGGGAAAGATCTCTGTTTCCTCTAGATGCCTGGATTCTGGAACACTACCACATTTCTGATCGATCCATTTTTATTTAGTCCTTCTTCCATAGAACTTAGAGCAGCCTACATTGTTCTCCTCCTGCCCTGTGAGGTAGATGAGAATGAGAGAGAATAACTGGCCCAGGGCCACCCAGTGAGCTTCATGATTCTGAGTGGGGGTTTATAAATTTGCTATATCACACTGCCTCCTGATATCAAGACTCTGGTAAAACTAGATTGCATTGGGTGGCCTGGCTCTTGGGATACTGCAGCAGCCTTTTACGTGCCACAGAAGGAGGGAGCTCTTTAATATTGCCACAGCAGCCAGGAAAGGGGGTTGGGGGTTTGAAGATGGTAATTAATAACTAACATACGGCATTGTGTGTAGAATAGTCAGGAGAGCCTAAGATTGTCTGGCAGCAAGCTCTTTTAGTGTTATGCACCACTAGGTGGCAAGCTAGACTTGTTTTTAAGCCAGGAGATGCTTCAGAGGTGGTTTGCCATTGCCTGCCTCTGCGTCATGACCCTGGTATTCCTTGGAGGTCCCCCTTCCAAATACTAGCCAAGGCCAACCCTGCTTAGCTTCCGAGATCTGACGGGATTGGGCTAGCCTGGGCTATCCAGGTCAGGGCTTGAAGGTGGTAGTGGGGACACTTAGAAAACCTGTTGTGCTTCCAGTTTTGCTTTTGTTGTTTTTTGTTTTGCTGTCAGGTCACAGCTGACTTATGGCGGCCCCATAGGGTTTTCAAGGCAAGAAATGTTCAAAGGTAGTTTGCCACTGCCTTCCTCCCCGTCATGACCCTGGTATTTCTTCAAAGTTTCCAATCCAAGTATTCACCAGGGCTGTCCCTGCTTAGCTTCCAAGATCTAATGAGATCAGCTACCCTGGGCTATCCAGGTCAGAGCTCTGCTCACAACTACAGGGAATAAAAAAGTGTATCTGAACCTCAGGATACAGCTTATAAGAAACCAAAGTACTATCCAATTTGGGGGAAATATCTAAATTTGTCAAAGCAAATGCATGATTAAGCTTAGGGGAGTTTACCCATCACTAAGAATAATATAAGAACATTAATAATGCAATCTCACAAGAGCACCAGTAGCTGCTCTGCTCAAATCCTATTGAGATGTATTGTGTCAGGGTACAAAATTAGTAATTCAATAACAGTTAAGTATGCTTAGAATTCTACCTCCACCATTGGGATTGTAGATAGGTTTATGAAACAACAGACTCTTGTTATGTGTGGCTCTTCATGTGATGTGAAGTAGAACAATAGAGCAAAAGTGGCATAAACTACCTTTCTGCCAAGTTATCTTAAGCTCAACTGTTCTCCTCTTTGGAGCATATTAGAATATCCCTAGGAGGTGAATTATTTAATAAATGCTTGTGTCGATAAATGACAGAAACCTGTATTGGAGGCATGTTCTGTGCAGAAACAGGGCCCCAGCTTCTATGGAATCAGGGCCCCAGCTTCTACTATCACATTTTTAATTAAGCAACCCAGGGACTTTGAGAAAAAAACTGAGATTATCTTTTAAATTATAAATACTCTGCTAATCACTTCAGCCTTTAGATTATCTGTATAGGACTCTCATAAAAAGACTGTGATGTTTTCCCAATCTGTAAGAAATCAAAGTGGCCTGTGCGACATTTTGCAAAGAAGCGATATACTTAAGGTAGAATGAGCTGTCCTACCCAAAGGGATCTGTTAATAATTATGTAAATTCTATTGCCTTGGTATGAACATATTTGTATAAAACATGCCATGCTGCTATGCATATGATAAGGTTTAATGTGAACAGTTTAAGCAGTATAGTTAAATGGCAAAGCTTAATTAATGTGAACAGTACAATTCAATGACCAAATATAATAGCTCATATCAAAGCACTAGTAAATTTCCACACCTTGTTTGTTTACTTCAAGCTGTTGCTAACTTGTTTGTGATCCTTGATAACTGGATTTCAAATGGTAATTATTGTGATCTGCATATTGAAAAGGAGTGCATCTTAAAGAGGAGGGAGGAATAAAGGGTATTTGTTTGCTTCGCCAATCCAATGAATGTATTCTTTTTCACTCATTCTATTCTAATCAGGTTTGACTTTCCCTGGGCTGGAAAGTGAAATTGTTGCTTTAGCAGAGAGATGGTATTCAGGAATGCTGTCCTGTTCTAATGTGGTAGCAGTTCATTCATCCGCTCTTCTCATGTGTTTGTGGTTATAAGCAGGGCTTCCGTTTGTGGAGGAGGGACATGGACAACTACCATACAAGCCTAGGAGATGCCCAGCATTGTGTATCTGAAAAGTAAGTCCAATGCATCCTTCACTGTCAGACAGCACATAATTTGAGTGACCTGTGCACTTGATGGGAGTGTGTGTGTGTGTGTTAAGATGCCTTAGCTAATCAATGGACTGCTCCCCCCTCCTCTTAAGCTAGCGCTTTAGACAAACCGTGGGTCCATAAAGAAAGCCATCATCTCCAACCACCATCTGGGATCATCAAATACTTCAATTTAACTGGAACATCAGTTTTACAGTTGCCATTATTATAATGTTGTATCAGCTCAACTGCACTGCGAAGTAAGGCAGAAATGCAAGTGGAACTTGTCAGTATTGTTCATCATTAGCGTTAAGCATTGCAGTTTTACACATTAATTCCAGAGATGAGTGATCACTGTAAACGTCAATCGTCAGGTCTGCACACGTTTACATAAAGATACACATTCAAGTGAGCTATTGGAGTAGTTTGGACTAGAGTAATCCAGCCACAGTGATCTATGCTTTTGTCACCACTAGGAATGTTAAGCATTGCAGTTTTACACATTAATTCCAGAGATGAGTGATCACTGTAAACGTCAATCGTCAGGTCTGCACACGTTTACATAAAGATACACATTCAAGTGAGCTATTGGAGTAGTTTGGACCATAGTAATCCAGCCACAGTGATCATCCATGCTTTTGTCACCACTAGGATCTACTAGAGAAATTCCTCTATGGGAGGTTGTTCTTGAAGACGATTTGGAAGTTAGTCCAGAATGCAGCAGCAGGATGCTAGCTGGCATGGGTCCCCAACTTTGTTGAACTTGTGGGCACTATAGGAATTTTGAGAACAGGTAGTGGGCACCAGCAAAATGGCTGCTATGGGGAAGTGGGACCAATCAAAAAACACTGGAGGTTCAAGCCAAACACTCTCTTATGAGGAAAGCAGCTATTTCAACATGGGTGCTTCCTGAAGATATGAAAGAGATACTTCTTGGGATCTTCTGAAGTCTCTGCTACTCCAGTGAAATGATGATAAACCAGAAGCAAATTGGGAGCTAGGAAACACATGGGCAGTTGTCATGGTGCACACAGGTACCATGTTGGGATCACTGGACTTCAGGTAGGGCTGGAAGTGAGCCTATTCATTTCAGCATCAGGAGGAAAAAATGGGAGGTGGTGTGACATCACTACCTGGTATACCCAGAAGTGACATCATAATTCTCAAGGAGTTTCTTGCTCTTAATGCTAAAAACCATTGGGATTTGTGGAACTCCTAGAGTATCATGACACCACTTCCAGGTACAATCGGAAGTGATGTGATTTCCCACCACCACCGCACATTTTTGGAACAACATGGCAGCAGGGGCTGTAAGATTGTCCACCATGTGGGGGAATCTGATAAGCCTAGCTACAGGCAGTACATCATTTCACTGCGAAATAACTTAACTGGCTGGCTATTCCCTTGTAGTTTCATTTAATGTGCTGATTTTGACCCACAAAGTCATAGATTGCCTAATGGCTATTTAAAGGACTGTCTGCCTCCATACAGTCTTGTCTGGCCACTGAACATTTAATCTCTGGCCCTTCCTCATGTATTCAGAAGTGAAGTGGAGGGCAAGAAGAAATAAGGCCTTTTCAGTGGGCGGCCCCACCTCTCCTTGCTTCTATTGGGTGTAGTAAATAAGAAGCTGGAGACCAACTGGTGATGAAGGTGCATAGAAAGTTTATATAGATATAATGGTGAATATATACACAGAGATATACAGGCTATCATACAGCATACCGTGCCTTAGCTTGAGAGACTAACCCCCCCCCACTTATCAAGTTGATAGCTAATATACTAAACCCAGCCAATCACTAACAAGGTGAATTAATTACCTACTCTAACAATGCCTGATAGAGAACACCTGCTAGTATAACACCTGGCTGTAATCACTTAATCACTAGCATGACAGCTAGGACTGTCAAATAGATCAAACTGATCTAGTAACTGCTTGCTACCTTTATCACCTAGACATACCATTGTTATTTGTATTGTGTGGCCAGACCAAGATACTTTTATTTCAGCTTGCTTTTATTGAATGGTTCATCTTTGGTTTGTTCTTCTCAGCAGTTTTAATTGGATGGTGTGGGCTTTTATTAATTAGACAGTTTTAGCTGCTGCTATATGTTGTTTATTATTTTTTGAGGGTTTGGTGGATTTTGAAACTGCGTGAGGACTTGGGTGAAAAAGCAGTACAAAATATTTATACAAACAAATAAATACACCTGAATCACATCCCACTGAAATGCATCCAAATGCAAACCCACATTCTGTTCCAATTAGTCAACTGATATCTAAACTACAATGCAGCAAAATAAAATTTGACTGTCAATATTCCAAACTTAATGGAATATCTTCCTCATACAATCTTGCTGCAGTAAAGTAAAATGCAACGCTATGCATGTTTATTAGGGATAAGCACGAACCGGATTATGAACTAAAGGTTGTGATGAATACTGGCTGGTTCATGGTTCGCAAACTGAAGTTCATGGCAGGTCAATCAGCACGAACTTTCTACAAACTTTCCAGGGGTGTCTGGCAGTTCATGAATGGATCTATTTCCAGACACACTAGTCCTGTTCAATCAAAATTTTTACCAAATTCAAAGCAACGGGGGGGGGGGCAGAACTTGGAGGGCACGTAGAGGAGCATCAGGGAGAAGTCCCCTGTGAGGTCGATGTCTCTAGCTTGCACATGGGCCATTCTATACAATCCTGAACTTCCTGAACCTGTGCCTGTCATTTCCCCAGAAAGCACTTTCCTGGGGGCATCTTATTTAGGGGGCCATAACTTGGATCCCATAAATCCAATCCTCACCAAATGTGGAGGACAGGTAGAATAGAGTCAGCTGGAGATATCCTGCAAGGTTGGCATCTCTAGCATGCTAGGGGGGGCATTCTACCACATCACAATCTGAACCAGTTCATTTGGTGCCTAAAAGTTCATGACAGTTTGTGGCTCATGGAACTGGGCACGCCATGAACCGAACTGAACCACATTCTCCCAGTTCATGCCATCCCTAGTATTTATGCTGAACCTAGTCTATTATGTTGAACTAGAAATAATGCCCGTTGCGGAAATAAATACAACGGGATCTAGAAAGAGGCTCTGGGAAAGTGCTCTGGCTTTGGGCAAACAGTGTCAGTTTCCTGTGGCAACCTCAGCAGGGTTTAATGACAGAGTCCACTGTTTTCTCCAGAGGGACTGATCTCTGCTACCTGAAGAGCATTTGTATGTTTGAGTTATCTGTAGCCCTCACCTGGAGAGTGGTAACCATTGTTACCCATTCTCCTCTCCCCTATGAGGTATGTTATGCAACTGAAAACCCCAACTGCCTTGCGGGGGGGGGGAGTTTGAGGTGTGGAATGGACTGAAGTCCAATCAGCTTCCATATGCAAAAGACCAGGTTGTCGCAGCAGTTGTGGTGTGGGCGGGACCCGGGCTTTGCCTTCTGATTGGTGGCGATATATGCTGAGGAGCAGTGCCATCAGCCATACACTAAGGGAGTGCATTTTAGAATTAGAACCTTGGCACCCACTATTCAATTATATATAAGGACAGATTCTCACCAGCTCCAGCTCCCAAGAAGGCCAGATCACGTGTTGGACATGCAAAGCTGCCTTATACTGACTCAGAGCACTGGTCTAGCAAGATCAGTATTGCCCACTCAGATTGGCAGCACTTCTCCAGGGTCCCAGGCAAAGGTCTTTCACATCACCTCCTACCTGATCCTTTCAACTGGAGATTCTGGGCACTGAACCAGAGAGCTTTGGCATGCCAAGCAGGTGATCGGTCAATGAACCATGCCCTCAACCCCTACGAATGTTTACAGATTTGCCATTGATTCAAAGTTAGTAGCCTTGATGCCTGGCTTGTTAATCCCAAAACTATTAAAATAGTGCTGGTGAGCAACTCTTGAAAATAGCTTGTTGCTACAGAAAAGCTTATTGCTTTACATAACATGCTTTATGCATGGGCTAGAGACAGGGAAGTAAAAATAGGCCAAGGCTGAGGTCCTACTTATGCTTGCTAGTGAGAAATCAGTGGCATAGATAGGATTTACGATCATTTTACACCAGACTGAAGTTCCCAAAAAGAATGGTCTCAAACTATAAATCTATATGCAATTCTTACCCAAAGTTCTGAGGCAAAGTCAACATTTCTCCAAGCATTAGTGTTTCTGCCCCTTTTACAGTAGAAGGATCATCTTTCATTAACTGGTTGAGCAGGTCTCCTGCAAAAATACAAAAATGAGTCAGATATGTCATTGTCAACCTTTTTAGATCCAGGACCTAATACTCCAATCTGGTACTGAGACCCTGTTTTAACGGTTTGACCTTTTTCTTCTCTGTAGTGTAACCAGATGCAAAGGAGGCTCCTTAACTCTTCTTAGGTGTACAGAATTTTGGTAGGTGCGTAAGAACATAAGAGAAGCCAATGTTGGATCAGGCCAATGGCCCATCTAGTCCAACACTCTGTCACACAGTGGCCAAAAATACCAGGTGCCATCAGGAAGCCCAGCAGTGGGGCCAGGACACTAGAAGCCCTCCCACTGTTGCCCCCCTCCAGCACCAAGAATATAGTGCATCACTTGCCCCAGCCTGAGAGTTCCTATCTATACCTTGTGGCTAATAGCCACTGATGGACCTCTGCGCCATATGCTTATCTAATTCCTTCTTGAAGCTGTCCATGCTTGTAGCCACCGCCACCTCCTGTGGCAATGAATTCCATGTGTTAATCACTCTTTTTCTTACTCCCTAGTAGTTTTTCTTACTCCCGTGTATCAAGCTGCCACAAGCCCCTCCTTGCATAACCTTTACTAATAAAAAGGGCCTGTTCTTTGCATTTGGTCTCTTCCTAGCTCTCTCCTAAAACAAGAAACCTTAAACAAACCAGTGGGTGGGGATGCTATAGGTGTGGCTCACTGATAGCCAACGTGGTGTAGTTGCTAGATTTGGTAAGCAGACTTGAGTTCAAATCCCCACTTTGCCATGAAGCCCACTTGGCTGACCTTAGCCCATCACTGCCACCTAGCCTAACCAACCTTTTTGCCCCATGTGTGGGGAGGAAATGCAACATCTGCCTGTGAGTGGTGTGCTGGCAAATAAAATGGGGGGGGGGTTTGGAGGAGGGTTGTACTTGACCTGATGTGCTTGGAGGAGGCTAAGTCCCAAATGGTGCTCCCAACACAACAGGGATCCACTGTCGTCTCACTTGTTGCCATCTTCCCTCACATCAGTGGCCCCAGCAGTGCTACCACTGCCTCAGTTACTTGGGCGAGCAAAATGGTCTGGTTTGCTGCTGTTGGCCTGGATTGCCTACCCTTGTTTTAGTCAATTAATCTTTTTAACTAAGGGGGCATCTCCTATGCATGCCTACCTTGAAGTAAGTGAACTCAGTGGGGTTTACCTCTGAGTACACAAACACAGGATGAAGCTGCAATCCTATGTACAACTACTAGGAAATAGGTCCCTCTGAATGCAGTAAATTTTCCAAATTCTACACTGTTAAGATGTCTCCCCAAGTCATATTTATATTGGCACATAAACAGATTTTTGGCTAATAGTTACTACTACATTTACAGCGAATAAGAAAATTCTACTTCATAAGTTTACTCCACAAAATTATTAACAGCCCAGTCCTACACATATTTACTCAGAAGTATGTCCCATCCAGTTCAATGGGGCTTATTCCCAAGCAAATATAAATCAGGGGTTAGTATGCAACCCTATACATACACATGCAGGTAGTGAAGAAGCAGTGCCATGAGCTGGTGGGAGGGTTGCCCCTTCCTGCTTGGGAAATACCTGGAGATTTGGAGGCAGAGCCATGGGAAGGTGGAATTTGGAGAGGAGAGGGAGATCAGTTATACGTCCAGGAGATCTCCAGTCCCCACCTGGAAGTTGGCAACCCTAGTTGGTGAATAGACTACACCCCCTACCAAATGTAGATAGATCACATTTAAAAATTTGTTCCCTTATGTTAAAAACTCTCTGCATAAAAGACAACCATAGCAAGCAAAGAGAAAGGATACAATCTTTCTAGCTGTCATGGTAATTCTCTATTTGAGCTAAATTTTTTATGTGGAACATTTAAAGCTGTAATCTACCACCTGCAATCTGAAATGGTGCAGTTCCTTCTACAACCACAGGGCTCTGCCTATATCTTCACTCTGCTCTCACTGTCCTGGATGTCTGATCCAGGGCCAAGTCACAATAATTGGATATGAATTGGGAGAATGTATGTAGAAAGCCACCTTCTGTTATAGGACTGCAGTCCTGCAGAGCTTTGTGCTCCAATATGTGGTAGTCTGATGGTGAACTTCGAATCTCCCTATAAAACCTAAACGACTGATGAAACAGTACACAATTATTCAGATTCCAAAGCCTAACAGGGCAATCCTGAACAGTCAATTGAAACTGAATTGGTCCCCCCCCCCCCGTTGGCATTGTTTTGCATGATTTTCATCGGCTTCCATTTTGACTGTATGATTTTTCTTCCACATCTGATCCCTGTAATACTGTTGGTATGCACAAACATATAAAGATGCTTTTGCAGTGATCCCTTCATTTCATTTATCTTCAGGGCTCTAGTCGGGGGGGAGCTCTCAGGTATGGAGCTCCGGAAGAGAACCTCTAGGGGGTGGGGCGGTCACGTGGTGAAGCCCCGCCCCTTCTTTACCCCGCCCTCTGCTTCGATCCTCATTCCGTTTGGGAATGAGGATGAAGCAGGAGGGTAAGTAGCCGGGCCTTCTGACACACTTCCGGTGATGTCAGGGGGTGTGGCCTTCTGTCACTTCCGGTGATGTCAGGGGGCGTGGCATATGCAAATAAGTTATGCTAATGAGTTATGCTAATGAGCTCCGGCAGCTCTTTTTCTACAACAAGACCCCTGATTATACAGATCTATTTTCTTCAGTGGAGTTGCCAAAAGGCTGGAGGAAAAAAGTGTCCTCTCCCTTTAGCAGAGTGTTAAGTGCTGTTGAGTCACTTCCAGCTTCCGGTGACCTTATGAATTAATGACCTACAAAATGTCCTAGCTTACTGTGTGGAAATAGGCAGCTTTAGTGGGATGTTATTTACCAGGTGACTTTTAATTACTTCCCTCCCACGAGAAGCTGCAGCTGCCCATTTCCATACATTAAGCCTCTATTAGCGTCAGAGAACAAGTACAGTCCTAATCATTGCAACTGTCTTCAGTAATAAGCATACACATGGACAGTTTCCAAAAAGACCATTCCCTTCTTTCGCAAACCAGAGATCAATCCAGCAAATACATTGTT
The DNA here is from genome assembly GCF_001447785.1 of Gekko japonicus. NCBI lineage: Eukaryota > Metazoa > Chordata > Lepidosauria > Squamata > Gekkonidae > Gekko > Gekko japonicus. The sequence continues at coordinate 460,443 of NW_015172561.1, read as the reverse complement.
AATCCATTTCCTAATAATCAGAGGACTTAAGCATTTGCATATCTCACTGATTTCAGTTGCAGTGTTAGGATTTAGAGTGCTTAACTTTGGCTACATCATGTCCTGCTGTTCTCTATGATGGGCCATGGGGCCAAAATCAGCCCTGTGAAAAAGATGACTGCACATGTGTGGGCTACACTGTGCATCTGATTGATACATGCACATATTTGTTTCATTACAAGTACTTCTTGCTATTCAGCCCACACATGTAACACCACTAGAAAGTGGGTTGAGTAAACGTAAAGTAAAAGTGGATTGTAGTGTAAGTTTTAACTGTGATGAAATATTACCTCTTCAGAACACGCACAGCTCAGCCCAGATATCCTCAGCTTGCACTTTCAATCATGCCAGTTAGAACCTCAAATTTGCTACAGTTTAGCACTGACCAGAGCATGCATCACCTCAACTTTCAACTTCAAAGCAAAAATGCTGCTACTGAGGTCTCTCTGTGGTTTTACTCAGTCTAACAAACCTGGTTTTGCAATGCAGCAAATTAGGTTTTAGATCTCTTAATCTATCAGCTTTAGATCTTAGACATCCAGAATTTACAGCCCTAATATATTCTGCTTTAAAAACTGAACTCATTTCTGTAAGGACCTCGTTTCCGTAAATTATTCATCACCATTTAAAGCAGTTAAAACTGCCAGCTTGTACAATTCCCAATGTATCTTTTTGTTGGAAAACAAATGTTAAAAGACAGGCTTGGCTGCAGGAAGTGCTAATGAACTTGCATCTGTTTGGGAGAGTCCTAGCAGCAGGAACAGAGGGCAGAGGCGATAAGGCAATCCTTAACAAGGGAGGCATCAAGTCATAGAAGCATCTAAACTTACAAACAACTTCTTCATTAGGCAGCCCAGCACTAGCACAATGTTTGATTAATTTATATAAAATATCTATATCCCACTCCTCTGCACAGGGCTGCCAACAGCCAGGTGGCACATGGAGCTCTCCTGGTATTACAATTGATCTCCAGATGACGAAGATCAGTCCCCCTGGAGAAAATGGCTGCTTTGGAGGGTGGACTCTGTGGCATTATACCCTACTGAGGTCCTTCCCCTTCTCAAACTCTGCCATTCCTTGGCTCCACCCCCAAAATCTCCAGGTATTTACTATCCCATAAGTGGCATTGCTACTAGGGTTGCCAGGTCAAGGTGGGGTTTCCCCTGCTTTTGGAGGCTCCAATCCTCTCCTGGGAGGCTGGCCGATGGGGGAAGCCCTGCACCCAAGCCTCACCCCTGAGAGCAACCACCTGCCCGGCCACCCCTCTCCCTCCCCTCCTGCCACATTTTAAAGGATTCAGCTGACTGGCGGGGGACCACGTGGCCCACCGATCAACTGGTTGAGCCCTTTGAAGGGTCTTTTTGCAAGCCAAGCGTGCAGCCTGCGACCACCCTTCTCCTTCCCTCCTGCTAGATCTGAACTAGATTTAAGGGGCCCTCCAGCTTATCGGTGGGCCACATGGTCCCCACTGATCAGCTGAAGCCTTTTAAATCTGGCAGGAGGAGAGGGGGACGGGTGGCCAGGCAGTTGGTTGCTCTTGGGGGGAGGGCTTGGGGGGTGTCCCCACCCACCCCTGGAACATCCCTCAAAGCCCCCCACCAGAGGCAAGAGGGGACCTGGCAACCTTAATTGCTACCTCTACATAGATGAAGCAGCTTAAAAGTATGTTACAGAGCTGCTGACAGAGGGGGACTGGGGGGGGGACAAAATTCGTGGAGCCCAAGTCAGCTGGAGGCCCTTGAAGCTGGCATCATGCTGCATCCAGCCGAATATCTTCCCATTTATTTTAATGAAATTCTGGCTGCAGCCACTAGGGGCGCAGGGAAGCCTGAACATAGTAAAAAGCACTCTCATATTGGCTAGACTTCCCATTCTCCAAGACTGAAGCAAACTTGCCTAGCAGATCATGCCAAACCCATCAACTAATCCAGCAATGAAGCAAGACAAGCAACCATGGCTGATGGCTGCTACACTAACTGTTGGCCCGTAGCCTGTTAACCAAGGACATTTTCTATAATGGTCTCGCCTTTCTGTTTTCTTTTCCTTGCATCCAAACAAAAAAGAAGAAGGAGATCTAACAGTTGTATGTGTATATCTTTACAAGGGGAGGTTGGGAAGAAAAAATGGCTCTGGATTTTCTGAGGCTGGATAGGCTGGATCCAAGCATACTTTTAGAACTCTTAGCATTCATCCTCAACAAAAAAGTTTAGTCTTTTTCAAGACTAAAGTTTTGTTCTGAACTAAAAACCACATGGACTAAGATGTCCTTTTCTAATCCAAATGTTTCCATTCTTTCCATGTTGCTTTTCTTTTGTTCTTTTTTTCCTAGATGAAAATTTTAGCCATGAGTCAGTCTGATATCTTCAAATCAGTTTGATGATGTAGTTATCTTTACTAAAAAAAAAATCCCACTGTATTTAAGAATCTGATTCTTTTCAAGCAATTTGTACAATTATATGAAAAAGTAATTATTTTCCATGTTGCTTTTCTTTTGTTCTTTTGTTCCTAGATGAAAATTTCAGCCATGAGTCAGTCTGATATCTTCAAACCAGTTTGATGACGTAGTTATCTCTACTTAAAAAAATCCCACTGTATTTAAGAATTTGATTCTTTTCAAGCCATTTGTACAATTATATGAAAAAGTAATTATGGCTGAAAGCTTCTTTTTGAAAAATGGAAGGGGGAAACATACCTGTCAATATACAAGCTATGCAATATTATGGAAAAGGCATATATATTCCAGATTAAGAATGCAAATCTAGTTTTCTGAAGAAAGAAGTATTTTAAGAATTACAATGCTCTGGAGTAAAAGTGATAAAGTACAGATTTCTGAGTTTGACTTTAAGAATGTATATTAACAACGAAACAGCCAATAGCTAAGACGATTTTCCAGAGTTACATCTTTGTCCTTTCAGATTTGCTAGCAGAAATCACTTAGATCTTTGGTTCAGCATCTCTAACCTGATACATCTGGTACTTATGTGCCATATTTCAGTCTGTATTAGTAGTGAAGATTATGCAGACATAGTGAACTACTGTCTTTTTGATAGCAAACACAGCCTAAGAACCTACCTTGCCAAAGCTGTAGACAAAAGGTAAAAGCGCCAAAAAAGTAAGGTTCTACTTTGGCAGACTTTGAACTGTGTGCAGTTGCAATACATGAACAAAACACATACAGGGGCACCCTGATCTGGATAGCCCAGGCAGGCCTGATGTTGTTACATCTTGGAAGCTAAGCAGGGTTGACTGTGGTTAGTAGCTGGATGGGAGACTTCCTTGGAATACCAAGTTTGGAGGACAGAGGCAGATTTTCAGCCACCTCTCTGAATACCCTCCAGGCCCCCAGTAGGGGCCAGTCACCAAAGGTCAACATGACTTCCAGGTGCCGACATGCACACGCACACACACACAACAAAACACACACACAAAAGCCCATGTAGGGGCGTCCTGATTTGGATAGCTCAGCCAAGCCTGATCTCATCAGCTCTTAGAAGCTAAGAAGGGCGGATGGGAGACTTCCTTGGAATACCAAGTTTGGAGGACAGAGGCAGATTTTCAGCCACCTCTCTGAAAAACATCGAAGCCCCGGGTCGCAAGCACACACACACACTCAATACCCCCCACACACAGGGCGTCCTGACCTGGATAGCTCAGGCAAGCCTGATCTCATCAGCTCTTAGAAGCTAAGAAGTGCTGGCCCTCACAGGTAACAGGATAGGAGACCTCCAAGGAATACCAGGGCTCAGAACACAGAGGCAGGTAGTAGCAAGCCACCTCTCTGAAAAACATTGAAGCCCCGGGTCGCAAGCACACACACTCACTCAATACCCCCCCCACACACACGAAATAAATGTAGGGGCATGTTGTCATTATTTTGAACACTTTCAGAGGGTAGCCATGTCGGTCTTCAGCAGAACAGCCAGATTTGAGTACAGTAGCGCCTTAGAGACCAACAAGAGTGTCAGGGTATGTTCTTTCAAGAGTCAACGCTCCCTTTGTCAAAGTTCCCTTATTTTAAAGGGACAGGAAAGGGCTACTTTTATTCCGGAGCACCACAATTCCCCACATTTATCATTCAGGAGGCTACAACAACCCAAATGTCTCTGATTTCTGAACTGCCCAGAAATTAAAGCTATGCGGGTACTCACAGTGGCAGCTGTTCTCTGATAAGTTTAAGCCTCCTTCTTACATCACAGTACATGTGAAAGAAACACCATGTAAAACAATTGGGTGAGCGTATTTATCTGTTTCATCATACCTTCCATGTGTTCCATCTTAGCGGAACATCCCTGCTTTCCAGAGCCTTGCTCTGGGACAGCTGTACACAACAGTTAATTGGGGCTTGAGATCACCCCAGCGGGTAAGAACTGATGCCAGTTGGAAGACAGACTCCAGAATGTAGCAGATACAAATTAAACAGTTTATTGAAGCAGATCAACAACTTGAATCACCCTGATGCTTACAGGACCAATTCTGCAGCCTTTTAGTGTTACTGCTAGGCTTCTGTGTGGCATCTAAACTGGACGCTCATAGGACAAATATAATTCTTAAAAACCAAGGTGTACGTAAACCTGTGAATTGCAGAGGCCCTTGTGTTATGGCTATGCCAGATAACTGATAGTTTCAATCACATAAGTTCTCACTTAGGCAAAACTAACGAACTGACATACAATTTCATCTCTCAGATATAATTACTAATTTCCTTCCCTCTATATTTCCTCTCCAAAGTAGCACTGTTAAATTCAAATTAGGTGCTTTTACTATTAGACTAGTAGCCTTCTGCCTCTCTGCCACTCAGCTTGGGGACAAGCCAGATGGAGCTGCAAAGGAAAATTACTGGGGGGTGGTGAGGAGAGAACAGGAAAAGCTTTGGCTGGAAGTGTCCGCTTCAGTTCTCCAGCTCTTTCCTTAATTTATTAATGCACTCCCTTGATGAATATTAAAAATGAAAAAGTACCTTCTTCCACTGTGCTGGCTTGTTTAAGAAGACAAGAAAACAAATACCTCTTTATTTTATGAATTGGACTGTTGGAACAAAGGAAGGCAGAAAAGACAAATACAGAAATTATTGGGGTTTGGGGGGGGGGCGCTCAAAGCAATTATAGTCAACCATTATGCCTCAAAGCTCTGCCCAAGTACATGCTCAGAGGCGATTTACTCCTGAATTCTAAGTATGTTGGGGGAAGCTGAGACTTCGTCTATCTTTAATAAGGAGAGAAAGGTACCTTGCATATACAATAGTCAGCACAGGTGCTGACAAGGGAGGACTGGACAAAAATTCTAGGCTCTGAATACTGCAAAGGTAAAAGCACAGCTGGTGTGTGGCTATAAATTCATAGCCTTTTTTATTGAGAGGCAGGTACATGTGACCTTGAGCCACTTTCCATCTTCCAGTCTTATCTGCCTTCTCAGGATTATTGTGAAGATAAACTGAGGTGGGAAACCATGCTCACTACCCTGAACGCCTTGGAAGAACAGTGGGATATGTGAGGACAGAACAACAACAAAAAGTATAGCAGAGAATGAATTCATGCTAACAACATATGTGATTTGTTTCCATATGATATTTTAGTTGGGCAGGACTAGGGTTGCCAGGCATGTCGTGAGAACCAGTGGGAGATGGAGGAAAGTGGGAACTTACCAGAGGGGGTGTGATAGTTAGAATTTCACAACTTCTGCCGCAACCTGGAAGTGACCATGTCATACTAGAAGTTATGTCGTTGTGCAGGGACAAGGATCCCCCCCTCCCAATTTGTTCAGCCACTTTCTGCCCAGCAGCCAGGTAAGCTTTGGCAGGCCACAGCCACAATTACCTGGATGTCTCCTGCTACAAGTGAGCAAATAGAAACCCTAGGTGGATGGAGGGAATCTTCTCCTGGGCCACACACTAGCTCTCAGCAGCCATAATACTCAGAGGGACTTTCAAGGAGACACTCGTTCCATATTTCAAAAGTTAGGCCTGGTATCAAAAACAGATTTCTGAGTAAGAACACAGGTAGTCTTACTACCAAGTTTGGGAAGGGAATGTCCTTGTGTTAACGTGTTTGTTTTACTGTATATGGCTTGGCTGACTGCATTTGTCTGAACCATCTGCTTCCATGTTGTCGCGATTGCCGTTCCCCCCAAGTCCCGAATGTCCGGTTGCCGTTGTGAGACCTCCTGCCGCTTCGAAACTGGCACCTCAGAATGCGAACGGGCCGTGTATTAAGGTCATACACCAGCTTACGTTCCTGGTTTGTTCGGTCGTGCGCACCCTCTCTCTCTCTCTTGCTGCTCACGATCCGTCCCAGCTTCCTCCCCGGTGCCTTCCGTTTCTCCACTTTATTTAGTCTCACAATCAACATCTGCTACAAATAACAATCTTCCCCATGTGTTTCCCATCCACCCCGTTCTCTAGTTGTGTTTTCCTGTTTCACGTGTGTCTCTGTCTGTATCCCTGCTCTCTGTGTCTCGGCTTCAGGATCGTGGGAAGTGGCGGCTCGCTCGGTGCCTTCCTCGTTGGATGCCGTACCAACGGCTGGTAAAGGTCCTCGTAATTTCACTCGAGCTCGTCCCTTCCTGGGTTTCGAACCATGGTCTCCCTGGCCCCCAAATGCGGCTCCCGAACCCCGTTCCTCTGTGGGTGGTCTTGAGGAAGTCGGCGCGAGTATTTTTACTGTATACTTTCTGCTTGTGGTTTGCTTGAATCTGTATTGTGCTGCCTGCTATGGTCTCCTAGGCTGTGACTCTGCTTATCACATACACAGGAGCGTCCTTGCCTTAATCCGTGAAATACTGGAGGTATGTTCTGATTTTCTAAACTAATTTTGAAATTTAAATGAGCAGTGAAGCATAAGGAAGAATCCTGTTGTGTATGATGGCTCAGGCTGTCTCGACTCTGTTTCAGCCAGACAAGTCCCTCCCATTTTGGTCTCTTTACTTCCAGCCCATACCTTACAGTTAAATCCTAACAATGTGCAAGTTTCTCATCTGTCTCTCTCCCTTGCAAATACAAATCAAAGTGCTGCTTCGTGGCTGAAAGACCTAGGAAGAACCCACTGCCTGCCCTCTGGAGTCTACAATGGGAGGAAGAACTTTTCATTTGGCTGCAGTCCAAGTAAATAGCAGGACAGACCTAGTCATCTTCTGGTTCATTCAGTCTTCCCTTCCCTGAGTTTCAATGCCTGGGTATGTTTTTGGGGCCCAGCCTCGTATCACTAGTCCCAGAATCACCTGACACTGCTACATACTCATATGAAAGATCTCATGTAAAAGTGTCTACTTATTTGTGTAATTCTATAGGTATTATACCTCAGAATAGAGAATTTCTCCACAAAGTAGGGCTGTTGTTAAACCAGTATGTCTAGATTGATTTTCTAGCACTTGCTTGGTACACTTGAAAGGGAAATTGTGCTGGCTGCATATTACCTCTCCTTCTTTCTTACCTATAGTTACCATGGAATGGTAGAATTCATGGGCCAAAGACTGGACATTTGGGTCACAGATATGACACAAAATTGCCATCATAAACTGCCGTGTCAGAACAGTAGAGTAAAAAGTAAAATGTAGTAGTCATTTCAGATGCGGGGACTGCATGCACACAAGAGCTCCCCACTTGGATGTGGACTTTTTCTACAATGCCCAGTTTGCATGGAGCTAATTTATTCAATTGCTTAGTACTAAAGGGGAATGCATAGTATTAGTGTTTTATTTCTGGTGATACTATTGTGGAAGAACTAGCTTTTTTCCCTCCATGTAGACCAAGGGATTTTTGATTATAACATGCTCGCTACCCTAAACTTTTTAATAGCTGAGGCACTCAAAAAAATCTACACCAAACTTAATGACCTGACATATCAACTCAAAAAACTTGCTTGTTTTCATTCTAAATTTTTAAGGGTGATGTTCCGAAACAAGATGGTATTATTTGCATTAAATATCAGCCAAACTGAAGGTACTCGAAAAGAAAATGAAAAGCAAAGTCTGGAGATTTGGACTGACTCTTTGTTCTTAACAGACTATTAACAGCAACCGTGGGAGAATAGAAGACTTTCCACTTAGTTCCTTTGCTCCTGTTTTAACGTTACAGCTCAGTTCATTGCTAATGGAAGGAAGAAAAGGAAGATCTTAAAGATTTATTTCTTTAATCCCATCCTCTTCTGTCGTACTAAACAGAGATTTCAGAATAATGCCAGGAAGACATCATCTACTATTCTATATTTCTGTTCAGGATGTGATTCTGACAGAGAGAGATGTTTGCCTTAAGAACTGTGTGGAATAATTAATACAGTCTGAACTGTGTCTTTACTGAACGTTGCAAATTAAATCCAATACAGTTTACATTGAATATAAACTCAGTTTTAGTGCAATGAAGTTGCATCACATCATAATACTTCAAGTAGTATTCTTCAGCCTCTCAAATGAACAGAACTCCATGAGCAAACTCAACAGTATCAAGTTGTCTCTTAAAATTGCTAGCTTACTTTTGCCATTATGTCTTAATGCAGCTCATTGAACTGTCACAGTGACCTGCAAAACAGGGACCCCTGTTGTTTTAATATTGCTTGGATTATTCAAAGACAAGAGTCCTAGTTTCAATGGCTCAGGTTTTACCGATCAAGCGACAGAATCTTGCACTACTGTTCTGACTTCTCCCTTAATGTTCCAACCTCTATCCAGTAGCTGCATTTCCAGTTCCTTGTACAACTCAAATTAGGTTTTTGTTTCAGCTCCCCACAAGGGAAAGGAGGGCTGTCATAACATTTAAATTGTTAATTTTCCGCACTATGCTATTAACAATATTATGTTGTAATAGTTGCCATTGGACTGAGCATAAATTAGAATATGTAAGTTATGAAATTTTTCAGCATGCAAGAACAAGAGCTAGGAGGAGCCAATAAAAATACTTACTATAAAATAATGTAAAATGTGTGCAGCTGAATTCAGACTTATTAAAACCATAATGAAATTTCATGCCAATTATTTCTAGAATTATATGGATGGCTATTGTTATGTTTTCTGATGCTGGTGTTTTGGTTTCACTGAAAAAATGTGTATTTTAATAAAAAATACACATTGCAGGAAAACAAACAACTCAAAGTTATATTAAAAAATCAAACTCAGTCTATTTCTTGCATAGCATTTGTTTTCTATGAATGTTTGAGTGCTACTACTTCCATTTAGAAAACGTCTACTTCTGGGGGTTTGTCCCAACTCCAGAAAAGACACATTTGAAAAGTGCTACATAAGTGTTCAATTTCATGACTTCTGCTGATGTAAGTAAGAAACACATTCTCTTAATTCCCTCTCATTGCTGTGATAAAATGTCTGAAGGAAGAGTTTAAACAAAATCGCTTTACAAGAGAAGTGTACATATGCTACTAGAGAAAATACATCCCTCCCAAATCCTTTAAGAGAACAAATTCTTTTGCAATCTGAAAATGGCAATGCATTTCCTTTTTTTGGGGGGGGGGGGTAAAACCTGCTCTGTCCATAAAATTAAATTAGTTAGAACCTCTGTTACTTTATACTTAGTTTTTTAATACATCTGCTTAATATATGCATAGCTCTGAAGCTTGCAAATGTTTGTTGACCTCCATTAACTATAAAAGCTTGTAGGGCAAACTTGCTCTTGGGCCAGAGCCACAAGATATGGGCACACTTGCAGGTCTGATCTGCTTTACTTCATTGCACCAGCCTTACTACCTCCAGACCTCCTCTCTCTGGCAAGACAGGAACTGGATCCAATAAAAGCACATTCATTATCTCTGTTTTTCTGAGCATGCTTCCACCATTTTTAATTTCCTGACAAATGGAAATATGTTCCACATTCCTCTGCTGTGCCAGTGTATTCGGAACTATGGGGGGAAAAATTATGCAAGACAAGTGTCTGGGACTGGGATGGGGCCACTCTCTTATGCGTGTTTCCAAATAAACAAACAGCATGCGCAAATACATAGATCAGTTCACCTGGAGAAAACGGCCACTTTGGAAATTGGATTCTACGGCACTATGCCCCAAACCCCGCCTTCCTCAGGCTCCACCCCCCAAATCTTCAAGTATTGCCCAGCCCCAGAGCTGGCAACCTTATTTGCAGGACATGCCCACCTTTTTTATACACCATCAGCAAGGAATTGCATTATGACTATGCCATCGTAAGTCAAACAACAACAAAACACCACCCTACAGGACAGTAAAGCACACACTTTTATTTATTTATTAATTATTTTGTTTATTTCAATTTCAAGGTGTTCCAGTCAAAGCAGCAACACCCTTGCATTCTCCCAGTATTAAATTTGGCATGTTAGGATACATGTTAAGAGCTTTCCAGTAGAAACTGATTTATTAGCTCATCTGAGAGTTCCACGCTGTCATTCTGCCACAAAAATATACTTGAACACTGTGTTGCTAACACTTGTGGTTTTATTGCAGGTTTCATATTTCCTTTGTCTATTTTCCCATAAATGCTTTAATTTCTGGAGCGCACCTTGGTTCTATCCTGAACTTGTTAGCTGAAGCAAAAAGCTTACAAAATATCCTGTACATAAGTAAAATGAAGATTACAAACCTAAACCTAAACAACCTCATAGTTTTTGTCTGGGGTTGGCATCCCTACCTCCACATTTACTGCAAGAGCTGGGGTTGTCTTCGGGCCAATCACCACAAGCCTGGCCTCAGAAGAGCCAGCAGTTGAGGCCCCCAATGAAGGAGTGCCCCCACGAGGCTGCCACACTGACGGTAGGCAGCTGCAAAGACAATGCCAGAGGTGGAGGAGAGACAGCACAGCAGCAACCAGGTCCAGAAGTCACCCAACAAGACAGGGGGCTGCAGGAAGCAGCCAGGACAGCAGTAGCAGAGAGGAACCCGGCTCTGCAACAGCCAGGTCTGCTGGTGACTACCTGGCTAGAAGAGGGGTTACAGGGCAAGCAGCATGAATGCTGCTGCCAGTGGAGGTGTCAGGAAGAGCCTGACATGGCAACAACCAAAGTGCCAGATGGTCACGCAGGAAGAGGAACAGGTGGGCTCCATGGGGGCAGCAGGTTGGACAGGACGAGTCTTGCTCCCTTAGTCCCACAGTCAGCTGCGGGGTGAAAGCCCAGTTTGAAGCCCCATTGGCCCTGACTTCTGCCAGTCAGCTGGGCTCTCCCCTAGGCTGGAGAGAGTAGGAGAGCCTGGGGACGTCCTGCCCCGACATGACCATTTAAGAGGCCGGTCTGAGAAGATATGAGGAGTAAGGGTTAGGCCACTCCCTAGAGTGCAAGGGAGAGGACTGTGGCTTTCAGGAGAGAGGAGCTCTTTGTGGGTAAACCCCCCTCCTCCAGACAGGGGTCATTTCATAGAAAAAGAGGTGCAGGAGCTTATTAGCATAACTCATTAGCATAACTCATTTGCATATGTCACACCCCACATCCCTGGAAGTGTGTCAGAAGGCAGCACCCATCACTCAGGCTCCACTGGACTGCTTTGGATTGCTAGCTATTGGGGGGCCGGGAGGAGCTCTGCAACTTACCTGGCTGCTTCTTGCTCTGACTGAGGGCTGCTGGGAGCAGGGGGTGGAGCTTGTTGCATGTGCCCACCCCCTGGGCTCTTTACTGTCGGAGCTCCGCTCCTGTGCACTTCTGCAGGAAATGGCCCCTGCCTCCAGGCAGTATTGAGGCTCTTCTGAGATTTCACTAAGAGAAAAGGGGATACTGGAGGTGGTCACAGCCCTGGACTTCACCTCTGCACCAGAGTAGATGGACAGGTTCATTTAGTTGGTTTTATTTACTTCATTTATACATATAGTTGCTAGCTCTGGGTTGTGAAATACCTGGAGATTTCGGGGGCAGAGCCTGTGGATGGCGGGGTTTAAAGAGGGGAGGGACCTCAGCAGGATATACAATGCCATAGAGTCCACCCTTCAAAGCAGCCATTTTCTCCAGGGGAACTGATCTTGATCATCTGGAGATCAACTGTAATAGCAGGAGATCTTCAGGTGCCATATGGAGGTTAGAAACCCTATTTCTCCTCAATGGGAACCTAAAATGGCTTTGATCATTCTCCTCTCCTGCACTTTATCATCACAATCATCCTGCGTGGGAGGTTAGGCTAAGTGTATGTGACTGGTCCAAGGTCACCTGCTAAATTTCCAAGGCAGACTAAGGATTAGAATCTAAATCTCGCAGACCTAATCTGACATTCTAACGACTATACCACACTGGCTCGACTAATACTCCCATGGAAGCAAACTACAGTTTTGAACGTTGTATTTCTTTATTACTGTATTATTACAGTTTGAAAAAGTGTGAAATGATAGAAGTGTCAATGTCACCAGATTGTAAACTGGATTCCTATAATTTTACAAAGTTTGGTGCTGCAGCTAGAAGTTTAGTGATAAAAGTAAAGCTTCCCCTGAGTGTTCATTCTCATGTTCAAAAGTAATAGTAGTAACATACAGGTTTTACATTTACAATATGCTGATATAGTAGTCATCTATTTCCATTTATAAAAGAGAAAGGTAAAACTAGTAACATACAGGTTTTACATTTACAATAAGCTGATATAGTCATCTATTTCCATTTATAGAAGAGAAACTGAAAAGGTGCATGAAAGGTAAAACAATGATTATCCTTGTGGCTTTCAAAAGTGCGTTAATGTGATGGTATTATCAGAATATTGAACTATGACTGGAAATAATCATGTTCAGATCCCTGCTCTGCCAATGTGGATGAAGCTGTCATGGTGAGGCATGGGGGAGAGGGGCCAAGTCCATGAAGGGCTTTGTATGTGATAACCAATACCCTAAACTGAGCCCAGTAACGAAAGGGCAACCAATGGACTATCTGCAGAATAGGAGTAATATATAAACCCAGTGCTTAAGTGTGAATGCTATTTATTCTAACTGGATTAAAAGCATAGTAAAGATACACATCTTTATTTTAGCCAGCTTATTATATAGGGTTGTTAACTCTGGGTGGGTAAATTCCTGGCGATTTGGGGCTGTGGCCTGAGGATAGACCTCTAGGGGAAATGGAGATCCCATTTTCTCCAGGGAAACTGATCGCTGTAGTTTGAAGATCGGTTGTAACAGGAGGAGAGAGATATAAGAGTCCATTTTTGTGCCCAGCTCCCTCTCTATGTGCTGATCAATTCATTATGTTTGGATTGCTAGCATTTATTTGCATTGCTGGACCCAGCACGCAGAACTTACCACATGGAAAATATAATAAACTGAATTACTTGCTTTATTTGCATTGCACTGGGCAAACAGCACAACAATGCAATTAAAGCAGAAAGTTCAGAATAAAGCCATACAGCTGCAGTCTCCCCAAGCCAAGTTGTTTTTACCACTTTCTCAGAGAGAAACTCAGGTTGACTGAGTGCAGAAGGCAAGCATAGTTAATACTGTAACAAGTGCAGGTCCTAGAAACCCTACTCCCATTTACTCCAAGTTCCCATTACTCACCCCACCCATGCAAACTTCTATCAGTCATGATAATTAAGTGTTCAGAGCCAATATGCCTCAGAATACCAGAAGATAAACTGCTGTTGGCCACAAACATTGCTTATAAGCTTTTCTACCATTTGATCAGCCATTGATAGAAACAAAATCCTGTACACCAAACAAGTCCATTGTCCCCACATTTGCAGCTACAGCATCCATTTTCCAAAAAGAAAACTAGCGACAATAAGAAAAAAGTGGCTTGCCCAAGATTAACTACAGTTACACAGTATGTACATTAAGCATAGTTACAGAAGAATCAGATAGCATCTTTTAAGCCTAACAACATTTATTTCGGGCTCTTTCATTAATCAGAGCTTATTTCCTCAAATGCCTAGAAATATACATCCTGGGCAAGTTACTAAAACATTCTTTTTTGAAACTGAAATATTATTTGTTACCAGATGCCTGGTCAATCACCTGTCACCCAATTCATTACTCCTCTGTTCTGTTCCTCCAGAAGACAGCTAAAGCTCCATTTTTTTCATCTTGTCTCCTTTAACCGATTTGGCTGATAATTCCCATTTCTATTCAGTTCAGTGGCAAGCTCAGTCAGTTCTACCCTGTTTTTCACTCTGTTCTCCAGTCTGAAGATGTGGGAGAATAAAGGTGTGTCATTTAAAGTGGTCAGCTCTGTCCAGTCAGATGCCATCAAATATGTAGAAACAAGCCAGTGTGTGTCCACCATACTTCCTTAATTTGCCATTCAACACTGTAGGTCTTCATACAGCATGCAAAGACACTCTGAGGAGGCAGAGAGGAATACCAATTTGGCAGATTGTGCTAGTGCACTAGTGCACATAACGACTGATCGATCGATAGATTTCATGCATGTGGAGGAGGTTTCCACTTTATGGGTGGGGAGAGAGATAAAAAAGAAAAGAAAAAACAGCAGCCGTTCCAATTCATCTCTACATCCCCAATGGCAGCTTTTAAAGAATATACTATAAGTCAGGTGACGTAATCTCCTGTTTCACAGGTAACATTAGTTTATCCTCAACTGTAATAAAAGCAGGGGGTCCAACCGTGTCTTGACCATATGAATTCAGACCGACTAATGAAGTGTTCCCTAATAAAAGCTCATAAAACTAGCATATAAAGAAGCTGTTTACACTAGATCCTTTCTGATTCATATTTAACTTCCTATTTGCAGGGATTTTTTTTCTGTGGAAGAAGATACCATCATGTGAGTCCTCACCACCAGCTGATATAGGACAGTCCAGTGTTCCCTCTAAGCTGAGTTAGTGTGAGCTAGCTCAGTTTTTTAGCTTCCGGCTCACATATTTTTGTCTTCGCTCAAGAAGGATGGCTCCAGAGCAAGCTAATTTATGCAGTAACCATATCGCTCGCTCACAGCTTTAATGCCAGTAGCTCACAAAGCAGAATGTTTGCTCACAAGACTCCACAGCTTAGAGAGAGCATTGGTCCAGACACAGGTTGACCTCTTCTTATGCTCTTAAACAGGGCTTTTTTTGTAGAAAAAGCCCAGCAGGAACTCATTAGAATAATAGACCACACCCAACAGCAGAAACCCATTAGCATATTAGGCCACACACCCCATGTTACCAGAAGTGTGGTCATCCAGCCACACCCACCTTTTGCTTCTTATTCTGTTTACCTTGTTTGTTGTCAAAACCCAGGGTTTTTTTGTAGCAGGAACTCCTTTGCATGTTAGGCCACACACCCCTAATGTAGCCAATCCTAATGAGTTCCTGCTGTTGGGTGTGGCCTATTATGCTAATGAGTTCCTGTTGGGTGTGGCCAACTCGGGAGCCAGCTGGAACTCCGTTCCTGTGCGTTCCTGCCCAAAAATAGCCCTGCTCTTAAAAAGAGCAAAGGCTATGTTTATCCTAACTCACACTGCTGTGGCACTGCTCTACCATTTTCTTGAGATTAAAGAAAGGTCTCAAGTTGGGGGGGAGGAAGTGTTCACATCATAATTGATCACGATGCCTCATAGCACAAGCAAGAGGGCAGAATCTAAATCAGAGGAAACCTAGGTCTCAGTTTGGTACAGGAGGATGCAAAGAATAAATGGAAATAAGTCTGAAGAAGTGAGCAGTGACTCACAAATGCACACACCCTACCACAATTTTGTTAGTCTTTAAAGGGACTACTGGACTCTTACTCTTTCTACTACTATTAGAAACCACAACATACAAAAACCAGTGGGGGAACATTTTAACCTTCCAGAGCATTCAGTTGCTGACCTAAAAGTAGCAGTTCTCGTACAAAGGAATTTTAAAGGGAGATTAGAGAGACTGCTGAATTGCAACTGATTACGAAGCTCAAGACAATGCAAACTCCTGGACTGAATTGAGACCTGGGTTCCTGCTCTCATTACCAAAGCCTGTTATTGTCATTTGGTGCCTGAAATCACTTCACTCTTCAAGATATAAGGACAGATGGATTCACATTCCAGCTGTATCTGAAGAAGTGAGCAGTGACCCACGAAAGCTTGTGCCCTGCCACAAATTTTGTTGTCATTAAAGTGCTGCTGGACTCTTACTCCCTTTCACTAATAAGGAATGCAAGCTGTCCTATTAGCCCCCCCCCAATCTATTAGAAATGGAAAGGGGAATCTCTCCAAGTGCCATGGGACTCTCTCTGGCATGCTCTCTCTGACTCTTCCCCCCCACAGAAGTGTGCAGGCACACAAACGCTTATATCTGGAATAAAATGCTGTTGGTCTTAAACACAGGACCCCCTCTCTTTCTCTCTGGCTCTTTCACTCCCCCACCCTCTCTCTGACGAA
>NW_015172561.1:433910-443884 GCF_001447785.1 Gekko japonicus | reverse complement strand
TTTCCCTCCCCAAAAGAGGGGGAAGGGAGGAAACCTCAACCAATTGAAGTAAGGCTTTTTTCTTCTCCTCTGAAGCAGGAAAGAGGAGAGACTGGCCAGAACGAGCTGCGATGTAAAGAACAGGAAGCAGGAAGCAGCATAGAATCAGTTGCTCTCGGGCTGGATTGGAGCCCTGCAAGGGCTGGATCTGGTCCGTGGGCCATATGTTTGACACCCATGATCTAAATTTTATAGAATGTTTGAAACTGAATATGTGTATTAGAGACCACTGGTTTGAGACTAGTATCACAGCTCTAAGTGATTTTTGCCAAGTAACATTTGCATTAAATGCTATAAAGTTGAAAGCTAAACTGGCAGCTTTTTAAAAGAAATGCTGTAAATAGTCCTGCTGCTGTGAGAAAGCAAACAACATCCCAACTACCTCCCCATTTCTTCCTCTGTGGACCCAGGAGACAAGATGAAAATAACTGTGAATGGTTGTCTGCCCTTTTGTATGATAAAGGATAGAGAACAGACCAGCTCTGATACCACCTGCTGCTTTGGGGGAAACCATTAAAATGAGCCTGGATTGTTCTACTTGAAGCTACCCAAATGTCTGCAACGGACAATTTCAAATCCTACCAAAGCCAGCTAGGGAACCTCAAGAGATTCATATATTGTTCTATTGTTCTCTTTCAGAATACTTATTTACTTTTCTATTTTTATCCCACTCTATCCCAGAGAGTCAAGAAAGATTACATTATTAAAAAACATAAAGGATTGCTTTTCCTCAGAACTTACAATCTGGAGTCATACAAAATCATCTACACTGGTCTTTATCCAAGAGTGTTCTTTTTCAATAGAACAAAGTTTGAGTCCAGTGGCACCTTTAAGACCAACGAAGTTTAATTCTGGCTATAAGCTTTCCTTTGAATGCACAGAAAAGCTTATAGCCAGAATTAAACTTCATTGGTCTTAAGGGTACCACTGGACTCAAACTCTGTGCGATTGCTTCAGACCAACATGGCTACAAGTTAACCATCCCCAGCCATTAAAGTGGATTAAACCTTTATTTTCCCTGCGATACACAAATGGTAACACTAAAGCACCTTCCATAGCTATTATCCATTTCGACTATACTACATCCTACCAGCCAATCCCAGTTTCCCCCCAATCATGTACCTCTTGAATAAAACTTGGCCCAACACCTTTTACAGAATAATAACTGTTTGAGGAGGGGAGTGAGGGAAATAAATGACTTCTACACTTCATGATCACCCATGTTTAACAAGAGTATGCTGGTACTTTAAAAGAAGGGTCTTCTCTGGCCACTAAGAAATGGCTATGTTGAGAATCATTGTATCTGTATGTGCAAAAGCCATGTGGGATGTGGGCTTTAGCAGGGAGAAGGACTGGGAGAGATTGACTGCAAAAACTGGCTGGATCCAACCCAGTGGAACAAGTATTGTGTACTGTTTCGTGTGATTTTCTGAAGTTTCCATCTCTCCACTTAACTTTGTATCGGCTGGCTTCACTTGAGTACTTCTGGAAGCTAAGAAAACCTTAGGAAGAGGCTGTTGTAATTTGCAGGTGTTTGATACAATCCAGCTTGGGGTGGGTGATGCTTGCTAATTATTTGCAAACTATTCATTATATAAATGTCCTTTTAAATGCATTTGTCTTACTTCTTGCAAACATTAGACAGTTTTGGCATAGGTTTCTTTTGTTTACAAAACCCACTCTCCTATGCAAAGGATGCCTGTGTTTTTTTTCCCTGGAACTGTCCCCTTTCCACATCATAGCCTTGAAAACATAGCATCATATTAGGAAACAAATAGGAACAACTATTTTTTACAGAGATGGATCAACACATATATTGCATTTAGCCCTTTTCATACAGTTTAAGTTACCAACTCACACAAAAGGGAATTAAAAAGTATGTTAACTTCAAACTTTTGTTTGAAACTTTTGTCAAGGAGATCTCTTAGAAGGAGAGATCTCTTAGAAGCCTAATCAGCAGCTGATATTTTGTCTAGTTCAATCTACCATGGAATTACCTTCTGCAGCTATTTTACTTGGCAGTAATTTCTTTAAACAATCATAAAAAGCTTCTCCAAGTTAAGGAATTATTTTCTGGGCCACAGAAATAAGCTATTTATCCCTGCTACTGTGTTCTTCAAATGTTTTATCTTTACAATTTAGGATGCTATTTACATGTTACATTTGAGAGCTGTGAAGACTGTCAGCATCACATTCCTATCATGAATTACCTGCAATGTGCTGTACTTGAACGATACTTGCTTGATTGCTTCAAAGCAAGGGGAACAGGAGCAACAGAAGATGTGTGAGGAAAAGCCAAATAAGATATCTAGGATGATTTGGAATGCTGCCAGTCATTTTTGATCTTATGATGAATGTTATAAACAAATATAATTATTTTTTCAATGACTCAAATACATTTTCATCCACACAATTTAAAAGTATTTAAATCCATTATGATTTTATCTCTCCCACTGTTCCTTGATGCTCTAGTTTGGTATAGTGGTTAAGTGTGCGGATTCTAATCTGGGAGAACTGGGTTTGATTCCCCATTCCTCCACTTGCAGCTGCTGGATGACCTTGGGCAAGCCATAGTTCTCAAAATTTCAATTCCTAGCGTTAGAATTCAATCAATAGAATGAAAAGGAAACACAAGATAATATTGAATAGATATAATTTGGGTACAGATAGATCTGCCATAAAGCTAAAGGAATCTGAATGGCTCAAAGATATCCTCCAACATTTCACTAGATAGGTACATTTTAACTCCTCTGTTTGCACACAAGTGATCATTGCCTAAACTTCCCACTTCCCTCACTACACTGTCTCTGTTTTGTCCTCAACACCCCCATCTTGGTAGCTGAGACCCCTTTCCTCCACATTTTGCATTAAAAACAAAACAAAGAAGTCCTCTCTGTCAAACACACAACAAAAGGCAGCAAATAAATGGAGAACATAAGAAAAGCCAATGTTGGATCAGGCCAATGGCCCATCCAGTCCAACACTCTGTCACACAGTGGCCAAAAATACCAGGTGCCATCAGGAGGTCCAGCAGTGGGGCCAGGACACTAGGAGCCCTCCCACTGTTGCCCCCCCCCAAGCACCAAGAATACAGTGCATCACCTGCCCCAGCCTGATAGTTCCTATCTATACCTTGTGGCTAATAGCCACTGATGGACCTCTGCTCCATATGTTTGTCTAATTCCCTCTTGAAGCTGTCCATGCTTGTAGCCGCCACCACCTCCTGTGGCAGTAAATTCCATGTGCTAATCACTATTTGGGTGAAGAAGTACTTCCTTTTATCTGTGCTAAGGAAGTAGGATTACACCTGATACTATCACGCTAGGAAAATACTTCATCCAGAAACAGCATTTAGATTGTTAATCAACCAATCCTCATATATAGGCAGGCCTACTGCTACAACATATTATGCAGCTATCATCCTTAACATATCAAATTTTCAATGTAGCAAAATCCGTAGACATGAACAAACAAGAAAGTTATTTCTACATACCTGAAAAACACCCAGGTTTGCCGAATTTTTTAAGTAGTACACTTGAGTTTTTTAAAAAACCCAAAATAATAGAAGCAGCATCTGTAGCTTTAAGAAATGGATGCTCTCAGTGGCAACCACAATATTGCATGCCTTCTTGCCTTGGTTTCTGTTAGTAAAAGGCAGGGGGAGCTTTTCATGACTCCTTTGGCCTTTAAGAAAAGACTCATTGGGGCCAGGTGTAGCAGCAACCAATGGGTGACTTGAGTGACTCACCAGGACGGGTTGCTTGCTACTGTTCAACAGCAACCACCGCACAAAAACCAGTGTGGGGCAGTGGTTAGAATTTCAGAGTGGGGACATCCCCAACATGACATCATCACGTTGGGGATGCCTCGCCCCCTCCAGGAACGCCCCCAAAGTCCCCCGCTGGGGGTTAAGATAGGACTTGGCAACCTTAGCAAGGCAGCTAGTATCACACAACTAGGCCATAGTTATCCCAAGCAGAGGCTGCCAGGAGGAGAGAATAAGGGACAGCTGAAAATGGGAGGTGGCAGATAAAGATAAGTTGGCTGGTGGGTGGGAAAAAGAGAAGGAAGAAGGATAAGAGGAGAGGCTATGGGGCTTTCAGGAAAAGGAAAGACAAAATAGTAGGGAAGGGAAAATGGAACGCTCCCACAAGCTCTTGCAGATCCCCTGCTCATTACAGATCTTTACGCAATATGTGCCCATCCACTTTTTCCAGGTTTGAATCAGACACTAGACTTCCCTCTCCCTTTCTAGAAGGACCAAAAATTTAGTGAATTG
This sequence comes from Gekko japonicus, assembly GCF_001447785.1. Lineage (NCBI taxonomy): Eukaryota > Metazoa > Chordata > Lepidosauria > Squamata > Gekkonidae > Gekko > Gekko japonicus. The sequence continues at coordinate 439,566 of NW_015172561.1, read as the reverse complement.
TTATTCTGGGGAAGCTGTTGGGGCCAAAGGAGTCATTGTCTAATGTTTGATTAAAGGTAAAGGTTCCCTTGCTCGAAAGCCAGTCGAACCCGACTCTAGGGTTACGGTGCTTATCTCCATTTCAAAGCCGAAGAGCCAGCGCTGTACGAAGACATTTCCGTGGTCATGTGGCCGGCATGACTAAACACCAAGGTGCACGGAATGCGGTTACCTTCCCACTGAAGTGGTACCTATTTATCTACTTGCAATTTCTTGCTTTCAAATTGCTAGGTTGGCAGGAGCTGGAACTAGAGACGGGAGCTCACTCCGTCATGTGGAGTGTTTGATTACTGGTGCGCAAAGCCCCAGCACCAGTATGAGGAAAGGAGGAACCTAAAGGAGCAGGCATTCTGTTGTGTCCGCCAGGCACTCTTCTCAGTTTAAAACAGGACACAGCAATGCCTGTGTGATGACATAGGAGCTTCCTGGATCGAGCAGCCACACACCATTCTGTTGTCTTCCTTCTTTCAAGCCCTATCAGTGCCCAATAGGCTTCAAGAAGAACGAAAGGCCTATACTCGGCTTCTTCACTGAGTGCCAGAAATTCAAGCTTACCCAGAAATCTCACCTTTCTTCAAACCATGCCAGCAGGTACTAATGAGGCTTCAGCATAGTACAGAGCTCCTTCCCTGGGTTGGCCTGAAAATTTGGAACTGAGACCCCTGTAGTGCCCTGTTCCTTTAAGCTCTTTTGTTGATGACAAAGAAGTCACCAAAAGACAGCAAGATGTCTGTATTCATCATGTGTACATGCACAGCAGTGGCCCCATGGGAAGTCTTTTGCCCAGCCTCCTCCCCTAATCTGGACAGCCACTCTGGTTCCAAGGAAAGAAAACAAAAGAGAGGCTCTCTTGACAGTAAAAGTACACTCATCACAATAAAAAGAAAGAATAACCCAAACTTGCTTCTCCAGCCAGGCCCTCTTGTATAGCTTTCTCTGTTTCAGGTCATATTGGTGACATAATGAAGGTGCTAGTGTGGCAAATGAAAACTGACAGTAGTAACAATACTCTTAATATGCATAATAAATATAATTTTGTTACACTGAAATGTTTATATCTAATTATTTGAATACATTGGAGATACGATTACGCTTTAGTCTACATAACATATGTTTCATATAAACCCCAGTGCACACTCGGGCACTACATTTCATAGTACAAATTGGCAAACTTAATCAGAAGAGGAAGTTGTTTCCTTTGAATGATCACATAACTTTTCTGCATGACCTGAGGGTTACTTACTGCTGCTTACCAAGTTGGTGCTAGTCTTTACCTTCTTTATGAACTAAACCAATTTAGCGCTAGGTACCAAAGTGTATTTTATCCTGTTTTAACATTAACCCAAAGGGTTAAATTCTAATAAAATGCAGATTAAACTCTGGCATACCTAGACAGTCATACAGCTTGAAAAAAGTCTACTTCTTTTGGTTTTGTTTAGGTATTTGGACAATTCATATCCCACCTGTCCAGAGAACCTGCTTCAGCAGCTTTTTAAAAAATGCTGTGAAGAACAAAATATATAGTTACAATGCAATTCTAAACAGAATTACACCCTTCTAAGCCTGGTGAATTCAGTAGGTTTAGAATGGTAAAACTCTGTTTAGGGTTGCACTGTAAAATTCCCACAACAAAAGACAGAGATATAGTAGTGGAAACAAGATGTTAATCCAGAATTATTTATACACACATACACACAGTCTGTCTGTCTGTCTGTCTATCTATCTATCGGCAAATTGTAATAAAATTTCAGATGAGTCAACAGTTATACTAATAATATTGGTATCCTTTACATATTCTAGTTTTTCCAATGACTCCTATGCCATATTACATATTAGGTGTACAATAAAACACAAACACTCCATATTTTAAACTAAAAGAAACAATTGCACATAAACAGAAGACTGTTCAAAGGAGACTATTATAAACAGGCCACCCTGTTTTGTATCTTATTATTAAAGCCAGAATGGCTGTTTTTAATTTTTTAAACCTCTAAATTGAATGGCTATTTTATTGCTTTATAACAACTGTACATCACAGTCACACATGCTGGCCTAATAGTTTCGTTGAAGCTCTGCAGCATATTCAGGGATATTTTCCTCCTCAGTCACTTCTAAAATACGTGCTCAGTGCAGCTGGCAGGCAGATATCCAGGAGCTCTGCTCCAGTGCACACAAGAATGAGCTCCTTGTCTGACAAAAGTAAAGAGACATTGCAGAGTCTCTCGTCTCCCCTGTCTCCACTTGACTAACAGTTCACAACTATGAGCTCCACTAATATTCAATAACTCAACTCAGGGTAGGATTTTTTTCCAGGGAATATATGCAGTGCCATATCCAGCATTTTTTTTACCTTCAGCATTTTTTTACCATTTAGCTTCTAAATGTGAAAGACTGCAAACAGAAAGAGGGGTGGTGGTGCAATGTCATGATAATCCCTAGAAAATCCTATGCATCTTTTAGACAGAATAGTGTCCATACAGCATTCTCCAATACCCAAGATTCAAACCTGGATTTCATTAGCACCAAAATTAGTCCCACTGTTAACATAAGAAGAGTCCTGCTGGATCAGGCCAGTGGTTCACCTAGGTCATCATCCTGTTTCACACAGAGGCTGACCAGTCCTCCCGGGAGGAGAGAGGCAGCAAACAGGGTACAGAGGGCAAGGCCTCCCCTTGAGTTGCCTGCCAGCCAGCCCCGTAGCTAGGGAATTCTTTGTGAGGGGGCCTTGGGGGGGCCACCAGCTAATTAAATGGAAGTACAGTGCAGGTGGTAGGTTGGAGCATTTGGGGGGCATCCCAGGAGAGAGGGGGCCCAGAAGAAACACTAGGGGGCCAGGCCCCGTGGGCCCCATGTTAGCTACGGGCCTGCTGCCAGCAGTGCTGTTCAGAAACTTACTGCAGCTGAATGTGGAGGTTCCCTTAGTCACTGGGGTAGTAGCCACTGATGGGCCCCTCTCCTCCATTAATCTGTCCAATCCCCTTTTGAAGGTATCTATGCAAGTGGCCACCACTACCTCATCTCGCAGTGGATTCAGCAATTTAATTACTCAACAAGTAAGAAATAGTTAATTTAATCCATCTATACCCATCTACTGTATGTCCCCAAATTCAAATATTATACGAGAAACAGAATTGTTTACTCACTTTCTCCACCCCATCCATAATTTTATAAATATCCATCATGCCTAAAGTTCCCAACCTCCAGGTGGGGCCTGCAGATCTCCTGGAATTACAACTAATATCCAGACTACAGGGATCAGTTCCCCTGGTGGAGAGAGGCAGCAAACAGGGTACAGAGGGCAAGGCCTTCCCTTGAGTTGCCTGCCAGCAGTGCTGTTCAGAAACTTACTGCAGCTGAATGTGGAGGTTCCCTTAGTCACTGGGGTAGTAGCCACTGATGGGCCCCTCTCCTCCATTAATCTGTCCAATCCCCTTTTGAAGGTATCTATGCAAGTGGCCACCACTACCTCATCTCGCAGTGGATTCAGCAATTTAATTACTCAACAAGTAAGAAATAGTTAATTTAATCCATCTATACCCATCTACTGTATGTCCCCAAATTCAAATATTATACGAGAAACAGAATTGTTTACTCACTTTCTCCACCCCATCCATAATTTTATAAATATCCATCATGCCTAAAGTTCCCAACCTCCAGGTGGGGCCTGCAGATCTCCTGGAATTACAACTAATATCCAGACGACAGGGATCAGTTCCCCTGGTGAAAGTGGATGCTTTGATGGGTGGAGTCTACGGCATTATACTCCACTGAGGCCCCGACCCTCCCAAAATCCTGTACTCCCCAGGCTCGCCCCTCATATCTCCAGGAATTTTCCAAACCATAGTTAGCAACCCTATGCCCCCTACTGTTGACTCTATTGAACAATATCGTATTTTGTTTAAATTTACTATTTCCTTTCTCAATCCCAGTTTATACCTATCTGCACTACAGGAACACCTGGAGGTCTGGACAGAAGGGAGAAATTTATCTTACATATAATTATTTAATAAGTGTGGTACGTTTATAAGCCAGGTCTAACAATGTTTACTAAGGACTACTTGCAATGGGATTTATTTCAAAGCAAATATGATTTATTTTTTGTCAGTTTATATATAATCATTAACTACACAATCCCTTCAGGCTGTAAAAGAGGACCTGAATGTTCCCATCGTACAGATGGCAAAATAGAAATCCGATTTGCTTAAGGTTAGCCAATATGTTTCTTAAATCTACACCTAACAGTTTGTTTGTTTCCATCTTATGTCTTGGCCTAGAAGCATTTGGGGAGTTGCGGTGGCTCAAGTGGTTAAGACGCTGAACTGCAGGCTGTGGAAGGTTGGTAGTTCAGCAGTTCGAGACCCAAGTGTGCCGCATGATGACGTGAGCTCCCGTCTCTAGTTCCAGCTCCTGCCAACCTAGCAGTTTGAAAGCAAGAAATTGCAAGTAGATAAATAGGTACCACCACAGTGGGAAGGTAACAGTGTTCTGTGCGTCTTGGTGTTTAGTCATGCCGGCCATGTGACCACGGAAATGTCTTCGGACAGCGCTGGCTCTTCGGCTTTGAAATGGAGATGAGCACCGCAACCCTAGAGTCGGATTCGACTGGCTTTCGAGCAAGGGAACCTTTACCTTTATCTAGAAGCATTTGGCTGAGTTTTGAACCTTTGGATAGTAATATTGTGCACCTTGTATTCCCACACAACATCTGTTCATCCAACCTTCAGGTACTGCAGTCCTGCCTCCTCAAGCAGGCCCACACGTTCCCTTTCTTCCCCGTGGGGGCCCAAAGCTGGTTCTCCCTTCCATTTCATCCTCACAAGAAGCCCTGAAAGGGAAGTTAAGGCTGAGTGTGCACAACTGGCCCAGCCCAAAGTCCACCAGGCAAACCTCCCTGGCAGAGTGGGAATCTGAACATGGGCCTCCCATTTCCCAGTCTACTACACCGCGCTGGCTCTGACAAGCCAAGTCCAGCTCCACACATACACTGCCTGAACTTGGCAAATCCCATTTATCCACCATCCTTGGGGAAACTACAAAAAGCCCAAGGTGGCTGTGTTCTTTTTAACAAAGCAAATAGCAGTCCATGGGCTTTTTATACCTTCCTTAGCCAAGGCTCTCCCTAAGGTGGATTCTACCACGCAGTGGGGTGTCCCCCACCATACACACTCAGGTAGTAACAGTACCCCTAACCAGGAGAGGCCATCCGACGGAGAGGGTCAGAGAAGTTAGTTGGGCTGCCTGTGCTGCCCGTCCTGCTCAGTGACTCTTCCCCTGTTCCCTGGTCCTTCGTGGACACCTCCCGCCTTCTCAGCCAGCAGCACTCCCAACCCAAACACCCCGCCTGGAATCCAGGCTGTCCTCAGCCGCCGCCGCCGCCGCCGCCACACTTCCACTCCCTCCCTGCGCCCCCCTCCCACGGCTTCCCCGCAGACCGAGCGCCCCCTTAACAGTACCCCTAACCAGGAGAGGCCATCCGACGGAGAGGGTCAGAGAAGTTAGTTGGGCTGCCTGTGCTGCCCGCCCTGCTCAGTGACTCTTCCCCTGTTCCCTGGTCGTCCTCTCAGCCAGCAGCACGAGTCCCAACCCAAACACCCCGCCTGGAATCCAGGCTGTCCTA
>NW_015172561.1:421669-428715 GCF_001447785.1 Gekko japonicus | reverse complement strand
CTAGTATTTTTAACCATACTGCCCATTATCCCACAGCTACTCTCTCTTATTTTATATTCCCATTCCTGTGTTTTAACAATGACTAAATATTCCTCCCCTTCCCTGTAGCTGGACTTGTGGTAGATATTTTACCGGCCCCGCACACCATATGCAGCTTCTCTCCACCCCTACTCCCTCTTCAGTATTTTTAACCATACTGCCCATTATCCCACAGCTACTCTCTCTTATTTTATATTCCCATTCCTGTGTTTTAACAATGACTAAATATTCCTCTCCTTCCCTGTAGCTGGACTGGTGGTAGATATTTTACCGGGGCCCCCCCACACCATATGCAGCTTCTCCCCCCCCCCTCATTTTAAACCCCTTCCTCTCTCCCCCCGGGTACCATCAATTCCTGGGCACTGTAGGACACCTGCCATACTCAGGATTGCTTTCTGTGCATTAGTTGCTCTGTAATACCTTTTCATCACTCTGTTGTAGACATAGTCAAGGAAGGGGGAAATTGCCCACCCCTGCCTTTTTGTGCATGTTGGAAGTGTGGATTCTGATTTGCATTAATGACTGTGTCTGGAATCAGGGCCATCCTGATTTCATCAGGTCTGGAAGCTAAGCAGGGTTGGCCCTGATGAGTATTTGGATTGGAGACCACCAAGGATGTCCAGAGTAGCTACACAGAGGCAGGCAATGGTAGACCACTTCTGAATTTCTATTGCCTTGAAAACCCTTTGGGGTTGCTATAAGCGACTTGATGGCATTTTCCACCACCACTGGAAACAGGGGTGTGAATTATTATAGGATGGTAAGAGTATAGGATTTGGTTTTGGGTATGTGTGTGAGAAGACAGGAAGGCCTGGCGTGATCTGGTCCATGGGGTCGCGAAGAGTCGGACTCAACTGTGCGACTGAACAACAACAAAAATGTGTGTCAGACTGTGCCAAATAGTTCGTGTTTCTTGGATAGACACTTTCAGGCCAAATGTTCTCCTAGCATTTGATGATGATGGGACTTCCTCTACATCAGATGTGCTGTTATGGCTTGCTCAGTTTCTTGTGGCGGATACCACTTCTGTAGAGTAAGCTTTGCCACATCTCTTAACATTCCCCCTTATCCCCAAATACCCTGTAATTCCCTGTGTGTGACCCTCTGCTAATTGATATTTTCCGTAGGTCCATCATCACCAGCCCTTACATTCTACAATACGAAACCCTTCCTAGATTCGCAGTCCTCTGAAGCAAGACTTTGGCCTCTTTGTTACCCGTAGTCCACCAGACTCGGACTCACACAACAGAGAATGGCAAAAAACCTAAAACAGAATAACTGGTTCATAGACTTTATTGTCCTTGATCACTGACGTGAACTAACCATCCAGAATGCTTTAAGTTTTCATTTAGGAAATATCAAAACTATCAGATTTAGTCACACATACCTTTCTTCTCAATACAGCATATCATCTCTACAGCAATTCCATCACTTTGAACGAATACTTATTAGGATGACTACACTTAGAACTGGGTCACACATAACAAACTTTCTACACAGATAGTACTTCCATGTAAGAAATTGTGTTTCTTTTGTGTAATAAACTGTTTGCCATTGTATGTGATGGCTAGTGGCATTTTGGTAGTATGTCCCCGTGGGAAAATAAACACATGTAATTTTTATTGCTCACAGTGTACGTTGAGGTACATGCAGTTGTCTGCATGGAAGTGGCAGCTATGTAAGACATGCAGAGTAGAGTTCTTGGTTCCCACCCACTTACTTTATGCTGTTTTTGATAGGCCCGTCTGTAGAGTTGCCATAGTCATTGAATCGCTTGACAGCTCAGTCATTCATACTCTTCTATTTCTTACTGTGCTCCCCACGTGCTGTCTTTCATTATCGGTAGTGATTTTTTTCACTGTACTCTACCTGTGACCATCCAGCATGTGAAATGTATATGTCTTCTGAAACATGTACCACAAGGCCTTGCACTTAAGCATTTTGTCTCATTCCATCATTCCTCCTGTTTGCACATCTTTCTGTTTTTTCTTGCTAACATGTATATTCCTTTTGTACAATCCATTGTATTTTGCTACACTGGGCACATACTCTACCTGTGACCATCCAGCATGTGAAATGTATATGTCTTCTGAAACATGTACCACAAGGCCTTGCACTTCAGCATTTTGTCTCATTCCATCATTTGCACATCTTTCTGTTTTTTCTTGCTATTGACAGCTCAGTCATTCATACTCTTCTATTTCTTACTGTGCTCCCCACGTGCTGTCTTTCATTATCGGTAGTGATTTTTTTTCACTGTACTCTACCTGTGACCCTCCAGCATGTGAAATGTATATGTCTTCTGAAACATGTACCACAAGGCCTTGCACTTAAGCATTTTGTCTCATTCCATCATTCCTCCTGTTTGCACATCTTTCTGTTTTTTCTTGCTAACATGTATATTCCTTTTGTACAATCCATTGTATTTTGCTACACTGGGCACATAATTGTGTGACTGAATTACTGAGGACTGCTGAGTCTAACCCTGTCAATAGTCTGCTGTTGGTCTTTAATGATTCCTGTCTCCATATGTGCGTAGCATAGCCTTTTCTCCCCTTTCCAGGGAGAATTAGGAAATAACTTGTTGAGAAGTGAAACACCCATTACTCTCTCTCTTGGTTGTTTTTCTCAAATGGAGGGAGAGGATCAACCAGCTTCCTTTTTCCCCTCATGCTGAGATTTAGTCTGAGGGGCAGAACAAACTCAAGGCATTTGTGTTGTAACTTTTCTGTAGCTCAAGAACAGCCTATGATGGGGCAGTTTCCAGCTTCACGGGCCCTCACCGTTTTTTGTTCTGGAACGTGTTCAGTATGTTCAGTATGTCTCCTCAGCTGCTGCCTGAGACCACTCCTTTCAAAGTCTCTTCTCTCCAACCTCTGCTGACTATTCTAACCCGTTTCCTTCTTTTCTCTCACTAGTCTTCATTCTCCTTTTCACACCTTCATTTTCTCTCTTCTCGTGCCTTTTCCAAGGAAATGTCAGATAAATGCAACATGTCATGCTTAGAAAGTGTCCATTTCAATCTCTTGCCATTTCCAGTACTGCATAATTACGTCTGTGACATGTATCCCCCCTCCCCCTCTAGCAGCAGGAAAATGGTGAGTTCTATGTGTGTGTCTGTATCAGTCAAGAGCAGCTGCTTCACTCCCCCCCACCCTTTACGAAACTTGGCCTAGTTGGTTATGAACCATGCTCCGTGTTTTCTCCCCCCTGTTCCCTGCAACTTTCCCATAATGTTTTGATCCTTCTGTGCTGTATGGTATTAACGAAGATGAAGTGAGGCTAGTGCTTTCTGCTGCTTTGCATGCACCCGCCAGAAAAGTTCAATTAATCTTTGCTTATAGGAAATAAAGGCTGTTTGAGAAAGACATCATTGCTATGTCTCCTTCCCATCCAGATCCTAGTTGTGAAGTTTCAATTTGTGGGTTTTTTTTGGGGGGGGGGAGAAGTGAGATCTCATGGTTGTTCTGGAGATTTGTATTTAAAATTCATAGAGAGCCAGATAGTTTCATTCCAACATTTCTGCTTCATTATCTTGTGTTCTTGGAGAGACTTTAACCTCCCTGACCCCTTGTGCGTCCCTATCTGTTTCTTTTAGCAGATGCCTGAGAGCTTTTCTCTGGATGAGAAGTAATTTAATACAATAGAGATTTAGGCTGTGTGTGTTTTTTTTAATGTTTGTTGTACTGTGACATAACCTTGAGGCTACTTGATTGTGTGTGGTATTATTAAAGGCAATAAAATGTTTTCCTACAGTGTCGCTCTCCCCTGTTGATTTTTAGATTGTTGCTTTGTTGGTTTTCCTTTTATTTTGACCACATGTTTAAAAGCTTGGACTTCACAGGCTATTTTTTAAAAAATCTGGGTTATATTTAGCTTCAGATCTTTTCAGATGAAATACAGCTTGACTTTGAGTTTAAATGTTTATAGGATATGGCATGAAACTTTTTTTTCTGTTTGTTTAGAGAGATGAAAAATATAGTTATACTTCTAATGACAGATTTAAACATTTATTTTCTGTTATAAAAGCTGGCATTACTTGTTAAAGTAATGATATGTTATGGACTGCTGCTGTTATGCATTTATCTGATGAATGGTAACCTGAACTTCTGAAACAAAATACAGTTGTTTTTCAACAGCAGTAATATTTATAGCACAATTGTTACAGCAAACACGTGCCTGGAATTCCCTAAAAGTGCTACTGATTTTTCTAGTATTCAGTTCCAAATGATGTGAATGTTGTGTTCATTCTTCTCTTTCATAATGTGTTACTGAACAATCAATATTATGCACAACAGATTCCTGAGGCAGGGTTGGAATATTATAATATTCTTTTGGTATCTTTGATAAATTTATTTAAAAAGAACTTGAATTATTATTCACTCTTACTGTATGAGCACACATAGTTTTTCATTTTGAAACATGCTAGTGGTGTTTTTTAACAAGCAGTATGAAAATGGTTAGGTGATTTTACTGTCTTCCTCTGTTGTCTCTGGCCTGAGTAAAGTCACTTGTGAGACAGGGCCACTCAGCAGCAGGAGTAAGGACCCCAGAACGTTATCACCCATCTTTGGGAACAATGGCGGTGGCAGGTAACCACTCAGTGGACCATTTTGGCTTTGCAGGAGTCAGTCCGGTGGGAAAGCTAGTATTGATTGTCTGCCTTTAACCATCAGTGTCTTGAACTATCCATGTATTGCTTCAAAGCCCCTCTGAGAGCATTGCCAAATACGGCACCGCTGACTAGTCCCTGGTGAAGCAGCCTTGCTGAAGAGGGATTATCCTATGGGGGTAGGTAGGCAATTACAATGGCTATATTGGTTCCAAGTGCTCTTCTTGGCATTTTGTTGAACTTAAATATTATAGAAAGTATATTAGCTGGCTTCTCAATGAGAGGACAGAATGAGAGGACTTTGTCATTGTTGTTTGTCAGTACCAGTGAATTTGTTGTTCAGTCGCATAGTCGAGTCCGACTCTTTGCGACCCCATGGACCAGATCACGCCAGGCCTTCCTGTCTTCCGCCGTCCTCTGAAGTTTGCTCAGTTTCATGTTCGTTGCATCTATGACACTGTCTAACCATCTCATCCTTTGCCATCCCCGTCTTCTTTGACCTTCAATCTTTCCCAGCATCAGGGTCTTCTCCAGTGAGTGCTCCTCATTTGGTGGCCAAAGTATTTGAGCTTCAGTTTCATTATCTGGCCTTCTAGGGAACAGTCAGGGTTGATTTCTTTTAGGATTGACTGATTTGATCTTCTTGCAGTCCAAGGGACTCTCAGGAGTCTTCTCCAGCACCATAGTTCAAAAGAATCTATTCTTTGGCGCTCGGCCTTCCTTATAGCCAACTCGCAGCCATACATGACTACTGGGAATACCATTGCTTTGACCATGCGGACTTTTGTTGGCAGGATAATGTCTCTACTTTTTATCATGCTGTTGAGGTTCGCCATCGCTTTCCTCCCAAGTTATCTACCAAGGAAAATTGGGTGTTTGTGGCTGTGCGTAAGTTCTATACCAGTCTATACAGAGGTCGGATGGCGAATGAGACGCTCGGCTATATCCCAGGAAGTGAGACAACACGCTAGTCCTTAAATAAATGTTGTCTTTACTAAAGGTTTTTCATCAGGCATACAAAATCGGAATCATACAAATTCATACAAGCTCCTTAGTTACAATAGTACATTAGAACAATTACAGCATAGAAAATAACAAAAGCATCAAAATGGGGAAGACACAATGGGGCACGGCTATACTCATCTGAGGTCCAGCTGAGGAAGAACTCTCCTCCTTGGAACGCTGGGCAGCCGAAATGCAGCAGCTTGTGAACTCCAAGGCACACAGGTCGGACCAGCCAAACCACGTGTGAGCTCTCTGGGTCGCGACTCCGGAGAACTTAAGTAGTAGAGTCACTTGTAGCACCTTAGTGCACTGCTATGGGGAAGGTGGGTTAACCAGAGAGACAAAGGAGATTTTCTCCTTAAATAAACTCTTTTTGGGGCATGTGCTATCCAGCCATAAACTATCAAACCCGTCCTCTAAACTATCACTACTGGATGAAGAGGGGGTGACGAGGGGATGACGAAGGGGATGACGCTCTCCTAAGGGGTGGTGGCAATATGTGTATACTGATCTTTTCCAATCCTGTGGCCACTGTTGCGTTTTCCAAATTTGCTGGCAAATGGAGTGCAGAACTTTAACAGCATCCTCTTCTAAGACTTTGAATAGCTCAGCTGGGATACCATCACCTCCACTAGCTTTGTTGTTAGTAATGCTTTCTAAGGCCCATTTAACTTCACATTCCAGGATGTCTGGCTCGAGGTCAGTGATTATACTGTCGTGGTTGTCAAGGACATCAAGGTCTTTCTTGTATAGTTCTTCTGTGTATTCTTGCCATCTTTTCCTAATCTCTTCTGCTTCTGTTAGGTCCCTACCGTTTCTGTCCTTTATCATGGCCAGCTTTGCATGGAACGTTAACTTGATTTCTCTAATTTTCTTGAAGAGATCTCTAGTCCTTCCCATCCTATTGTATTCCTTTCCAGTGAATACGGTCAGTGAAAAAGTTTATCCTCCAGGTGAGAGGCCTAGTTTTGGTTGAGTTAGTAGTATTAAAGTAAATGAATTCTAAAAGGTTGTGGGTGGAGTGAATCTTATAAAAAGGAGGGGTTGTCTGTGCCTCAGGAGTAGCAGGATTAGGTGGAAAATAAATTATGACTATAGAAGAAGGTTTGCATTTTCTGTTTGCTTTCTCAGGCCTCTCATCCAGGGAGCCCCATAACCAGCTTTCAAAACCTTCATGTGTTCTTTGACATATCAGTTAGTATTCTTCAGAGAGCCAGTTTGGTGCAGTGGTTAAGTGTGCAGACTCTAATCTGGGAGAACCGGGTTTGATTCCCCACTCCTCCACTTGCACCTGCTTATGTGACCTTGGGTCAGTCACAAGCTCTGGCACAGCTGTCCTTGAAAAAGAGCAGTTTGTGTCAGAGTTCTCTCAGCCCCACCCACCTCACAG
>NW_015172561.1:365643-421611 GCF_001447785.1 Gekko japonicus | reverse complement strand
CTCTTCCTCCTCCTCTTCCTCCTCCTCTTCCTCCTCCTCTTCCTCCTCCTCTTCCTCCTCCTCTTCCTCCTCCTCCTCCTCCTCCTCTTCTTCTTCTTCTTCTTCTTCTTATTATTATTATTATTATTATTATTATATTAACAGTACCATCGATATGATTAAGAAGAAAAATGTCATACTGATTTGTATAACTGAGACTGTGCTGGTTGAAGCAGAGGTGGGAGGCTGTGAGATCCATTATATGGTTCACATTGAGCATGTGTCCTTTGGGTCCAGTTTCATGTTCTTTTAGTATAGTGATCGCTCTGCTCCTTAACAGACTTTAGCTGATGGGCAGTAGGTTCAGGACGGACAAAAGGAAATACCCCTTTACACAGAGAGTGATTAAAATGTGGAATTCACTGCCAGAGGATGTAGTGATTGATTAAAGGTAAAAGGTAAGGGTTTCCCTTGTTCGAAAGCCAGTCAAATCTTCCTGTCTTCGCTCAGGAGGGGTGGCTCCAGAGCAAGCTGATTTATGCAGCAGCCAAATCGCTCGCTCACGCGGAAGTGACGGAAGGACGCCAGGTACGCTGGGGGCGGGGCCACGGCCATACAAGGGAAAACTGGTTGGCCACTGTGAGATGGGATGCTGGACTAGATGGACTATTGATCTGATCCAGCAGGGCTCTTCTTATGTTCTTACGATTTGGTAGTTTCAGAGGTGATGCTTAGATCTCAGAGGCTTACAGTCTTGAATCACTTCAGTTTCCGGTTTGAGGGCCCCTTTAACAGTGCAAACCAGAACTTCATGGCTTTTGTGACTACTGTCAAGACTGTTCCAAAATGTTTGGCCTGACGCATCCTTAATTTGATTTTCTGTACCATGCAGTGATGTTTTGTAATACCTGTTTCATTACCTGAGGAAGAAAAATGATGAAGGGGCTCTTGACACCTTAAACACCTGTTTACTGTAGCATAACCTTTTATAAGCCAGAGCTCACTTCATCAGATGTATGAGATGGCCAACTAAGTGTGTGAGAACAAAGTTTGAGTCCAGTGGCACCTTCAAGACCAACAAAGTTTTATTCAAGGTATGAGAGGGGATTAAAGAAAAGTTTAATGCAGTGTGGGCGAAGGTCAAGGCATGTAAATGCCTGCAATAGAAATGTGAAATTACTGTGAATTACAAAAATGAATGCAAAATTCAATCAAATAAATACAAAGTACAACCAGAATGGGTGTAAAATACTCCAAACTAGAGGCCACTGGTAAAAATAGGGCATTACAAATGATAAATGCTCAGAAGTAATGGGGGAGCATTTCAGTCTCACAGGGTGTTCTACAGAAGTCCTTAACGTTGTCACACTTGGAAAAGGACGCTTATAGGGAGGACTCCAGAGCGATGAGCCACTGAGTTAAAATTTATCAGCAAATTTACACCATGAAACTACCCAGCTAGCTCACTGCAGAAAGTAGTTGTCCCACTTTGCGTGTGTAATTCAACATTTATTTGCTCTGAGCACCCTTGGTTGTCAAATCTAAAAGTTATCCAGTAAATTTGATAAACAAGAGATAAACTGAACAGAAAGGAGAAAATTTAAAACAGCTTTTAAGTGAAGCTTTATTCCTCCACCATGTTCAAGGTGCAGTTTTTAAAGCTGTACATGGCTTGATTCCAGTATATTTTAGGCATGTCTTTCCATATATATCAGGCTCCCTCCCAAGAATTAAGCCCCGTTAATGAAATATTTCCAAGGAATTGAGATTATAATCCTTTAGAATTAATATATTCTTTGAAGACCTAGGGTTGCACGTATCTGACAATATTTTGTTAGAGTATTTCATCTATCTAAATTGACAGATTTGTCGATTAAGACCACCATTCACCACTAACTTTTTAATTCCACTGGATTTGTGCATCCAGTTTAGTTTGGTGTAGTGGTTAAGTGCGTGGACTCTAATCTGGGAGAACCAGGTTTGATTCCCCACTCCTCCACCTGCAGCTGCTGGATGACGTTGGGCAAAGCATAGTTCTTGAAAAAGAACAGTTTTTGTCAGAGCTCTCTCAGCCCCACCTACCTCACAGGGTGGCTGTTGTGGGAAGGGAAAGGAGTTTGTAAGCCGCTCTGAGACTCCTTTGAGTAGTGAAGGGCGGGGTATAAATCCAATCTCCTCCTCCTCCTCTTCTTCTTGGTGTTGGATTGTTATGTAGAACTAGGCAGGGTTCCCCATCATGTTTTTTTCTATGTCCAATTTAGGCTGCAGTCCTAAATTGCATTGTGTTTACTAGAAAAGTGGAACTCAGTGGGACTTGCTTCTGAGTAAACACTAGTATTATTTTCTGTCATAATAAAGTTGCTAGTGTTTACAGTGACACAGACACTTTGCTGTTTTGGCTGCATGGTTAACTAACAGCTGACATTCTGGGATGTTTAGGATCATGTCACACACAGCTTCCATGGATGTGTCTTGCTAGAGTAAAAGGTTACATCAGAACCAACTACTTCTAAAAATTCATTTTAGTTCCCATTTAATATGAATTAATCATCTACTAAGCTCAGTTTATTCTGCAAAAGGATTTGTTTCAGAAGGAGACAATGGGACTATTTGCATTTATAATGTTGCGAAGGGGTTGTATGTTCAGCCATTGACCCCTAATTTATTATTGGACAATTACTGTTCTGTTGATTCTAGAGATTTAAAAAAATACAAGCCCCATAAATCTTAACTTGCCAGTATAAATGTATAACAATTTGCTTTATTTGATCAAAAGTTTCCTTCAATTCATGTACAATCCGTGGCATTTACACTCTGTTCCCAGCTTCTTCCCCTCGTGGGCACACTCTATATTGTTTAATTTTGGTGAAGTCTGAGATCCTAATATTTTGTTGTTAAGCATTACACAACTCTTTAAGTGCAGTTTCAGTACTCTTATTTCAGACTTTTGGAAATGTTTTTACAAGCAGGGGATCCACAAGGACTTGCAGGGGCATCTCAGTTCTCCCCCTCCCCCAATTTCCTCTTTTATATTCCTTGAAAGCCCCCCGCAACTTCTCCACTTTTCCTTCCTTCTCTCTTTCGTGTGTACCAGCCCAACCTACTTCTTTGTTTGCCCCATCTTCACCCATTATTATTTATTTACTTCATTTATATTCTCAGTTTATCCACAGTGGGGACTTAAAGCAGCTTGCATCATTCTCTTCTCCATTTTATCCTCATAACAACCCTTTGAGGCAGGCTAAGAGTATGTGACTAGCCCAAGGTCACCCTGTGAGCTTCCTCCAAGCAGGGCTGCATCTCGTTCACTTGAGAGCTGTTTGCCTCAGTGGGGAATGAGAATGATCCTGCTGGGGTGCTGGGCAGAGGCAGCACACCTCAGTCTCCCATATCATAGTCTGAAACTCAAGAAGACAAATGGGTACCTGCCCTAGGGGCTGCTGTTGAACGGTAGCAAGCAGCGGAGTTCTAGTTAAGCAGGTTGAGTAGTAGCATGTTGTTCGATGGTTGCTGCTTGGCCTGGCCCCTTCAGGACCTTCCTCAAAGGCAAAAATAACCCTGGAAAGAGCCCTGCCCCCTTCCATTGCCTTTTATTGACATAAACCAAGGTTGACAATAGTGTTGTGGTTGCCTAGCAATAGTTCCTGATGTTATTAAGGCTACAGATGCTGCTTCAATTGGGGGGGCAAACTCCCCAGTGTATTTTTTTAAAAAAGATTTTAGATTTTTCTGGCAAACTCCCCAGTGTATTTTTTAAAAAAGATTTGAGATTTTTCTGCAAACCTGGAGTGCCTTTTCAGGTTTGTAGAAAGGTCTTGTCTGTTCATGACTCCAATCTCTGGATTTAAGAATCTGCAGATTTGGCCATGCTGACTATTAGATATTTTTGGTGATATGTAGCTAGGGATGCCAGCCTCCACATGCAGCCTGGGGATCTCACAGAATTACAACTGATCTCCAAGCTACAGAAATCAGTTCTTCTGGAGAAAATGCATGCTTTGGGGGGTGGATTGACTCTCTGGCATTGTACCCCACTGAGGTTCCTGTCATCTTCAGGCTCCATCCCCAAATCTCCAAAGAGTTTCCTGTCTTGGAGCTGGCAGCCCTACCCCTGGTAGCCAGGGGGGACCTGACAAGTCTATATACAGTTGTTAATACATACTGTGCTATTTTCTGCAGTGATAAGTAATGAGACATTGCAGAAGAGAAAAGCTGTAATGGATCTGATGATTAGCACCTTGATTGTGATAATACTTTGAAATACATTCATTTCACTATCATAAGTGTGCAGAAAACAATCTTTAAATGTGACTAGTGTCACTCTGGTGTCTAATAATAGCTTCATTTATTACTGCTTTGTGCTTCTTGGAGAACAGACAAGACAAGGTAGCATCCTGTGAGTCAATTTTTTTTCACTGTCAGCCCTGTAAGTCAGGTTAGTCTGAGAGACAGTGACTGGCCAGAACCATCCAGTATGCTTTCTGGCTGATTATACATTTGAGTGCAACACTCTACTGCTCACATGCCTCTTTGCACTTCACATGCCTGTGATGCACAAGTTTAAAATAACATAACACAGCCCCTGCTATACACTAAAGATAATTATCCTATATATATAAAAGGCTGGGTGCTGGATCTGCTTCTCTCCCCCGCCCACTGCCAGCCTGGACACTCTTCCCTGACAGAATAAACTGCCAAAACGGCTGTTTCTCCTGACAAAGACGCTTCTACTTTTGCTTGGCTCTTCTGTGACAGGCTGACTACTGAGGTGGGCCTCCAGCTGTCAAACCATTCTCTTCTCCTTCTGCTGTGGGGCTAACTTTTATCTCAGTGGCTGTTGCTAGGCAACCAAGCTTGGTTCTATCAGTAAAAAGGCAAAGGCAGAAGACCCTTTCCAGGCCTACTTTGGCCCTGGTGGGGAACTTATTGGAGCCAGTCCTGACTAGGGTTGCCAGCTCCAGGTTACAAAATTCCTGGATATTTTGTGGTGGAGTCTACGGAAGCCACAGTTTGGGGAGGGGAGAGGCCTCAGCTGAATAGAATGCCATAGAGTCCATCCTCCAAACCAGCCATTTCCTGCTTGGGAACCATTGCTGCCAATCTCCAGGTGAGGGCTGGAGATCACTCAGAATTAAAACTGCTCTCCAGATGTCAGAGATTAGTTCTCCTGGAGAAAATGGCTGCTTTACAGGGTGGACTCTCTGTCATTATACACTGCTGAGGTCGATTCCTTCCTGCTTGGGTCCCCACTGCGGAGAAAGACTGTACTTTTCCTAGGCAGAGGCTCCAGGTGGGGGGGGGATGGAAAGCTGAAGTCAAAGGAGCAGATAAAGGTAGATTGATGGTTGGCTGGGAAGGAGATAGGATTGCCAACTCCAGGTTGGGAAATTCCTGGATATTTGAGGAGTGGGGTTTGAGGAGGCGTGGGACCTCAGACAGGTACACTGCCATAAACTCCACCCTCCAAACCAGCCATTTCCTCCTGGAGAATCATTGTTGCCAATCTCCAGGGGAAGGCTGGAGATCACTCAGAATTACAGCTGCTCTTCAGATGGCAGAGATCAGTTCCCTTGGAGAAAACGTTGGACTCTGTGTCATTATACCCTACTGAGGTTACCACAGCAAATTGAAGCTGAGTGCCCAAGGCCAGGGCACCTGCCCAGAGCCTCTTTCTAGAGCTCATTGTATTTATCTTCCACAATGGGCCTTATTCCTAGTTTTTAATATTTACCATAATTTTACATTTGTAGAAGAGAATGGCTTGATACAGTCAAAATTTAATTATATTTAAGACATTTGTTTCAGCAAAGAACTTAAGTATATATTTATATCTGAAAGAGTTTAACATGGACATTTCTGTATTTGTCTCCTTTCTGTCACTGTATGCCTGCTTCTATTGTTATTAGCAGATTACAAGTATTGGAAATTTGCATGTTACTAGTAGCATGTATTTAAGTCAAGCTTGGGGGCTTACATGGTTTATGTGCACATGTGGTGCTGGAAAATAAAACTATTAAGTATTCAAGAAGAGTTTTAAAATGGTGGTGAATATTTAAATTTAATAGTTTCAGAATGTTAGCTTGCTTCAAAGTCTTGCCTCCTAATCTCAGATCCATGAACGTGGACTGTGACACTTTCGGAAGTGCTCATCATTTTCTTCCCCAAACTGTTCTGGACTTTGCTCTTGCACTGATTAATTGAAAATATTTAAGTTCTATTTTTCTGCCAGTACTTGAAGTAACTTAGATAATTAAAACCTGCTAAAATGTCAGTCCACAGAAATGCAATCCAAATAAAAAGAAGACAGAAAGCCATTACCCATCATATTAACTGACTTCCACATAGAAGCCATCAAAAGCATGTTGGAAAGGAGCTGCAATACAGAGGCTCTGAAATCTTTGTATGGTTGGGGCCTTCCTCACATCCTTCTGTAAAACAGGAGTGGCCATTGAGGAAGCCCAAGCAGAAACAGTTCTCACTGACATAATCATCCCATGGCTGATTATTGTAGGTGCCTTTGGGCACATATGGGTGGAGGTGGTCCCACAGGTATGAAGATCCCAGGTCATGAAGGTCTTACCCAGTTCCTTTAACCAAGCACAGAAGCAAATTCCCAGCTACTGCAGAGATCTTACATTTGAGGTAGCATGGTCAAAATGCTTAACCTCTATCAGTCTAGCTTTTGATTTCTACACCAACTGTAACTTGTGTATTGTATTCTAGGGTTGCACCATGTACATTGCATTACAATTGTCCAATCGTCCAATCTTGAGGTTACTCTGAAGTTTGAACTATCTTAGTCAGTGGTCTTACACAGATGTTAAATAATGCTGAACCCTGTAGGAATGAGTTTCAAGGGTCAAAATGACAACTCAAGTTTAAAAAAAGCACAATTTTTTTCTTGGGTTGGATTTTGAAGAAAGGAAAATGTTCAGTATATTCATTAGGGGAATGGGTAAACAGCATATTGTGAATTAGGTGCTAAAGCAATATGTAGGGGTGTGCATTTGGTATTTACTGAGCCAAATAAATACCTGAAAAATACCTTATCGGTATTTTTCAGGTATTCCCTAACCCAAATTGGATTCTGTAATCAGCTACCAATATAGAGAATCCTGATGGAAGCTGATATTATTCAGCTTGGAACGGCAATATGAATCACTGTGGGGCACGAGAAGCCTCCCAGCCAGGTCTGTGTACAACAGGGAGACACCTCCCGCTGCATGCAGATCCTGGGGCCAGTTTCTCCTGGCCTGCAGTTTAAACCTTCTGGGTTCACATGTTACGATCCCTTGAAATGCATTTTGTAAGCCTTGGCTTAAGTGAACCCAAAAGGTTCACTCTTCTGGGTTCACTCTAACCACAGCTTGCAAAATGCATTTGAAGGGACTGTCCCTTTAAATGCATTTTGCAAGCTGCTGCCAGGTCTGCTGCCAGTTTGATGTCTCTAGCTTGCAGGGGGGCCGTTCAACACACTTCCTCCCATTTTGCACATGGACCATAGGAGTGTGCAAAGCCAATCTGTAAACAACTTGGAGGGCAGATAGAGGGACATTACCTGGAGATCCGCTGCCAGTTTGATGCCTCTAGCTTGCTGGTGGGGCCTTTTGACACACTCCCTCCTTTTGCACATTGGACCCTAGGACCTTCCCCCAGAGCCAATCTGCATACAACTTGGAGAGCAGATAGAGGGGCATCCCAGTGAGGGTTGCTGCCAGTTTGATGCCTTTAGCTTGCAGGGGGGCTGTTTGGCACACTCCCCCCTTTTGCACATGGACCCTAAGATCTCCCCCCCCCCAGCCAATCTGCATACAACTTAGAGGGACAGTCCCTTCAAATGCATTTTGCAAGCCGCGGCACAAGTGAACCCGGAAGGGTAAACTTTCTGGGTTCATTCATGTTGTGGCTAGTGAAACGCATTTAAAGGGATGGTCCCTTTAAATTCTTGGGAATCCCAATTATTTCCCGAATCCCAATATCATACCGATATTGGGAATCAGGAATATCAGGAAATACTGTTTTTTGGGGTTCATTATCTGAACCTGAAAAATTCCGATTTTTTTTTTGTGCACTCCCGTAGCAATGCAACTGCAGTGTATTTAGCTAATACATTTAGCAGTAGTTTTTGCTTTTCAAGGTTTTCTTTTGTAACATACTTTATATCAGTTACTTGTTACTGTGTAAACTGTGTCTTTTTGTATCAAAAACATACTTGAAAGTGTTTTTGTGGAAAGGGTATTTGTAAATCATGCGTGTTTCTCTTGTGGGTTTTTTAAAAAGCTTCAGTAGTTTGATGGATAATCTGTTGGCAGTGACATTGTTTCTCACAGTATCAGAGCCAACATTTATTTTTTTATTGCTGCTTTCTGTTTAGAATTAAAGATGTCCACTGAAGGGCAAAGAGTTGACGATAGTCCAAGCACTAGTGGAGGCAGCTCTGATGGAGACCAGAGGGAAGGCGTTCAACAAGATCAAGAAAGAGAACAGGTTCAACCCAAGAAAAAAGAAGGCAAAATCTCTAGCAAAACAGCTGCTAAACTTTCAACTAGTGCTAAAAGGTACTTACTGTGGTTCTTTACAACATCTTTTAATAAGTATTGCCAGTGGACACCAATGTTTGAAAGTATTCTTAACATTTTAACCCTCCAATGTGTGTGTTTATTGGCCTGTCCTAGCATGATTAAACGAAGCTGATTATACGTCTCATGTGTTCCCTAGCCACAGATATTTTTAGTAGTGGCTGATGTGATAAATAGTGGCATTCCTTTATTGCTGGTAAATTGGGACAGTTCTGTGACTTCAAAATATATATCTGTGTGTATATGTGCACATGTTCAGTCTTGACAGTGCAACTTATGGTTAATTAACCATAAACATTTCAGACACTTCAGTAAATCAGCATGATAAAAGACTACAGAAATACCTCTTGCTGTAAAATATTGTGTTTTCTTTCCCCTGTTGGTTAGGTACAATGTCAGTGTGACTGAAAATGCATTTTAGTTTGCTTGCTTATACTTTTGCTTGCTTATACTGTAGTTTGCTTGCTTATACTGTAGACTTGCTTATACTTTTGGCTTTCCTGCCCCCAAGAGAGAGAATAGACTCGGAGAACAGCTATTTAAAGATTCTAGGTTGTTACATCAGTCAGTTCATGATAATGATTGGTGTGCTTAGATTCTGCACAGATGGCGCCTGCATTAATAGATTTCCCCCAAGCACATGGTAGCATAAGCCTGAACAGAGACACTCAAATCCTATTTCCAGGGAGCTCAAACCAATCATGGATCTTCAGGAATGTTAGTGGAGCTCAACCCTATATTTGTATAAAATTTAGGATTGCTGATTGCTTTGTCATATTACACTATTCTAAATTAACAACTTTGTAAGTCCTAAAATCTATACAAGACCTATTGATATTATTGTCAAGCATATGAGTAGTTGGGTAACGTGTGGCTTAACCCAGAGGTTAAGACGCTGAATTGCAGACCGGAAGATCTGTAGCTCGGCGGGTCAAGACCCAAGTGCCACATGATGGAGTGAGCTCCTGTCTCTGGCCACAGCTCCTGCCAACCTAGCAGTTTGAAAGCAAGAAATTGCAAGTAGATAAATAGGTACCACTTCGGTGGGAAGGTAACAGCGTTCCGTGCGCCTCAGTGTTTAGTCATGCCGGCCACATGACCATGGAGGAGTCTTCGGACAGCGCTGACTCTTTGGCTTGGAAACGGAGATGAGCACTGCCCCCTAGAGTCAGATTCGACTGGCTTTCGAGCAAGGGAAACCTTTACCTTTACTAAATGAAACAAAAGCTCTTCTTAGTTAGATGCAAAAGCCTTTCAAATCTACTTCCTAGAAAATCTCCACCACCACTTTTTTATGTCTTTCATTCTTTTCACTCACTTCCATATATAAATACATCTTGAAGCTATTATGATGGAAGAATTAATTAAAATCATATGAAAAAGCACATTTTGAAATTCATTTTTTTCACATTTGTACTATTCCAGATGTACTGTGGTCAAAATGTTGAATTTTTTGTATTAGTTTTGTATTAATAAAACTTTCAGACTACATTTTGTACACATTTAGATTTATAAAGCATAATTCTATGATTTTTCACAGAATGTAGCAAGGAGAGGTCTGATGGTCATAACAATTGTGGAGGGATTGTGGCTCAGTGGAAGAACCCCTGCTTTGTATACAGAAGGTCCCAGGTTCAACATGGCATCTCCATTTAAAAAGGACTAGGCAGTAGATGATGTGAAAGCCCTCTCCTGGAGACCCTGGAGACCCGCTGCCAGTCTACGTTGGCAGTACTGACCTTGATGGACCAATGGTCCGATTCAGTGTAAAGCAGCTTCATGTGTGTTCAAGTTATATCTTGTTTGTTTCATATTAAGTTATATCACGTATTTATACATGTCTATTTGTATTTAAAAATATTTTAATGGAGCAATTGGAAGTATTTATTTAAAACGTTTTTGTGCTGCCTTTCCACTCAGTCACAAACATTAAAACATTTAGACAATTATAAATAGTTACAATTATAGAATTCAATTAAAAACACAAACACACAGCATTAGAAGGAGGGCTAATGACCAGAGTAAGTGAGTAGGTTCATATGGGAGAAGGCAGTCCTTAAGGATTTTGGTTACAGGGTTTTAAAGGTCAATACCGTTACCTTGAGTTGAGCCCAGAATTAAATTGGAAGCCAGTGTAGGTGGAACAAGACTGGAGTGATTGGTCCATACAACCCACTCCAGTCAACCCCCTGGCTGCAGCATTCTGTACCAGCTAGATTCCAGACAGTCTTCAAGGGCAGCCCCACATAGATCATATTGTAGTTGTCACTTTCCATACAAAAGTGTCATCCAATTGTATCAGTGTTCCCTGTTCAACCTTTGAATGCTTTTGATTCCTACTTATGTCACAAGCTCATCATATAGGAGACATGTACAGCTGCGGCCAGCATGAAATTTCTGGCCTTCTCTGACATATTTCGTGCTATTTATTGCAGACAATATGGATAAGAACATAAGAGAAGCCATGTTGGATCAGGCCAATGGCCCATCTAGTCCAACACTCTCATACAGAGTGACCAAAACCCAGGTCCCGTCAGAAGGTCCACCAGCAGGGCCAGAACTCCAGAAACCCTCCCACTGTTGCCAAGCACCAAGAATACAGAGCATTACTGCCCCAGACATAGAGTTCCATCTATACCTTATGGCTAACAGCCACTGATGGACCTCTGCTCCATATGTTTATTCAATTCCCTCTTGAAGCTGTCTATGCTTGTAGCTGCCACCACTTCTTGCAGTAGTGAATTCCATGTGTTAATTACTCTTTGGGTGAACAAGTACTTCCTTCTATCTGTTCTAAGCTTATTGCTCATTAATTTCATTGAATGACTACTAGAGGTGTGCGTTCGGTATAAACTGAGCTGAGAAAATACCTGAAAAATTCCTTATCAGTATTTTCCAGGTATTTCCTCAGCCAATTACTGAGTGGGCTACTGATTTGGGTCACCAAAAATGACTGCCTCCCAAAATCCCGAAAATATTGGGGATTTTTTGGGACTGCAGAATAGCCACAATTATAGGCATTTAAAGGGCTCTCAGTTCCTTCGAATGTGTTCGAAGTGTACTCAGCTTGGAGAAGGCATTCAAAGGCACTGCGAGCCCTTTAAATGCCATCAGAGTTCACTTGCTGCAGATTTGTGTGGCTTGACGAAGGCATTTAAAGGGACCACGATCCATTTAAATGCCCTCTTTCCTCTCCATTGAAAACAACGGAGGATGTGGGCACCTTCTTCTGGGGCTCATAGAATTGGATCCCCTGCTCCAATCTTCTTGAAACTTGGTGGGTTTTTAAGGGGAGGCACCAGCAGCTATGCTGCAAATTTGGTGCCTCTGCCTCAAAAAACAGTCCCCCAGAGCCCCAGATACCCCCAGATTCATTCTCCATTATAGCCTATGGCAATCTTGAATATTCAGCAATCCTGAATATTTACTGAATATGAATACCATACTGATATTTGGTATGGTAATTGGATTCAGTAATATTGAGAAATACAGGTATTTTTCGGGTTCAATATACCCAAACCCAAAAAATACCATTGTTGGGTTTTTTAGCATACTCCTAGTGCCCATGAGTTCTTGTATTGTGAGAAAGGGAGAAAGGTACTTCTTTCTCTATCTTCTCTATCCCATGCATAATTTTGTAAACCTCTGTCATATCACCCCTTAGTTGTTTCTCCAAGCTAAAGAGCCCTGACCTCTTTAACCTTTCTTCATAGGGAAAGTGTTCTATCCCTTAGTCTTTTTAGTTGCCCTTTTCTGCACCTTTTCCAGTGCTATATCTTTTTGAGGTATGGTGACCAGAACTGTACACAGTATTCCAAATGAGGCTGCACCATGAATTTATGCAAAGGTATTATGCTACTAGCTGATTTGTTTTCAGTCTGTTTCCTAATAATCTCCAGCATAGCATTTGCCTTTTTTACTGCAGTTGCACACTAAATCAACATTTCAGTAAAATATCTATCATGACTCCAAGATCTCTCTCCTGGTCAGTTACTGCTGGTTTGGATCCCATCAGTGTATATTTATAGTTAGGATTTTTGGCTCCAATGTGCATTACTTTGCACTTACCCAGGTTGAATCTCATTTGCCTCATTGACACCTACTCGCCCAGCCTCGATAGATACCTCTGTAACAGACCACTGCCCTGAACAACTTAGTGTTATCTGCAAACTTAGTCACTTCACTGCTTACTCCCAACTCCAAATCATTAATGAACAAGTTAAAAAGCACTGGACCTAGTACCGAGCCCTGTGGTATCCCATAAGTAAACACTTCTGTTACCACTGAGCTGAGAAGACATGGTGGTGGTAGTTGCAGAAACCACAGGGAGCAGGATGTAATTGAAATAAATGGTTGTAAATTGTAATGAGTTGAAAATTTCACACACAAATGAAGTGTCTTGGATCAGCAGTGTATCTTGTGTCAGAATCTAGCCTTAACAGCTATATATTAATAATTTTGCACTTCATTGCATAGTAGTATGGATAGTGATTCAGAGTCATAGTGGATTGATCCTACACTAACAGTTTTCCTTATGATGAGCCAGAAATAATTCACAATGGCTCAGTTGGTTTTTGTAGTTATATAAATCAAATGTTTGCTAATTATGAGGACTTAGTAATTTCATCAGTGTACACCAAGTATGTTCAAAAGTCTTGGAAACAGTAAGGTCGAGGAGGAGGAGATTGGATTTATACCTCGTCCTTCACTCGGAGTCTCAGAGCGGTTTACAATCTCCTTTCCCTTCCCCTCTCCACAACAGACACCCTGTGAGGTAGGTGGGGCTGAGAGAGCTCTTTCAAGAACTGCTCTTTCAAGGACAGCTCTGACTATGGTTTGCCCAAGGTCATCCAGCAACTGCATGTGGAGGAATGGGGAATCAAACCTGGTTCTCCCAGATTAGAGTCTGCGCACTTAACCACTACATCAAACTGGCTAGAAAGACTCTTTTAAGACAAGAGTTCTGTGGCTTCATAACATGAATATGATTAGCATCTTCAAAGATCACATTCATTCTGAGTAAAGTGAAAACTGGCATACTTGAACACTGTCATTTCTGTTCCCTTTCTTTGCTATATCTGATCACTTGTTCTGTGTTGAACTAGCTTAAGCTTTTGTTCAGCCAATGGCTGATCTAAAAACAGCTACCCCACAGTTATAGGAAAGGTTTGAAGAGAAGAAATGATCTATTTGTGGTTGTTTGTTCCCTAGTCTTGTAGTCTGAAAGTGAGTGAAAACCTGATGTAGCAGAGACCAGACAGAAATAAAAAAGAGTATACTGGTTTTATAAGTGGAAAATCTGAATGACTTAA
This sequence comes from Gekko japonicus, assembly GCF_001447785.1. Classification (NCBI taxonomy): domain Eukaryota; kingdom Metazoa; phylum Chordata; class Lepidosauria; order Squamata; family Gekkonidae; genus Gekko; species Gekko japonicus. The sequence goes on along the minus strand of NW_015172561.1, from coordinate 407,741 downwards.
ATATTTTTAAGCTAACCAGAAAAGATTATATTTTGGTCTGAAGCTTTATTCATTATGCTATCAGATATTTCAAAAGATACATAAGATGTTGGGTTGTATACGGAAGAAGTGAGAAAACCACCATTAAAAGGCTACAAGATTTTCCCAGGGGAGTAAAGAAACAGTTCTTTAGACTAAAAATTCTGTAGGCTGTAGCTTTTTAATCTTAATAGCCCATCTGTTTTAAATAAATGGTAAAAAACATTATGCTTATTTAAATGTAGATTGAGAAAGCGCATGTTCCAAATCTGGATTCATTATTCTTTATTTGTATAATGGACCTTGGACAATGTTTCATAATGTATTCAATATGTATGAATTAATATTACGGTTCCCAAGGAATGTTATAGGCCTCGTCAGTACAAGTGTAGTTCTGACATTTCAGTTTGATGGCATTACTAGTTACTGAATTAAGTTTATATAGCATAATTTCAAGATGAGATTTAAACCAGTAGTGATATTCCTGTATGGTTGAGATTTTTGAAATTAAAAAAAAGGTTTGAAAGGAAGTGAATTTTGTTGGTTTAGAAGATGTGAGGTTTTCTCGCCTTGTCTTAAAGGTAATTCTTAAAAGTTTCACCTATGCAATTAAGTGCTGGCATACCCACCTTCCTTTCAGTATAATGAAGATGGATTTATGTGTCTCGGCTAATAATATGGATTGGTACTGTTTGGCAATCCTATCTTACTTATTGGGCAGTCTTATTCTCTTGGTCGCCCTTGGGGCCTGTTCCTTATAGTTACGTTCTCTACTTCGTTCATTCCCTACCCACTGTTTTAATGTGCATGTCTCTAGATCCCAGACAACAAAAGACAGAGATTACCTTCATTCAGTGTGGTTCTGGGTTCAGCATGACTAAGCTATGCTGTATTCAGACAGCCTCCCTGATTCACCTCCTTTCTACAGGTGAGATACAGGAATTAAAGATACAAAATCTGTACATGGGGGAGCGTATCATCAATTTCCTGTCACATAGTAATTTTAAAAATGTACTATTTCCTATGCCCTCCCCCCAAAACAGGGGAAGTAGCCTATACAGACATGCTCTTGGCTCATTGAAACAGAGAATGATAATTCAGTGGCATTAAAAAAGGTTTATATTCTTTAACAAGTGTCATCCTGTGAAAACTACAGAGCTGAATAAACTAAAAAATGTAAATACAGCATTTTCCTATGGAGATTGCATATTTTTTAAAAAATCAGTACATCCTAACTGAAACGTCTCTAGATGCATACCTTGTGTTTTTTTTAAAAAACTGCAGTCCTGTGTATGCATATTTGGGAGTAAACCCCATTGTATTCATTTGGCTTAACACTTCAAACTTACATATAAGTTGTCTCATATCAAACTAAGCTGAAATGCTTTCAGGTTTTCCTCTTGCATAATCATAACAGTAAGTGTCAAATTTCAAGTACTTGGAAGTAATATTGCTGAATGTGGATGTACAATGATTTATTTTTTCCTGTTCTGGAGCTGTATCCAAAGCACAATCATGGACACCTTTGGATACAAAAATGTGTTCTCGACTTGTTGGAGAGACCGTAGAACAGAAAACAATGAATGCATGTATACACTGGGAAAGATTGTTCTCTCATACCACTTAAAAGTCTCTGAAGCTGAGCAGTCTAATTTTTATAGCATTGAATTTTTCCCTTTTAAAAAAAAAGATGGCATGCTTAATAAAGAAATGGTTTAGTATTTAGTGATATTAGTAATGTTAGCATCTTGATGAATATATTAAAATAGCTGTACTTAGCAGTTCATACAGATAATTTTAAGAGGTTGTGAGGAGGATCTTGCTAGCTTGCAAGCAGCAGCTGAGTAAGATCTGGGCTGAGTGTGTTTCTCCTGTGCTTGAAGGTACTTAGCCTGGGTGTGTCCAGAGGTGTGAACAACCCAGGCTGTTGGTCCTTGCCTCAGTCCGTGGGTCATGGCACTAGGCAGCTTGGTGGATCAGGACCAGATCAGGATGTATTTGCTTCCTTTGCTTGTTTTAAATTGAATTGCATTTCAGTATTTTTCTGTAAGATGCTTTGGTTACCTTTTGGGAGAAAAGAAGCATACAAATGGCAAATAAAGAAATAAAAAATTAAATAAGCTAAGGGCTAAGGTCTTCAGAAATTGATTGAGCAAGTGAAGAAAATTAACCAGCTAGTTAGTTACATTAGATTTCCCCCCAGGTCCATTAATTTATGCCCTGAACAAGAGGCCTTTGAAAAATAATTTTAAAGCTAATCTGAAACTGGGCATTCTGTAGTATTTGCTACTGAAATTGGAAGGCACTCCTAAAAGTGGGTCCACATTTTGACCTGGATCACTAAACATTAGGTGGATAATATAGAGCAAGAAGCACTAGAATAACACATAGCCTGAATCTGAAAACAACCACTAGTTATTATTGTCTATGGATGCAGTGTGGCATATCTGTGATCACTTGTTGTTTGCCCCAGTCCACCATGGTAGCCTTTTCTGCTTTCCTCCCACTACCATCAAGCTTTTTAGAAAAAAATCAGCAGTTGATACAGCATTATAATGTTAGAACAATATATCTATTCAGGTTCCCTGAATTCATAGCTTTCATTTTAAAAAGTAAGTCTCTAGTCCTTGTGGAAATATGCCCTTTCCCTTTTATTGCCATAATGAAAGAGTCCAGACTATAATAATTTACAGATCCCTCTGATGAAGTGTTCGTGAAACATGGAGGGGGTCTTAGAGTGAATTAAAATTCTCCCACTGCACCGCTCGTCTCTTGTCTTTTACTCTGTGCTTAGTACAACCCTGCTTTTCTTGCTCCTTAACATAGGACTACCTCCAAAAAGGAGGACAGTGCTGTGCAAGCAGGAAAAAAAATAAGTTCCAAGCCTTAATCTTTTATGCTTTTTTTCTAAAAAAACCCCCAACAACCTCTTTTTGAATGTGCTGTGGCTTAACTGTGCTGTAAATGTACATTTTATGAAAATTTTGAAACCCTGTGCAATATATGTTATGCAATATTTTTAAAAATTAGACTCCCATGTATAGTGTATCACATCTAAACGTAGCTTTTAGCCCAGTAATTATTTTGGTTCACAACTACTAACTTTGGCATTTCTGTTTTTTCTTTTTACTTAGCACAGTCATGTGCATTGAAGACATAACAGTTGTCAGTGATGAAAGTAAGATTATCTCTAGTAATCTGGAAGGATAACCTGTTGATTTGGGGTGGGGGAATTAAAGTTTGTGCTGTAAGAGTGACCAAAAATGTGCTAATACTGTTTTTATGTTTACCATGGGAAATCTATTTTTGTGCTTTTGAACGGTATTTATAGGTTTTCTGTTCTTTACAAGATACATATGTTCCTGAGGTCAGAATTCAGGTCTGTGTCTGAAGTTTATGTTTCAGCAAAGGGAACTGAGGTCCATGGAAGCAAGTTTGGTTATAAATGTAATACATTAATTCAAGTGACATCTTCTAAATCCCCTTATGGGAGAGGACAACAAGTGAAAGAGGCTTTATTTAACATAAGGTTCTGAGAATTGTTGAAAATAATGTTTTTTATTTATTTTTTCTGATGTTTCTTCCCTTTTTTTGAGTTATTGATTTGTGTATGATGCAAATCTTGTATATGTTACATTTTGTTGATTAGTAGTTGTGTTTACAGGAACTTTTAAGTGAGAACACCATGACATAATAATTTATTAGGGGTTTCACTTGTATTATGTAAAGAAAAGCATGAAGTCGCTCTTGAATACAGTTTAGCAATCTAAAGTTAATATTGGGATGTTTTCCATTTTTGATTCTATAATGATAGATGCTTGTGCAGACTAATACTGGTTTTGTAGAAGTGGGGAATTTTACCAACTGGAGCTACAGTGGGAGAAAAATGGGGTGAGATAAAGGTTACTGCTGAGTTTGTAACCCAAGTCTTGATACAAGTGTTGTTTAATGTCAGCCTGTTCATCTTCCTTGTGGGTAAATCCTGTGTCTTACCATCCAAGATCACTTAAATTAGAATTGTTGGTGGCAATCCTGTGCACATTTAACATGGAGAAATATCTAGTGAGATTTGTGTGTAAAGGTGCACAGGCTATATAGTTAAACGTTAGTTTTAAAAAGTTCAACAGAACTGGGTGGTAGAGCTAAAGAAGTCAAATCTCTTGTTTGAATTCTGTGAGCATCTCTATATTCCTGTGCTAACTTGAAAATAGAGTGAGTGTTCACATTCACCTTGTTAATAAGTTGCTAATTGAGTATTTTAAAATTGTTTGTATTGTTAGTTTTGTTTTTCAATTTTACACTGAAGTTAAAGCATGATGCAAACATTGAGAATCTTTAGGTAAAAAGCAGGGTGCAAATTGGAAAGAAAACCCGATTTTTTCTGGTGCATCTTCCATTGAGTTCAGTGGATCTTAGTGTTACATATTGACTGATTTCTAATGAGGTAGCCTAATGAACATAATTGAGATGAAGGAAGGAAGATTAAACACACTTAGGGTGCAATCAGACGCGCCGTTTGATCTGGTGTTGTGACGGTTCAGCTTATATGCGTGAACACACGGTCAACATCTGTGCACCGTCGCTTTCCAGCTCAACCCCCCTTTAAACCAGAGTATTTTGCTGCCAGGTCCCCAAGTGGTGTTTTCCTGATTCTCCGGTTCTAGCCGCACTTTTCTGACGTCTCATCGCTCCTGCAGTGTCGAGCCACTTCCGATTTAAACCCCCTCCCCACTCGAAAGCTGCCTGCAATTTTTTAAATATGTTGGCAGTGTGCGCATAGGCCACCGTGTTTAGAAAACCGACATTTAAACGGTCACTTGTTTTAATGTTTAGATGAGTTCGGGATCTCACGGAGGCCATTTTCGGGTCAAACGTTTAAAGGGAAGTCTTTTGTTGGAGGGGTTGGATTGATTCACCCTGGTGGTTCTGCACATGCGCCATGATAGTTTCCCCCCTTTCTATGGAGGGGCGCCTATGCGCATGTGCAAACTGAGGGGGGAAATGTAAAAACCCGCCGACACACGCTCTTGCACGTCAATAGTGTAGACGTCGGGGAACGACGTGACTGCGTGGTGAGGCGGGATAAGGGAGGTAAGTGTGATCACAATTATCCAGATCAAATATAATCCGGTTAGAACTGGAGCAGTTTAACCCGCTCTCAGCACGCCATCTGACCGCACCCTTAGTGAATTCTGCCTTCCATTCTTTCCATGGGAATCCATGTATGCAATTTATTTGAGACATTTATATGCCACCTCTCTTAAGTCCTGCTCAAAGAGATGTACATGCTACATTTTTTCCCTCCAGAAGCTGCCCATGAAATTCTAAGAGTATTTTGTAACCTGCTTATGCTCAGTTAACCATTTGGTGACTTGGAGGAGCATATCTTTGTACCCCTTAGTGACCACAGCCTACAGAATTTGTGACACACTTTCCCTAAGAACAGTAATCGACTTTTTTATTAATTGGAGTTACCTCCAGTACATGAAGTTGGAAGGAGACTATCAAAGGGGTGGGTGGGGAGAAGTTCAGTCTAACCTCTGTTTCTTTTCTTTTAAGAATTCAGAAAGAACTTGCAGAAATTACATTAGACCCTCCTCCAAACTGTAGGTAAGTTTTACATGGATTTATTAACTTGAGATATATGTGAAAATTACACCAGAGTTTGGCCAATTTCAAGCTGGTTAGTTTGACTTTTGGTATAAAAGTTTGTAGTAATCATTTATAACTGTTTTCCCCCAGTGGCAAATACTTTTTTCCTGAATTACATTGGATAGGTGATAACTATCAAGTTTAAACTATTGTGATAATGATGTGATATTAGAGAAAACCAAATCAGATCCACATCATTCTGTTTTTAATGCTTTGATACAGTCTTCTGGCAGTAGTTGATGCGGGTTGTTGGCAAATAGTTGTATGTTGCATAAAAGAGATTGCATAATTTTAGGCTTTCTTTTTCTGGGATATGATCTTGTGAAAGCATAATAAATTGTTGGATATTGGTTGTGAATTTGGAGTTTGGCCATTTATGTTCATTTCCTGAATAATTTAACTTTTAAAACCTGTTGTACTGTATTTCAGCTGGTTTGTCGTTGCATTACACGATTGTCTATTTCAAACTATATACCTGCCTAGTTGACATGACTTCAGTGTTGAAGTTCAGCCAGAGTTATGCTTCAGGGTTTACTCAGAAGCTTGGTTTCTGTACCTGCAGCAATGGAAGCTAATGTTTTATTTTAGCATTTTAATCTGGATAACTTTATAAAAATATGCTTGTGATATATTAGGAAGCAAGAATGTAAAGGCTTCATGAAATTAGGTAAGAGATGCTTTTGGAATTAATTTAATAAGATACATTTGCAGTAAGAATGTACTTTACAGCTCTGGTTTCTACATAAAATATAAGTATGATACTGGAATGTTAAGTTTTGGAATTCTTTCTGGAAGAACAAAAATTATGTTAAATAAACAGAAGTATACAACAAATTTAGAGTCCAGTGGCACCTTTAAGACCAACAAAGGTTTATTCAAGGTATGAGCTTTCGTGTGCACGCACACTTGATAAAATACAGAAGTATAATCAAACTTGAAGTTATGTTGCTTGATCACTGCTGTTTTGTGTACCTTAGAGGACAAAAAACCTTTAAAATATATGAGCTTGTTGACTTGGACTATGGTAGAACTCTGATTCAAATTATTGGGTGGAGTGGTAGGACAGTGTGAACCCTGCTACTGTGTTCCCTGTGTTAACACGTAGGTGCTGACCGTATTTATTTGCACTGTATCACTCTTAGCATTTTCATCTCATTTTTAAAAGCATTCTGGTTGCTGATTGTATATGCCAGAGGTGTCAAACTCATTTGTTATGAGGACCAGATCTGACATAAATGTCATTTTGTCCTGCTGGGCCATGTGTGCCATAAAACATAATGCCAGGTACCAGAGATATAAACTTTATAAAGGACAGCAGCTGATAAGCTCTGAGTTGGTGTATCCTCACTGCAAGGCCTCATGGGCTAGAAGGGGGGTGCAAAGGAAAACCCATATGGGTGGACTGGAGAGCCAGCAGTAAAGCACTGGGCAGACACTCCCACGTGGTTTGATTGCTGCAGATGAGGTTGTTCCACCATGCTGAAGCCACAGTCGGAGTGGCTCCACCCATTCCGCCTGAGCAGTCTCCTGTTCCCTCCCTTGCACTAGTTGCTTGCGGGCCGCATAAGAGCCCCAGGCCTTATATTTGACACCCCTGGTATATGAAGTAGCAACAATGTTTAAGAGACAGTGAAATAAAGCACTTTCAGGTCTTATATGCAACTTTCAGGTCTTATATGCAACTTATGCTTGCTAGAAGTGAGGTTAGGTTTAGGCAATGAGTAATTATAGACGGACTTGAATACTATGCTTTGCTGTGATATGTGCTTAGAAGAAGCAGTCTCTCTAATGTATAATATTCATTAGTCTTGTTTATAAATATATTTTCAAGTATTGATTTTGAGGCTCAGGATCATTTTAATTTTAATCCCCTAGAGTTGATTTTATGAGGGTATTTGCTTTGGGGGACAATAAATACTAATGCTATACTATTGAAAGCTGATTGGGGTGGATTCTATTAGTCTATTGCAACAAAAGCAAATCAAGTATTGTGAAACCTTAAACTATCTGATTGTGGTGTAAGCTTTCACAGAGTGGAGAGTGCTAACATGATGTTACTTGAGTGAAAGTTTGTCATAATAAACCTATCAGTCTTTAAGGTGCCACAAGATGATTTCTTTTTTTCCTTACTAAAAGCTAGAATGAAATTATTGTGCATTCTTCTTGATTTTTTTACATGGGTAAGTTGCCACTCAGGTCACATGTACACATTTTTATACTGGTTTCTTGCTTGTGCCAAGATGTGAAGGCCCGGAAAAATACCGGAAAAATTCGGGAAAAAATGGTTTTTTCCCCGTTTTCTTCCTGAACCCTTTTTATTTTTTTCCGAAAAATTGAAAAAAGAAAAGAAAAAAAATTGATTATGGAACGTTTTATTTTAACATGATGAATAAAATATTTTAAGACCAGGTGTTCAAATATTTTCCAAATCATTTCTAAAATATGTATATATATATGGTATCAGATTGATGTAATTTCTGTGCACTGAGGACAAGCAAGTCCTAGGTTACAAACTGAACTCTCCAATGCAAGAACAAGATGCATTTCTTCCTTTAGGAGGTGCGATTGTCAGAAGAAAATAAAAAAGTTTCAGTTTTGTTTTTGCATGTGGGTGGGTATTCTGTAATAATTGTTTGGATATCTGGAAATTTTACATCTCTAGGTATGGCTACCACAGGAAAAACAATTTACTCCTATATTCAGAAGGAAATTTTCAGAAAACCAGTAACCGCAATGGGCACAAGCTTTATTAATTTAGAAATGTATATGCCATCTCTCCAGGGAACTGCTGATGGTTGTTAATAAGTTCATTTTTATCTGTTAGTTTGCCAAAGCATATTAATACTGCTTTTGCATGAAATTTAGGGCCCCCAAGGCAGCAAATAATCAAAAAGATTTTTAAAAAGATTTTATCATGCTCTACTCCCCCATACACTTGCACATAACAGTTTTTTTTCCTTGTAAATAATCTAAATTAACCAAGAGGATAACTCAAGAAATGCAAAGCCTGGTGAAAACAAAACTCATAGAGTGTAGGCAATGCTTTCTCACATTAACATATTTTGGAAACTCCAGGGGCTAAAGATTTTTTAAAATGCCACTATTTCTTAAAAGAAGGTCAGGGTGGTATATAAGTCTCCCCCCATTTTAACCTCACAGTTACCTTGTGAAGTAGGCCAAACTGAGAGAATGTGAGTGGCTCATGATTACCTGAGAACTTCACAGAAGTGGTGAGATTTAAACACAGGTCTTCCCAATTCTAGTCCAAAATTGTAATTATGACTAGGCCAGTTCATATGTTACGGGCAGGGGTCATTTCGTAGAAAAAGAGGTGCAAGAGCTCATTAGCATAACTCATTAGCATAACTTATTTGCATGTGCCACACCCTCTGACATCACTGGAAGTGTGTCAGAAGGCAACTCCCACCACTCAGGCTCCACTGGACTGTTTTGGACTGTTTTGGTGTGCTAGCTATTGGGGGGGGGGGAAACGTGCAGATCTGCCCTTGCAGAGGAGGGAGAGCTTGTACCTGAAAGAACCTTGGTCTTAAAGGTGCCACTGGACTGTTTTGGACCGGGGGGCCGGGGGGAACTCTGCAACTTACCTGGCTGCTTCTTGCTCTGACTGAAGGCTGCTGGGAGCAAGGGGTGGGGCTTGTTGCATATGCCAGAGCTCCACTCCTGTGCGCTCCTGCAGGAAATGACCCCTGGTTACAGGAAATGTGTGTACATCCGTTATGTACGTCTGTTTGTAAGAGCCAAGATGTGTACACTTCAAAAATAAAATAAGTGCCAGTACCTGGATGAACATGAAGTTTAAATTGCATATTGAGCTGTACATGTGTTGAAGGTAAGAATTACTCAATATCTGTACAAAGAAAAATCAAGTGTATACTGTACACAGATTGTAACGTGGCATGTGAACAGATATAGTAGTTCTCTACAGTGGAATCCTCAGCAGTTACTTAGAATGGTGTAAGTCTACTTAGAACGGTGCCTTATAATGAGCTTACAATTCTTTCATTTCAAACCTGACTGCAGTTGTTCAAGAAAGCTGGGGTACACATTTCTTACATGCCCAGAGTAATGCCGATTGCCGCTTTGGTGTCAGGAACGAATCGTCTTCTAGGCCTGATTGACCCAGAGATCCTGGAGGTTTTTTGCCTTCCTCTGGTCATAGAGCAGGGATCACGGGGGAGTGCGGGGGGTAGTTTCCACCACCAAAATTGTGCATTATCTATATTACAAGTTGAAGCACACACATTTTAAAATGTTTAGATTCATCTGTTTATTTGTTTTGTTGTTTACCATAAGATCCATTATTATATTCTCTTTAAGAGTGCTCTCAGGACAGAAAGACCGTGAATCGAGGTTCCATTATCATTCAACAGTTTTTTTGAATTTTTTCTATAAAGATTTTGCTTTGTCATTTCAAAAAGCACCTAAAGGCTTCAAGCTGTGGAAAGACCTACTGACAAACTCTTCTGATCTTATAATGGAAATAACTGATTTACAGATCCTTATATTCAGAATTACTAGACAGGTGGCCATTTGGGGGGGGGAAAGGGGCTCCCATGTGAGAACATGAATGCATATTTAATTTACTGTGGATCACCTATAGAGGGTAATTGCCATGTAGATTTAAAGAGCAAGCTTAAAGCAATTAAGAATTTTCTGTAAGGTGGGGACAAATCATGTGTCTCAGCATGGTCTGAAGGGACACTGATTTCTGGTTGAGATGGTGTCCAGCTCCTATAGCAGAAGAGTGTGTAGCACTTTGAGGTTTGCTCTGATATTTGACTAAATGCCTAATGTGTTTCTAATTTTCAGCTGAATAAAGTTCTGTTCCCAAAGGCAACTGTAAACTACTGTGCTTATTCTTCCACAAATCATTCCTAATTTTTTGCTCATCTTTGATATAGTCTTTATGTCTATTTCAGATTCAGACACCTTTAATGGCATAATGTGTCTATTTATAAAGTTCATGTTTAATTCTGATTTCAATTTTGTCTGTGCATAGCCACAATTAATACAAGTAAACAGTGCTATAAAATCCTTTTAGAATCATTGGTGAAAAACACAAAACAAGCTTTAGGAAGTGCTTATATAGTATGCCAAATCCTTGTAATATGTGCTTATGGATTTGTTTTCTCGCAGTAACATTCATAATTATTTAAGCTATACCTATTTCAGGAATTAAAAAGACCAATATGTCTAGACATTAGGTTAGTAATTTGGTCTAGAACAGTTGCAAATACAACATATAGACTTCAGTTTCTGTTTTTAAATGTATTGTCGCTTTGCACATTTCACATAAGTGAAGGTGTCTTTAGTGTAATCCTTAGTTCTCTATTTTTGTATATGTGTTCACAGGAATTTAACAGGGTGATTTTCAATGTATTTTCGCTTTCATCAAGGTTGGGAATTATGATAGCTCAAGAATAGATTATGTTTTCATTTCCACTTAGTTTTAAAGCTTCTTTGATATGCGGTGGCACTAAAAGTCGTTTGTAATTCTTTCATTATTAAAAACAAGACATAAACAGCCCTTCAAGCAAACATAACTGAGCTAATCTAAATACAATGAATAAACAATAGGAGCTACTCAGCAGGGTTTTCTAAATCAAATAATGGCCCTATAGATGAAAATGTTTTCAAGACATTATCTATAGACAAAAGAATTTGGAACTATCATTATGAATTAGATTTGAAAATATCTATGCCTTTATCCTATCCGATATGTCCTCTACAGTGAGTTTCAAAAAAGATTGAAGATGTGGGCTAATATGTAGTCTGTCTAAACATTGCATTTTTGTCTTATTTCACACATTTCTCTGAATGTTCAATACAGTTGCATTTGATATGTGTGTTGTCCCCCTGCCATTGTTATGGCATAATGTGATGTAAGTTGTATGTTTGGATTTATATGATACTTCACCTTCAAAATAGGGTGCACATGCATCTCACATCACACATGTAGGGAACTTGCATTCAGATTCTCAAACATGCTTATAGAGGGCTTGTAGTCCTCAACCTACACGTTTTACTTTGGCTTTAGCATTAAAATAAAGACCCAACAAAAAAGTTCATTTTTTTTAAAAAAACCTAGAGGTAGGCAAGCCATTCAACAACAAAAACACCTCCCCCCCTATTATACTAGAACAGTTATAATGTCTTTGTAGGGTTTGGGTCTACTGTGGTGATGAGAATATGTTGCCTGTACTCCTGAAACTGGTTGCTTACACAAGCTTCCAGTGTACACTCTAATGCACCTTTATGTTGACAAATTAATTATCATATGGCAGTATGTGTAGTATAGCCAGGAAATCCTAAGATTGTCTGGCAGCCAGAAGTTCTAGCTCGTACAATGTTGTGCAACTCTAGGTGGTGAGCTAGACTTTGTTTTTTAAGGCAAGAGACATTTCAGAGGTGGTTTGCCATTGTCTACCTCTGTATCATGCTCCAGGTATTGCTTGGAGGTTGCTCATCCAAATACTAGCCAGGGCAGACCCTGCTTAGCTTCCAAGAGCTGATCTATCCCGTTCCTTTTCAATCCCTAGTCCCCCCTTCCTTCTGTAATGTTCTGTTTTTGTAATTTCTAGTAATGAGGTGAAGAAGTTTCTTTCTTGCCATCGTATCTGAAGAAGTGAGCTCTGTCTCCCAAAAGCTCATATTAGACTTCTGTTTTGCATCCCCTTTTTTTAAAATAACAGCCCTTTTTATGTGACTTGACCTGAAAAAGGTGATTTAATTTGGGGATTCATTGATATACCGTTCACCTCTGAATATAAGAATGTGACTCTTAGAGAACAGAGCTTTTTTCTCCCATTGTCTCTGTTTCCCAAATCCTTCATTTCCAACTTGGCAGCCTTTACACATGAAATCAAAGCCACCATCATGAGTATTGGTTATCAGGGTCGGGGTTGCAGAGAAAAATGTGTTGTTTTACAAGCATCTTTGATGATAGAACTAATTTGAGCCAAGCTCAATATCATTTGTGCTTTCATGGGCAATAAAATTCACTCACGATGATATTCAGCATGGGCAGCTGCTGAATAGTTAAGACCAGACGGAGCTTTTGAGCTGTTATGGAGGAGGGGGAAGGAGGAAAGCCTGTATTTTTCAAAGTATTTTTCGAAATTAGGTTGATCATGCATCTGCTTTATTTATAAGGCTTTCATTAAGTAAACCTTTCCCCCCCCCAGTGATGAAATAACAGGGAAGATTTGTTTAGACAAGCAAGCGATTATCCTATCCCTATCTGAAAAGATTTCAAAGAAGGCCTATGAAAAAAAGCAAATATTTGCTTTTTTTTCAGATCCCCTGTGGTGCTGCTAAACATTTCGGTAATTCTTTACTATCAAGTTTTGATCCTCCTGAAATGTAAATGCAGTGCTTTCTTCTTCACTTTCCTAAAATATAGTTGTACTGCGGAATATCCTTTTAAAATTAATAATGGTGTCTGGTTTATTATTGGAGTGACAATTTAGCTAGTAAAACTTGACTGCTAAGAATTGTATGTTTTGAAGGATTAAAACAGAAATATAAATCAAATGTTGGGGTTTTTTTAAGTTTGTGTGCATTGCTGTACGCATTTGTTTTAATTATGAGTGGCTTGAGCCCCCTGGAAGCTTTCTGCAGATGGAAGGGCTTTCTGTCCACAGAGTCTAATGTTCATCGCTCCTTTTGCAGTCCAAAGTTCTTCCAGAGATTGGCTGCTCCTGGGAGATGGGACCCCTTAGAAACAGAAAAGGAAAGATGGCCAAGATCTCCTTTGGGAGGAAAGAATAAGTGAAAACCACCCCCCTTGCATGTGCAGAAATTCTTTGTTGGGTCCAAGCCAGTATGTCTTATGGAAAACAGTAAGCTTCACAAGGAGAAAAATTCCAAAATTTGATTATTTTGTAATTTGTAAAAGCATGCAGCATTGTAGTTTGCTAGTCTATTCTGGAGTCAGATTGGCTTCAGTTTTTTGAATTAAGTCAAAATTCATGTCAAATGCTCCCTAATGATAATTAAGATATTTCCTTAAAACAATGTCTTCACATATCAGTTTATTCTTTAATCTGTTTACGTGTAGTGTTATCTGATTTATGGGGATTTAAATCCCACCAAACCCCACTAATTTTAATGTGAATATGCACTGATGGTGGCTACTTGGTTTGCCGCTGTAGTGAATATCTTCACAGATTCAAAACTACTTAAAATGCTTTTTATTTTGAATGGCAGGCATATTGTATAGGACTCTTGATGATCATAAGTAGTCCTCCATTTGGCAATGAACAGGCATTATGAGCAAGACAAGTTTAATTTCGAACACCTGTTTGCAAATTTTCAGTCATCTCTAGCTATAAAACAGTTCTGATTTAAAATGGAATCGAGTGAGATTATAATCCCAAAAGTTAAAGAATTGGTTCTTAAATAATATATTTTTAACCATTTAATGAAAGTCATACACAGTACATCGCTTATTTTTAGATATTTTAATGGGCATGTTGGAACTTTATGCTGTTTTAAGTTTGGAGGCAAGGGGGAGCAGGAGTTTTGGATACAGGAAGAAGTCCTGGGAGCTACACAGGGGATGGAGAGAGGCTGCAGGATCTTGGCCACCATTTTAGGTTGCCAGGTAAACAAAAAATGGCAGTGAAGATTGTACAAAGTAATGCTATAGGTCACAACAGGGTAGTTATGTAACAATGGAGAAGGTGCAGACCAAAACACAAAGTAACAGTGCAGAGGACAATCACTTCTAGTGTTGATCCCAACCAGCACATGCCCATTAAAATATCCTGCCCAACTCACAGTCCCCTCTTGGCAATCCTTCCTTGGAATTTTATACTGTTTTAAGTTTGGAGGCAAGGGGAAGCAGGAGTTTTGGATACAGGAAGAAGCCCTGGGAGCTACAAAGGGAATGGGGAGAGGCTGCAGGGGTTGTAAGGAAGGAAGGATTGCCAAGAGAGGACTGTGAGAGTGGAGGTGAGCAGGAGGCAGCACTGAGGGCAGTGGGGAAAGGGGAAGCGGGCCAGTGAAGGAGGGAGAAGAATGTGAGCTGGAGAAAAGGAGGGTGAGTGGAGAGCAAGGGGGAGAATGTGCAAAGCAGGAGCTGGCAAGAGGAAAAAGAGGAGGAAGCCAAGACAATATGGAGAAAAGGATAGTTGGGAGAGCGATGGTATTTCCTCTCTCCCACAAGTGCTTTGTGTGTATAAATTAAGTAGAGGGCATGTCTGCATCTGCTGCAGTCACTTAAAGTTATATAACTTTTATTCCTTCGCAAGTATAACTATACTTACAATTAAAAATAGCATATGTGGTAAGAAGCACGATCATATGCTTTAAGGAGTCTAAGAAAAAATACAGGGAAGCAAAATGTTTGTAAAACTATTAGTTCCGGAGTCTAAATTTAATATTGTCGGATGTGATGAAGAACTTGATATTGTTGCTCAATTGATAGATGCGTGTGCCTGAGTTTGGGTGAATAGATGAGGAAATTTTGGGGGACAAGGAAACTCCTTGCCTGCTCAAAGGAGTATGACCATTAAACCTAA
This sequence comes from Gekko japonicus, assembly GCF_001447785.1. NCBI lineage: Eukaryota > Metazoa > Chordata > Lepidosauria > Squamata > Gekkonidae > Gekko > Gekko japonicus. The sequence continues at coordinate 392,526 of NW_015172561.1, read as the reverse complement.
GGACCTAATCTTAGAAATCTATACAAATATGGGTGTTGCAGAATAAAAATTAGGTGACTGTGTTCATTTGGATATAATATTTACAAAAAGATTTCATTTTGACAGGCATGTATTTTGGGATGATCTTCCAGTTTCCCCCAAATTACTGTGTTAATGCAGTTGTAGTTTATTAGGTGGGTTAGTGATGATGGATAGAATAGTATCCTGGTATTACTGTGGCTCCCAGAGTCTCAGTTAGCTGTGTTGCATTTAAATAGCTAGTCTGACACTGGCAGTTCCTGGTACTTCAGATGTTTTTAAAAGCACGGCTTCTCTTAATTAGCTTATTAATTGAATAGCATACTGTATGACCTTAACAGCATTCTGTACTAGAGAGTTGTGTAGGGTCTTTTTGCAACAGCAGTCCCAGAGGACATTTGGCTGATTCATTACTATGCAATATCTCTTCTGTCTAGGGATGGGGGGAGAGCAGCATATGCTGTGCCATGTGAAAGGGCATTTCAGTTGGCTGGTGCAGAGAGGAAACGAGCCCCGGCCCTGCTGATTGTTGAACAGCTACTACTACCAGGACTGTTGGTGGGTGATGGCTGTTTTCTTCAGCTGCCTTTTGGCCCTGCCTTTCCTGGGGCATGGATGGAGTGCTTGTCACTTGTCTGCATCTAAGGATGACAGCTTTGGGACAGAAACTATAATTAGCACTCTCTTATTTATTTGTGCTTTCCAACAAATAAAATAACATCTGTCATTCATATTTTTGAAGGTGGCTTGTTTGCTTCGCTGCCATATCTCGTTCACAGAAATGTCCTGTTGGTAGCAGCAGGCATGGAAAAACACATTACAAAAATGAAGGATTAATAGGAAAATGGTTGTAAACATTTTCATAATGTCATGGCTGGTTTAAAGATGTGAAACTTTTAAAGATTTATTTGCATTTTCTTCAGTTAATTGCTTGTCTGTTAAAAGGGGGGAAAGCATTTGCTCAGTGTGAAGATCAAATGATCTACATGTACACGAGTCAAAAATAAGTTGAATGTGCACATGACGTATATATAAAATGAACACATATGCATTTTATTTGCTGTTCTGATTTGATGCAGACAAATTATATATGAGTGTCTTTTTTGAAGTTGCTAATTGGTTAATTAAAGTAATTAATTTGTCTTCCTAGGCATTGTGTTGATTCTTTGTTGATGATTTTTCTTTTATCCCCACTTGATGGCATTTGCTGGAGTCTTTTATTGATTTAATGCCCCTGCCTAATGAATTGATCTTAGGCTACTGCCTCTTTGGAAGTTGTTTCAGATCTTCTGGTGCTTTCAGTGCTGCTTTAATCTATTTTGTAGTTTGTTTGTTGCCAGTTTGGTTTCTTATTATTGTTGCTTGTCTATTTTAATTGTTTAACATTTTAATTTGGATTTTGGACTTCATGTAAACCATCCTGAGAACCAATTTGGGTAAAAAATATTTTAACGAAAATCATCTTTTCTTCAGTTGTATAGATAATTGGGTTGGCAGAAACCCACAGTTCCACTTTCATATCAGTCTGTGCAGCGTGTCATACAAGTAGATAGTTTCCACCAAAGTTGTACACTGCTAGTTCTGTTGTTTTGAATCTCAGGGTCACATCACACACAATTAATTTCCATAGGTTATGGCCTATAGGAATTTTACGTGTGTGCTTTGTCAGGCCCCAGTTCAGTGAATGCCTTTCAGTAGAGGATCTTCCAAATTAAAATTTATCAAGTACTTCTTTTTCTGAAAAATTTTAATTTAATCAGAGGTGGTAGCGTTATTCCGTCTGCTTGTTACCTTGGAGGGTTTCTCCTTCTATATGAAAATTATAATGCTGCAGGGTTCTGCCTTAGCCTTGAGAATTGTTAATTTATTTTGATGCATTAGGGGCTGCATTCAGTTTGCTGCTCTTCATTGTGCCTGTAAGAATCTGTTTATTCACATGTTGGCATCTTGTGTATCAATTTAATGGATTCCTTCATTGTACCACTTCTGACATAATTTATATGGATTTTATAACACATGTGGAAGTTAAATTTACTTTTATCTTGGAGTATTTGGAGATTTGCTCCAAAATAGTTGATAAATACTATGCAGTATTCTGAAGAACTAAATACGTTTTGTTGATCACATTTTTAAAGTGAAATTTGCTTCTGATCATACACAATAAATATATCTGTCTAGTACACCTACTTTTATAGGTTAAATTTGCTAATGGAGGTTAGTACAATCTTTGAAAGTCTGTCCAAGCAACAAAGCGTTTTAAAACTTTTCTGTTTTGCTATGAAAAGCTTTTGTATGAATTCTTTTTTTAAGATGGTATTTGGTATTGCTGTAAATATATCTGTCTAGTACACCTACTTTTATAGGTTAAATTTGCTAATGGAGGTTAGTACAATCTTTGAAAGTCTGTCCAAGCAACAAAGCATTTTAAAACTTTTCTGTTTTGCTATGAAAAGCTTTTGTATGAATTCTTTTTTTTAAAGATGGTATTTGGTATTGCTGTTCATTGTGAGTGAAGTTTTCCTCTAGCAAACAGTATGGAAAGGGGCCAGACTGTAACTGTTACAGCTTTTGCATAATCTGCCATGTACAATTTGTTTGTTACCTCCCAGAACTGGGCCAGTGTTTCAAAGAGAAAGCATGCAGAGATGATTAGCAGATGCACTCTGAAATAGGTTACTTGGCCATAGTTGATCTAGTCATATTAGTACTTACGTATACTTACTTTTTTATTGTTACAAGCACTAGTAATGTCGGCATTTCCACTGCATTGCTAAAAAGAAGTAATGATTTTAATATACAAATTATTGTGTTACGCAGGTATAATTAATGCCATCTGGTATTTTCTTTCAGATTGCTTAGAGCTTTATGCAAATATGTGATAATTCGGAGAACTGAAAACGTCTGCTTTGGAGACTTGCTTTAACAATTTATTATGTCAAGTATGCATTTTAGTTATGATCCACGTTGCAAGCAACAGTTCAGCTTTTAGCAGGATTTCATGCCACTCTTGATGTTCACAGGCCTATTGTTTGCAATGAAGCAATTATTTGTAAGGAGCACAAAAGAAATACTACATCGTTTAAATATTATGTAACCAGTACAGGTACTCATCTTAAATACATGTAGTTACTGGTTGTTTTTCTTTTGTGGCAAGCAGCGCTTCCTAACAACTACTGTGAGGACCAAGTATGGAATAAGTAGCTTCATACACTTCAACTTTTTGTTTGTTAATAAGGGCGGAGTGTAACTATGATCTTAGACACTTTTGTGATGGCGCTTACCATTTAGCTATCAGTTCTTAGTGTGATGACAAAGGCCAACAAATGCAATCTGCTATAAAATGATGTCAACTTGGGACATTTATTTCAAATATTGAAATAATATTTTTAATTACAGGTGATTGGAACATTTGCCAAATTAATTCAGGTAGTTTTTAAAGAAAGACATAATGCAACCAGGCTGCTATTAGGGAAAGTGCTACTTCAGCTGAGCAATTTCCTGGGTTAACACAGTGTGAAGATACCACGTGCTTTCTCTTGTGCAACGGGAAAGACTTCTGCAAAAGCCCTGGAGCATAGCTTTCAGTTCTAGTCACGCTGTCTGGATAATTTAATTCAGACATGAAGCTAATAACATTTTTAATACAATTGTGTGTATTAAACAGTATTCACGCTTTATCCTTTGTATGTAGGAACTCATCTCATGCAAACTGTGAACACAGTGGCAAAACCTTCAGTAACCCTTTTACATGCTTTGTGTTATAGAATGAGAAAGCTGATTCTATTAATCAGCTATGGTTAAAATCTATGGTAGCAGAAATATAAGAGTATGATTCAGCCAGAGTTAAGCATGCTTATTGTAATGGAGTATTTATACACATGCTTAAATAGAGCATATTATCAATTACAGAGCACAGAAACCATGATATTATAAAACTAGTTTATCGGTGTAAGATACTCCAACCATATCTGCTGGTTGTTATTTTTTGTACATAATTAGCTAGTAATACTGACAATGGTAACATTGTAGCCCTGAGGATTTATAATAGGAAAAATAGTGACTACTTAGGTTGCTGTACCTGTTCTTTGAACAGAAGTCCAAAACTGTAGCTCTGGTTTTGTCTTTCCCTTTCTCTCTCTGGATCTTGCTGATCCTCTGAACTACTGATTTTCTGTTCCTTTCTTACATGAAGATAACCTTGGCAGAATCTAGAAATGCTATCTGTCAAAAGGTTTATAAACTTTAAATCATTCTTAAATCCAACATTTGATCATTCTTAGATATAAATTTAAAAATTCTATCACGGTAGCACTACAAAATCCTTCTCCCAAGACTATGATTCTGCAGTGAGAATTTCGATAGCACAGAATGCGCTGTTATTGAATCTTTTCATTCTGATGCTATTTCCTCCAGCGTACTCATGCAAGCAACATTGGGAGAAAAAACCCCAGTGAATAATTCAGTGAAAAGGGATTTCCACTCTTTATTTGGGAGAGGATTTGATATAATATTTTTAGCTTTTCAGATTTTTTTGCAAACTTGGAAGGGTCCCCCAAGTCAGCAGAACTATCTCGTTTATGTCACTGTGGCCCTGATCCACAGATTTAAGTAACCGCAGATTAGGCCTCACTTGATTATTAGAATATAAGATGTTGCTTACAGTTGACAAGCACCCAGGACAGTCTGATCTCATCTGATCTTGGAAGGTAAGCAGGGTTGGCCCTGGTTAGTACTTGGATGGGAGACCATCAGGGAAGTCCAGGGTAGCTGCGCAGAGACAGGCAATGGCGAACCATCTCTGTTCATCTTTTGCCTTAAACTTTAAGGGATCAACGTAAGTCCAGCTGTGATTTGACACCACTAGGGGTGTGTGTTTGGATTTACCCAAGCTGAAAATATAGCTGAAAAATACCTTATTGGTATTTTGGGGGGCCACAATGCTCCCTCTAAGCTGTGGAGTCTTGTGAGCAAAAATTCTACTATGTGAGCTACTTGGCATTAACATTGTGAGCGAGAGATTTGGCTACTGCATAAATTAGTTTGCTCTGGAGCCATCCTTCCTGAGCTAAGAGAAAAATCTGTGAGCTGGAGGCTAAAAAACTGTGAGCTAGCTGACACTAATACAGCTTAGAGGTAACACTGTGGTGGGTATATTTCAGCATCCCAAAGGTATCCAGGGTTTTTCAGGAAAAACAAAACAAAATTCTTGAAAAAATCCTAGATGTATTCAGGAATTACTGGGTCGATCTGAAAAATAGTGGAGCGGCTGGAGCAGATTGCTCCTCTCAGCTGTTTGTCAGGCTTCTATTGCAGTCCTTTTAAAGTTTAAAGGACCGCAGAAGATAGTCAAGAGATCAGCTGTACTTGCAGGGGAGCTGCTTGCTCCCTGCTGGCAGAGCTTCAGGCTGGTTTCTTGCGTAGCCCTGTTTAAATGGGACTGCACTAGGAGCGAGCCTGAGGATCAGCGGTGCTGGCAGGGAGCGGTCTTCTCCCCGCTGGCACAGCTTTGGGTCTGATTCCTTGTGTGGCCACATTTAAATGGGCTGCATGAGAAGCAGCCCAAGGATCAGCTGTGCTGGCCACTCCCCACTGGGCTGGCTTCTCCTGCAGCACCATTTAAACAGGGCTCCACTAGAAGCCAGGCCTAGGATCAGCTGTGCCAGCAGCAGCTTATTCCCAGAAAATGGTTGTTAGGGGGTAATGAGGGGCCACCTGGGGAGGATGGGGTTGGGGGAGGGGGAGGGGAAAGGCCAGCCAGAGCCTCTCCTCATCTGGAATCAGGGCTGGCGGCATCTCTAGCTTTTCTTTTAAAATGCCTCTTTTCACTTCCTAACTCCAGGGCGCTGCAGAGGTCAGCAAGTCAGTCAGTCTCTCTCTTGGGCTGTTCTTCCCTCTCCTCTGCTCCAGCTACAGTTGCTGTCCTGGCGGTAGGAGGGCAAAGCAAGAGAAGAAAAGCCCACACCAAAGAGTCCTCCAACCGCATGTGGGAGATCTGTGTGCCTGTTGGCTGACCTTTCTCAGGGGCTACCTGCTGCTGCCTTTCTCAAGTAGGAAATGTGCCACCTCCAGACCAGCCAATGGCAGGAGTCTGTGGCCAATCAGAGCAGGCTTCCCTCAGACTTGCTGCCAGCCACCTTTCCCAGCTCCTGAGAGAAAGCAAAAGGTGGAGGAGGAAGACTAACAGGAGTGAAGGGTTTGGCGTAGTGGAGAGGCTCCCCCTGGCTTCTGCTGATCAACTGTCAGGCTGCTCAAGGTGAAGGACTTCGTCAGCAGGCACTTCAGAGGGCGGAGGGGGAGTCATGGCTGTAGGGGGCTGCCGGTTTTTTTTGGGGGGTGTCAGGCACTTGTAGGCACCCCCCTGTGTATGAGCCTGGTTGGCAGGGAGCAGACTGCTTTCTGCTGGCACAACTCCCCCCCCATTTTTCTGGGGTGTATCGGACCCAAAAAAATTCAAGATTTCTGAAAAATCCCAGATCCCAATACCGTACCAGTATTGGGATCTGGGATTTCTTGGGAATTCCAAACTGAAAAATACTGGGGGGGTGGTGGTTGCACACCTCTAGACAGCACTTTGACTTAAGCTGTTACAGTTCTTGTCAATTCTTACCTCCTGTCTGAATGACTTGACTATAAAATAGCTTTTGGCTAACAATGTGTGATTCCTTTTTCCGATCTTAATTAACAATTATTCATGCTTAAGCAGTGTTGGATATGTTATGTCCTGATTAAGCAGTGTTGGATATGTTCTGCTCTACCTTACCCTCAGGCTTTGGGCTGAGAAGGCCTGGGGCTTGTGGGATGGACTGGAGTTTGGGGCTGGAGACTTCAAGGGAGGCTTGGAGGGTAGGGCTTGGAGCTGGAGCTTGGAACATGGGTCTTGTGGACTGGTTGACCCAGCAAGGCTGTCTGCCTAGGCCTCAGCCTAAATGGTCAACAGTTGGATTGTGTATAGCTCATCTGGCATTATGCCTCTTCTGTGGCACCTCACACCAAGTTTTCTGTGACCACTGCTCCTGCAGAGTGTGGAGAGGATCCTGGTAGGCTGCAGGCCTTGGTTTGAGACCTGCATGGGGGAAGTTTGGCAGCTGCCCAAAGAGCCAGTGGCAAGGTTTCTCTTGCAGGCTGTTGCAGGGTGGCCTCTGGTGGCTGGTGGTTCCTTGTCAATGGAGGGGCTCTTCCAGTGCTTGGCCTTCCCTTGTCCCTCTGGTCCCCCTCAGCCATTGACCTTGGCTTCTTGGACTCTACCCCTGAGTACTTTTGAGTTGAAGCCACTGAGCTGGTCAGAGGGTATCATGCCATGTTAATAGTTTCATTTAATTTAGATAGGGGGCCAAAGTAAGGAAAGATTGGTATATGATGAGGGTTCAGTTTGAGGTTTATATTAAAATATTGCATTTCTTATAAGTGTTCATGGTTGTTTAAACTCTAGTTTGTCTTTCATGGTTGGAAGATAGGACAGCATTTGCAGTAGTCGTATATAGGTGGCAGGGGTAGGTGCCTGGGGTTAACAGAGGCAAAGACCCATGGGATTGAGAGAAGGAAGGGCTGAGGAAAGTGAGATATGGTAGCAGCTATGCAAAGGTCTTTAAGATCAGTTTGGTGATAGGAACGGTCTTGATGCTTTAGAGGTTGGGGGAAGAAGATTGAGGGGAGGTGTAGATTTCACATTGATTTGTCTGTGTCAGGGCTATTGTCTGAGAAAGGAGTAATACATTACTACCACCAAATTCCTTCAGATATCTTGCTTTTCATCTGTTCCTTTGTTGGTTTCCAGAACCAGCTGACTGAGGTGCCTTGGAGGTCACCTTTAAATAAAACATCTTCGCTTTTTATACATATGTTCCCTCCACGTATCTGGTTATATATGTTATGAAACAGGAATAAGCAACCTTTTTGGCCTGAGTGCTGGAAAAAACTCATCTATCTTTAAAGACTTTGGAGTGCTGAAGGAACAGATGAGGAACAGACACACTCTGAGCCAGCCAAGCCCCATTAGCACTGTCAGTGCCTCAAAGGCTTGCCTCAAACTGGTTTGGAGCTGCGGGGGTCTGGGAGGGGAGCCATGCCCTTCTTCTTTTCCTATACTGTCAGTGCTTTGGGAATTAACCTTGGCTGTTTCAGTGGAGAACTATCCCTGCACGCCTAGCAAAATGGTCTTCTGTGTCACTGTTCTGTTGATGTTCTGGGTGTAGTTTATGGAAGTAGCTTGTGTGGTGTAGCTTGTGGAAGATCCACTGAAACTGGTTCTTAGCCACCGTTTTGAGTTCTGTGCCCACCTTGCACTCTTACACTTGTCCACTGTCACTATATAATGCTGAGATTCCAAAAAAATTCAAATAATTTTCTTAAGACTTTATACTTATTTGACAACCTCTGATTTTTGGAGTACTGTAACTTGGGGGAACTAACAGTGCACTTTATGGGAGTAAGAACACTTTTATGGGAGTAAGAACACTCTTGTGAGAGGAAATGCCACTGAATAGGCTTGAGGACTGAACTGTAAATTAATTTCTAAATAAACATCCATGTTTGTTTGCTGGAAATAAAGCATGAATTTTTCTCAAATGCAACTAAATTTGACACTAATGCACATTTCTCAGTAGCTGCCATACTGAAAATCGAGTCTGTTCCAATATGAAGCATTTCTTATTGATTTGTTCAAGATTTGCCTATTTCAGGATTTCATGCTTGTTATTGTATTGCTGCACATTCAGTGATAGTTCAAGCATCTTAAACACCTTTCATTTAAATGTAAGAAACATCATTGAAGCTATAATTAAAATTATGATACTGGTATATACATGTATGACAGCCATGTCAAACTAATGCAGGCAAGAGGCTGGGCCCAAAGGGTTCCATTCCAACAGTTTCTCTGATACAAGGAGGCTTCCTTCACTGGAAGATTGCTTACAGAAGAGGAAACCTCCATAATTAGTGAAGCAAATCCCATGGTTCTGAATCAGGAAAGAAATCGTTCTTAAGACCAAATTTTATCAAAATTAAATGGTCACAGTATCCTGTCTGTCTGTCCATAATACTTATGACGCATGTTTCTCCCCAGTGGAATCCCCAAACCGGTATAATTGTGTGTGTTAAATGCTTTCAGATCTCTCTTGAAACAAAGGTATTTGTATGTGCGTTCCTGATGGTAGGCAGTATGTATCAACCAGCTTTCCTTAAAGTGATCGGTTATCAGATTGGTTAACATTGCATAAGGCTGTAATTCAACTACTGTTGACAGTTGTGTCCTTACGAGAATAGTAATATATTGGGAAATAAAACTTTCTTCAGTGTAAAATCTTCCTCTGTTTTCTCTCGATGTTAACCATATACTGCACTTGCACTAAAACTGGCCACGGTTAAGCCTCATAAAACTAGAATATGATTTTTTTCATAAACTAGAATATAAAATTATTCTTAGTGAGTCTGCAAATTGTGGTCCTGAAGGAACCTGATTTGCATTAAACCTGAATTATTGTCAGTCCAACATGGATAGAATGAGGGGAGTGTTCAGACAGGGCATTTGCAACGGAAAAGGTGCCGGTTTCAATCGGTGAACTTACCAGCATTCACACGTAGAACATCTGCCTTCCGTCCCTAACCGTTGCAAAGCCCTTTAAACCGTTGTACTCTGCCACTAGGTCCCCAAGTGGTGGTATCCTGAGTACAAGGGTTGTAATCGCTGTACCTGCCGTCTGATCGCTCTCCACCGGTGTCTAGCCACTTCCGTTCGGAAGCCCGAGGCTTCCGATTTCCCCCAGCCATTTTTTTTTAGGTTGCCGATATGCGCGTGGGCGAAGCTTCGCCCCGGCGTTTGTTTTTTTTTAAAAAAGGAAAAGGCCCTTAGTTTAACTTTCCGGAGGAGTCCGGGACTTCAGGGAGGCCAGTTTGGGCTTTAAACGTTAAAGATAAGTCCTTACCTTTAAATGTAAGATGGGGTGTTTTGAGCATGCGCAAAGATCGCCATTCTGTGGATGGCTGCCTTTGCGCATGCGATCTTCTCCACTCCACTCTTCCCCTGCTGAGCCGCTCCCAGCCGCTTGTTCAGCTGCGCGTCCTTGGTCTCCCTCTGAGCGAAAGTTTTAAAGTGAACACATTGTCCATGGAAACTCAACAGAAGAGAACAAAAAAAAGGTTGGTCACCTCCGTTGAAACTCTTATTTAACTCCGTTGAAACCAGCTTCGGCTGGTGCAATCTATTACCTCCCGCCGACGGTGGTGGGAAGGTGAGACTTGAAGACAGTGATCGCGTTTCAGCCAGAATAAACTGCACCGGTTCCAACCGGTACAGTTTATGCCGGCTGAAATGCCGCGTCTGAACGCACTCAGAGAGTGGCTCTTGGGAAGTGTGTCTGATAGGGGCAGCAACCTGAAAGGAAAGTTCTCGTAGGATCACAGTGAATGATTTACCAATGTGATGCACATTGGCATCAGGGCACATACTTTCTTGTGCCCATTACAAAGATCCAGTCTTGCCCTTTTCTGTGTTACTGGAGCAGAAAGTGCTTCGGGAGAACTAAGGAGGCATTGCTGTGTGTCTGCAGGGAGTACCTGTTTGCGAAAGGTTGCCTCCATGAGAGAATGATGCTTGCTTTGAAACATCCCTATGTCTTGTGATTAAACCCAGTCCCCATAGCAGTCACTTTGTGGTTGACACCAATACCTATGGTATAAATTTTGTGATTAGCTGCATCCCTATGGCAGCCATTTTTGGTGCTCACTAACTCTTCTCAAAATCCCAAAAGTTCTGACAAGTACAACAGGATTGCCCCCCTGATTTAATAAAAAAAATAAATCTGCAAGGAATTAGATTAAATTTTTCTCTAAGTAATCCTTGGCTCAGAATAAATTAATATAATATTATTACCATGCTATACAGCATTTAGTTATCCAATGAAAACATTTCATTCAATTGTTACTTTTCGTTATTGATGTTTTCTGTTTATGAAGATATTTCTTCTTGTTCTTCACATTGATTTGTTGCTTCTTAAATTAATTTTAATTTAGTTGTTACAGTAATATCTACTCTACCTCTACTATTAAGCATTAGGTAGGCCAGGCTGAAAAACAGTGATTTGCTCAGGGAAGCCCAATGAGCTTTAAAGCTGAGCGAGTATTTGAACATAGGAATTCATATTACACATTCACATCTAACAACTCTATGAGTTACCTGGTATGTCTTTTACAGAGTATAAAGCAAGAGTACCCAGCATGGTGCTTGTGGTTGCCATGGCACCCACCAGCACCTTTCCTTGTGACCATCATATGTTTTTAGAAAGTAAGTTGGTCCAGATCGGGCTTTTACCAGCAAGTCTTCTGCTTGGCCATTGGTGATTTGAGTATCTGTACAGAATTTTTAAAATGTTGCTTTGGCAGCAGCTGCCACCACAGCACAAGAATCTTCACTGTGTGACTGAAGGTAAGCTGTGGCAGCCATTTTGTGGCTACACCCACCACACTATGTTAGAATTCCAAGGTTCCTGAAGGCTTGAAAAGGTTGGGGACCCCTGTTATAAAGTCAAGGCAGCTAACTTGGATTGCCAGATCCCTTGGTGGTGGTGGGAGTCCCCCACTGCCAGATCCCACTGCCCGGCCACCAATCAGCTGGCTGGTGTATGGGGACTTAACGCAATAAAGAGTGAGGCCCATCTGATTGTTGCAGTGATGTTTCTACATCACTTCTGATGTGATCCAGAAGTGATGTCATCACATCAGTGACATTCGGGGCGATGCTATGGTATTTGGGCAGAAACTGTATGGTAGAAGCCAGATTTACCATAGAGTTTTTGCCCAAATACCAGAGTGTCACTGTATGATGACGTCACTTTCAGGTTACATCGGAAGTAACATAGACATGTTGCTACAACATCAGCTGGGCCTCCCTCCCAATCGCAGTAAGTCACCACCCTATCTCCTGCCAGTTGCCAAGAGGGGCCTGGTAACCCTACAGCTAACAAATACAAATGAATAAAAGCTGTGCAGAGGAAGGTGCCTCAGTGCCTGTCCTTCCTGGTGTAGCCTGGAAAAGCAAGGACTAAGTGACAAGTGCTTAGGCAAGGTGATGGAATGAGCTTAGTTCTCTCTCCTTTCCTTCTGTAGAAAGGCTAGCCATTGATGGAATTTATGCCACGGAGGTCTCGTTTCTTTCAAACACATACATGATTTCTACTTATGACTTACTAGTTACCTCCTTGTTACTAATTGGAGCTCCTGAATACAAGTATCCTCTGAACAATGGTTTTCAGCTTCTTTAGGACTGAGACTCAGGAATTCATTATGTCTTTATTTAACTATGCAATACCAACAGAAAGAAAAGAAAGCAGCCTATATTTTTGCAGAATTGATAAAGACCCAACACAAAAATGATAGGAGCTGCATTTGAGCTTAAAGTACCACAGTCGTATTCTTGGAATATTATGCAAGAAAAATGTTTTCAGTGTATGCACTCTGACTTACATATCTGTTTCTTTCATTTATAAGAGTTTACTGAGTTGAAAGCAGAAAGTCACTGTATCCATTGTAATTTATTGGTTAATTCTTTCTCTGGAAAGCATGATTGTTTGCACAAGAATGATACTGGCTCAACTGTGTTCACACAATGCAGGTTCATTGTTTTGGCTGACATTCCTGGCACACACAACTCATTATAATGTGAAAAGAAAACTTCACAGAAAAAGAATACTGGATGACATGCTGCCACTGGCAACATATATAATTCTGAAAGTACAGACTGGGTTTTTAGAAAGTTGCACACAAAAGCAATTCAGTAGGATTTAGCAGCTGTAGCTGTCACTTCTTATAAAGCCTCACTGAATTACACCTAAGTAATATTGTAGGGGAAAAATTGATCAATTGCTTGTTGAAGTGTGTGATTATTAAATTTCCAGCTTAGATTATTCATTAAATGCTGTGCAGAAAGAGTATATTCAACATTTACATAAATCCTCACAGCTTTAAAATTGCAATGTATATAATTATAAATTATCTGATTTAGTTTACTTTTAAAAAGCAGATTGTATTCATTATTGGGAAGAAATCATGTTCTGGTGATTGAATTATTATGTTCCCTTAAATCACACATTTAAGAGGCTAAATAATTATTTTTGTATCGTAATTAAACAATATGTAAAGTAGTTAAATGTCTGAATTTTACAAATTCTTTTTTCATTTTAAGAGAATTATATTTGGAGATCTAATTGGAAACATCTCAGCTGTTTCTTAAGAGAAAACAAACTCATAAAGATAATTTTACAAGTAGTTATAAAATATTCCTAAGGCAATATTGATGGATTTTCAAAGCTAAAGGTAAGTAGGTGGCCATAATATTAGCATAAAAGGTCAAGGGAAAATTGATAATGAGGCAGTGTACAGCCTCTGAATGAAAACTGCTTTTTACTAGTTTCTCATGATTTGTTTTGCTACCTTTGTCTTCTTGAATAATAAGTCAATATATATTCAGATGTTTTATCATAGAGATAAGAATTCATTTAACTTGTCTTCAACACTTTCTGTCTTTGGGCTTTCATCCTCTCAAATCACCTAACAGCACTATCACAACATTGTTTGTTTACATGTTAGAGAGATTAACTTGCATTTAGACACAGTTAATCTTTTGAAGTCAGATTATGGGCACACCAAAAGTGGCTCAAGTTGTTGTATAATACTAACCACTAAGATCCCAAAGTACATTAGTAGTGTAGATAAAGTTCAAATATGATTTAGCAATTCATTGGAAAACATCCTCTTAGCTTTATTGTTTCAGACTTGTGGGAAGCATTCTAGTTCATTGTAAGCATTCTGCTCTGTAAGCAGAAGGTCCCATGGTTAATACCTGGTGGTGCTCAGACTATACTCCTGCAGGCAGAGGACAGTCTAAGCCCAGCTGGTATTCTGCTGCTTACCTGCCATACCTTAATGCGTCAACCCCCACCCCCAATTCCTAAAGATGGATAATTGTCGGGCAGAAGTCTTTCCTGCTTTATGGGAATCTCCCCCCCCCCACACACACTTGGAGAGTTCAGTAATGCACCTGAAGTTCATAGCAGTTCAGCCCCCAAACAGGTTTACTACCTTGGTGAGATCTAGTCCAGAACTGGTTAAAGTATTATGCTGATGATGGCTAAAGTCCTGAGCAACGGTATGACTTCAAAGAAATGGTAAATTAATGAAAGTGCTTAAAGGAAGACCACTTTTCTGTGGATTTATATGCTTGATATACTGTTAACTGAAGCTGACTCCAGGACTGAGAAGTCAGCCTGCCCTGGAAGGGGCTGCATGCCCCTGGAGGAGTTGCAGCAGCAACAGCCACCATTTGGTGACTTACTCTCCCTTGTCCCCCAGGGGTTGCCAGCCTTTGGCAAGGTACCTTCATTTCAGCTATTGCTATTCCTCTGACAGTAACCGGCCGCAGTGACCCATGTGCTGAATTTGATTTTTGTAAATGCACTGTACATGTGGCTGTCTTTAAAAAGTTTTCAGAAACTTCAGTTGATCCATCTACTGAGGGTAGACATGGATACCTGTTTCACCAGGGTTGACTTCCTGAAGGACACAGAGCATATCAGATTTTCTGTAGCTCTTGGTCCTATCAGTGTAGAAACGAAGGGCTCTTTTCACATCTAAACAGTGTCACTCCCTTTCTCTCTCGTGTTTAGGGTTTGGACAGAAGCTGTTTTAATTAGAGGGCTCTCTGTAAAGAAGAGAAGGCTTGCTACCCAAGGCATGTGTGAGAAAAATATCATTATAAAGAGATGCTGCAGGTTTTTGACAACGTGATAGACTGGTTTGAGCTGTAAGATGTGATATCAGGTCCATTTTATAGTAAGCTATTTTGGGGTATAATTCATTGCTTTGTTGATCTGTTTCTTTACTTCATTGGATAGATATTGTGATGCCAGAAATGCCTCATGAAAATCCTCAAGCAATACAGTCACTGGCTGTAATAACATCACTTATACCATCATAGGCTCATCAACTTGCTCCTCTTTGAGTGTAGTATATATGCTACAATGTGTCACCAGTACCCTTCAGGGCATTCTGTTACTGATCTAAAAGTCACTGTTCTCCTACAAAATAATTTCAAAGGAAAAATCCAGTGTGAAATGACTGAAGCAGGATTCATCAGGATGTTCTGTGCTGTCCACCCCCACCCCATGCCTCCAAGTCTGAACCAAGATTTAGGATATCTTACTGACTATAGGGGCTAGCATCTAAGTATATCCCATACCTTAAGGTTTCCCTTGCTCGAAAGCAAGTCGAGTCCGACTCTAGGGGGTGGTGCTCATCTCCGTTTCCAAGCTGAAGAGCCAACACTGTCTGAAGACATTTCCATGGTCACGTGGCTGACATAACTAAACACCGAGGCACACAGAACACTGTTACCTTCCCACTGAAGCGGTACCTATTTATCTACTTGCAATTTCTTGCTTCCGAACTGCTAAGTTGGCAGGAGCTGGGGCCAGAGACGGGTGCTGACTCCATCATGCGACACTAGAGTCTCGAACTGCCAAACTACAGACCTTCCGGTCTGTAGCTCAGCATCTTAACAAATGTTAATTATTTCAGCTATATTGCTATTTTCTGATGGACTTTGCTTATCATTTTCCTCCCTGCACTTTCCTAGATGAGATCTGATGTTATGTTAATCCTGCTTTGCCTGTCTACTGCCATTTGGCAGTAGTCCTCACCCACTGTGAGTGCATTAATTACTGTTTTTATTGGATTTCACGTTAAAATGTTCTTTCTCTGTATTATCTCCCTCCCCTGGGGCCTTTCTGTTGTTTGCAATTTTTAATATAAATGTATCTGCCTAATTGATGGAACACTTTGTGCATCTGATGACTACAGCTCTGATTCATGAAAGTTCATGTTTGAATTCCAAAAGCTTAAAGCCTAATTAAACCTCACTGTTTTAACTTCTGCATCATGCCCGTCTCCAAAGAATGGTTTGGAGATCGGAAAACCTTATATTCTAATAGCAGAGTCAGGATATCTTTGAATACTTAAATCCGGTGACTGGAGCTGTAGGACAGATCTTTGTACAAACCTGGAAAAGGTCCTAGGTTTGCAGAAAAAATGTGAAATCGAACCCCCCCCCCCAAGAGTTCTAGGGCTTGGTTTTGTCAGGAGGGGAAGCAGGGCTGTTTCCAGGCCTATTTTGGCCTTTGAGGGAGGACTCATTAGACCTGACTAGGGTTGCCAGCTCCAGATTGGAAAATTTCTGGAGATTTTGGAGTAGAATCTGAGGAGGGCAGTGTTTGGGAGAGGGGAGAGGCTTCAGCTGTATATAATGCCACAGAGTCTACCCTCCAGAGTAGCCATTTTCTCCAGGGTGACAGATCTCTGTTGTCTGGATTTCAGTTGTAATTTCCAGGTCCCTCCTGGAGGTTGGCAGCCCAAGGTCTGGAAGTAACCTCTGGGTCACTTGATACCGTCCAACTTGCATGACTGAATTAGGCCTGGCTGCTTGCTGATGTTCAACAGCAGCCACCCTATGAAAGCCAGTGTGATGCAGTGACCTTCAGAGGAAGGTCTGTGAGACCCAGGTTCAAATCCCCATCTTTCTGTGGAAGCTCACTGGGTGATTTTGGACCAGTCACATGCTTTCAGCCTAACCTACCTCACTGGGTTGTTGTGTGGATAAAAAGAGGAGACTAATGTAAGCTGCTTTGGTCCCCACTGTGGAGAAAGGTGGGGTGTAAACAAAGTACACTCTTGACACAGAGAGTACTCCATCTTTCTGAGTTATACCTCTGAGGATGCCAGTCACAGTTACTGGCGAAACGTCAGGTTCTACAATGCCAAGACCACAGCCACACAACCCAGAAAATCTACAGCAACTAAAGTAAATAAAGGATAAATATAGCTGAAGATGAGAGGCAGATAAAAGGTAGGTTGGTGAATGGCTGAGAAGGATTGCCAAGAGGAGGGAATGAGATCAGGAAATTCCTAGAAATTTTTTTTTGGGGGAGCTTCGGCATGGTGGAGTTTGAGCAGAGATCTCAGAGGGGAATAATGCCACAGACTCCACCCTCCAAAGCAGCCATTTCCTCTAGGGGAACTAGGGTTGCCAACCTCCAGGTGGGGGCTGGAGATTACCCAGAATTACAACTGCTCTCTAGAGGACAGAGGTCAGTTCCCCTGGATAAAATTGGCTGCTTTGGAGGGTGTACTTTATGGCAGTATACCATGCTGAGGTTGCTTCTCTCTTGAAACCTCACCCTCCCCAAGGCTCCACTCCCAAATTCCCAGGGATTTCCCAGCCTCAATCTGGCAACCATAAGCGGAACTGATCTCTGTAGCTGAGAGACCTGTTGTGATTCCAGGAAATCTCCAGCGCCCATTTGGAGGTTGGCAACCCTAGAAGAAGAAAGGGAAGGAGGAAAAGGGGAGAGAATATGCGGGCTTTCAGGAAAAGGAAAGAGGAAATAGTGGGAGAGGTGGAAATAACATGCCTCCTGCAAGTCCTTGACGGTTCCCACTTCTATGATATCTAAATTGAGTCACCAAAGTTTTAGTAACGTGGCTACAAGCCCTTTGCATTCAGATAGTTTTTTCATAGTCTTAGTGTAATTCTTGATTTACAAACCTTTGGAAATTTTTAAGAGGAGTAGGAGTAGGGGAGGAGTTTGAGGCTCCCACTTAGTGTGGCAGCTTCATTGCAAGATGTGACATTACTTGACCTTAGACCTAGAAGTCACATTACAGGATGTGACATCACATCCCTCACTGAGTGCTGCCCTCTCAAACTTCCCCTCCGGAGCACTGTCCTCAGAATATCTAGGAATTTCCTGAATTGGTGTTGATTACCCTGCTTTACATTTCTAGAAAGAAGGAAAAGTGGCAGTCTCCAGTTAAAATACAAAAGCCAAAAATTCATCCAAAATCTCTCTAGCTCTTAACCCGATACATAGGCCCCCTGAAAGGCCCAGAGCAGAGGATAAATGAGGTAGTCACTATATTCACAGAACTGGAAATTAATTTTGGTGATATACTGGGCAAAGAGCCAATGGAAGAAAAATTGGGCAATATTACATAGTCATAGAAGATAAGAATTGCATACAACCATACCCATTCAGGGTCTGTTTCCTGCAGATGAACAATTGCTCTTTTCAATGGCTAAATAAGGTTATTTCCAAAAGAAACAGAGATCGCAAATGGTCCCATGTTGGTCCAAATAAAAATCCCCTGAACAAAGCTGGTAATACCTTTTATTAGGATCAACCAAAATATTACAAAACACTGTGCAAGCTCTTAAGTGCTCTGGAACTTTTCATCAGTCAGGATGTTTTAAAAAGTCTTCAGGAAGAAGAAAATGTTTCAGAGCTTTGTTTTTGCATATTGTATAGAATGGCCTGTAGGCTACAGTGGAATAGACTATGTAGTTGGTATCAAGTCACATCAATAGCTTTTTCGGAAGAAGCAGGAAAAGCGACAGTCTCCGTTACATATACACATATTTAAATAAGGCAATATTAAATTGGAAAAAAATGTCCTTTGGAATCTCCCTGTTCCCTATCTTTGTTATGTTATTTATTATGTTATTTAGCTTTTCTTTAGCATACTTTCTCTAATACTGATTAGATCTCTTCAGTGTTGTTAAAAGAAGTAATTGCCATATCAATTTTCATTTCATTTTAACTTATCCTGGCTGAACAGAAGTAAAACTGTTTTAATGCTATTATTAGCATTTCCTTCTGTATATGTATAGTGTACTATGATCATATATCACATAAGAAATTAAAATAATAAATGAACTAGTAAGGAATAGATGGAGATACACATGACATCTTTCTGCATGCACACACTACCAGGATGACGCAACAGAACCAAAAATGTGCCTTGTTTTGCTTGTACTAGTTCTTCCTACCTCTCAGTAGCTCTCTAGGCTTGCCTGGTTATGTTCCTCTTGTGCAATCCAGAAATAATTACCGGTACTTATGATGGGCTATGAAACAAGGAGAAGGCTAGTAGAGAGTTTCTGTGCTCTGCATCCATGCCTTTTACCTTTCTTTGCTTGCAAAATCTCCATGCATAAATTTTCTGTTAGTGATGTAGAAGCCATGGGCTAAGAGTGGATAAGACCACATTGTATGCTGATCAGACAAGTTAGGTTTGAGTCCAGTAGCCAGCGATTTGGCGACTGCATAAATCAGTTTGCTCTGGAGCTGTCCTTCCTGAGCAGAGACAAAAGTGTGTGAGCTGGAGGCTAAAAGACTGTGAGCTAGTTCACACTAACTCAGCTTAGAGGGAACACTGCCTATGAGGTAGGTGGGGCTGAGAGAGCTCTTGACAGAAACTGCTCTTTTTCAGGAACAGCTCTTATCAGAACTACGGCTTGCCCAAGGTCATCCAGCCAGGTGCAAGTGGAGGAGTGGGGAATCAAACCCGGTTCTCCCAGATTAGAGTCCACGCACTTAACTACTACACCAAACTAGCACCAAACTAGTGACCATACTCTCACCTGTGCTGTTCATTTTGAATTGTAAGTCAAACTACATGTGATTCAGTCTTGTGAATAAAAAGCCACAATCTCAAGAAAAAATGGCATACAGTTGCAAAGAAATGGCACGAGGAACCATTTTTGATTGTGTCCATGAATAGTGACCATACTCTCACCTGTGCTGTTCATTTTGAATTGTAAGTCAAACTACATGTGATTCAGTCTTGTGAATAAAAGGCCACAATCCCAAGAAAAAATGGCATACAGTGGCAAAGAAATGGCACGAGGAACCATTTTTTTATTGTGTCCATGGTGCTGGCAATGCATTAAAGATTTTGGGCTTGGAATAGTAAATCAATATTGCTTATTACTAGCTTATATTTACTGTTCAGTTAAACTTGATAGCAGTTTTGGAGAATTTTTTTAAAATAGTGTCACCTAAAACAATAACAGTTTAACATATACTCGCATACTTATCTGGTTATACCCTGAATTCATAAAATTAACCCCTTCAGAGTATTCAGAATAGTAATTTTATGTTTCTTTCTCTCGCTCTGTATCTCTGCTGCATCTGGAAGCCATTGATCACAAGTTTTCTTTAAACCGTTTGGAGTAAAATTTAATCTAAGATAAAACTATCTAACAGCACCTAACAGTATCAAGAAGGAGATTGCCTTGGCCAATCATAATATTAGTTATTATAATATTTCCTGTGTGACGGCAAGCCTCTCATTCTTACTCCTCTAAATCTGTTAAACTAGATTTATTCCAGTGTGCTTTAAAGGCAGTCTCTTTCAATTTAGATCTTATGATCACAGTCTTTGGCTGTGATCCAAAAAAAAAAGAGAGAGAGAGAGAGAGAGATGTGAGAAAGATCAGCATGCACAGCTGGAACTTCACTTTTTTCTTCTGCTGCAGCAGTTTTCACTGCCAAGAAGACAAGTTGTTTTTAAGCAGAACAGCAGATTTTTTTCTTCTTCAGTGTGAACTGCTGTGGTGGAAACAGCAAATGAAGCTCCAGCTGCATGTGCGGTTCTCCCTCTGCACACACTTAACTTCTTTGGATCACAGCCTTTACCATATTTGTAAATTATTCATCTGCCAAGGTGCAGAAATGTGTACAATGGGGAAATTGTCTTGCCTGTTACGTCAAGAAAAGAGGAATTGGTCCTTTTCTAAACTTCATTAAATCTTGTTCTGAAGTAGACTAGTGCAAATTGAGAGTTCCTACCCTTTTACCATTTAAAGGTTTGAAACCATTAGTTGCTCTAAAGCATTTGTGTTATGTATGTCTCTGTTTCACTTTGCACCTTCACTTGTATGACAGGGAAGAACTATTGTAAAATACGCTTCCCCCACTTTTCAGTTTTATCTAGCTGTAGCTAGAGCCAGCCTACATCCTATTGTATTTTCTTTTGCAGACATTTTATGTATTAATTGAGGATATAGACAGGAAAAGAGAGGACCCCTAGCCTTTACAGAAATTTAGTAAATTGATGGTGGGGGGTGTTCATATCACCACCAATCCTCTCTCAAGCTCTGCAGCCACTTGAGAGTACATCCTTCCTGTAATCACAAACCAAACCTCTTAATCATTTTTGGGGCAGGTATTAGCTAGGTGTTGTATAGATTCTTATCTTTGAAGAGATTATTGGATGCTCTGGTGGGACTGAATTGAAATGAGTAGTGTGGCTTGGTGGATTACAGTCCACATTTAAAGGCTGGCCCTTGTAACATGGTTGGGGGAGGAGAGAGGGTAGAGAGGATTAATCTTCCCACCACTTTTAGAAGAAACAAGTGGGGACCCACAAGAAACTTGAGGGGTGGTTATCCCATTCCTCACACCTTTGCTACCTCTCCTCTCCCCATACCTCTCTCACACACTTTCTCCTTTCTGCCCCCTCATCATTCTCTTTGTTTTTCTGCCTCCCCACTCTCATCACTCTTTCTCTTTCTTTTTGCCCCCCCCCACTCTATCACTCTCTCTTTCTGCCCCATCACTCTCCCAGCCTCCTACTTGCTTCCTCTCCCACCCCTCACAGAAGCAGCAGCAGTGGTGGCGGCAGTGCTCTCAGCCACCCACCTGCTTCCCCTCCCCCCACAGCAGTAATGGCAGGTCTCCAGGAATCGCAACAGATCTCCCAGCTACAGAGATCAATTCACCTTAGGACTGCCAGCTCCAGATTGGGAAATTCCTGGAGATTTGGGGGTGGAGCCTTGGGACAGTGAGGCTTGGGGAGGGAAGCAGCTAGATTGAGCCAGAGGACTGCCACAGTGACCCACCAGATGTGTACTGGAAGCTCTCAAGCAAGGGATGATAGATGGTCATCCTTGGTTGTTCACCACAACTCTTAATATACTATCTCTGATATGGGAGGTTCCATGTTTAGCTATCAAGACTGTTACGGACTGATCGGTCATCTAGAATTTTGTAACACATTTTTGAAAGCTCAGGTTTAGATGGGAGTGTCTGATCTATGAGGACATTACTATAAACACCAGAATAAACCATCAGCATGAGCCACCCTTATGGATGCTACCTGACTGAGATGCCATTTTACAAAGGCAAAACAAATTGATGGAGGATAGGTCTGTTATCGGCTAGGACCCACCCATTGGTATACCTCCAACTACCAAATATAGAGGAAACAAGACTCTCTGTCTTCAGCTTTCTGTCTCTACCCCCCCCCCCACACACACAGCCTATACCTAGGAAAATTACAGTCTTTCTCCACAGTTGGGACCAAAGCAGCTTACATTATTCTCTCCGTCTTTTTATCGGCACAAGAACCCTGTGAGGTTGGTTAGGCTGAAAGTATGTGACTGGTATGTGACTACTTTGAAGCTCTAACTGCTGTACCACACTGGCTTTCATCGGATGGCTACTGTTATCAAGTCACCCAGAGGGTGCTGCCAGGCCTAGGGTTGCCAGCCTCCAGGTGGAACCTTGAGATCCCCCAGAATTACAGCTGAATTCTAGACAGCAGAGATCTGCCTCCTTGGAGAAAATGGCTGTTTTGGAGGCTGTACTCTGTGGCATTATATACAGCTGAGGCCTCTCCCTTCCCCAAACCCAGCCCTCCTTAGACTGCACCACAAAATCTCTAGGAATTTCCCAACATGGCACTGGCAACTGTTGTCAGGCCTAGCCCTAAGGATTCCTCCCTGAAATCTGTGGCATTATATACAGCTGAGGCCTCTCCCTTCCCGAAACCCAGCCCTCCTTAGACTGCACCACAAAATCGCTAGGAATTTCCCAACGTGGCACTGGCAACTGTTGTCAGGTCTAGCCCTAAGGATTCCTCCCTGAAAGGACAAAATAGGCCTGTAAAGGGCCTTTATCCCTTCCCCTGCCCTTTACTGACAGAACCAACCCCAATTCCAGTTCTGATCAGCCAGTTCTATCTCTCACTGTCGTTGTGGCAGGGCCTGGAGTAGATCCCTGCAGTGGCCATTTCAAAAGGTAGGGGGGGGGGATTCAACCCTCCCTGAGTTCTGTTTTGTTTTTACATTTTGGATTTTTCTTTAGATCCACGGAGTCCCCTGAATCTGTATGAAATCCTGTTGGGGGAGAGTGTGTCCTCTGTTTGTGGAAAAAAGTACCCGCACACAGAGGAGATGGTTGAGAATTAGATTTATAGATGTGGAGGAAGACGTTTCACTGGGGGAAAGAGAGGGAGGGGCAGATGGAGGATTCTTGTGACCCCTTAACACATGGTGGTCTGTGTTTGTTTTGTTATATCTCTTTCTGAGATGCACTTCAGATACCCTGATTCAATAATAATATGCATTGGTATATTCTCAGCATTGTTTTGTTTTAACCCAGTTTCTTGTACATGTCAATGAGATGCATCCAGTTTTCCCAGCTTCTTTGTGATATAAAATAATCGGATTGTTAATTTTCTGTGTTGTGCAGGTCTGTGGAATTTATAATCTGCAAAATAAACAAATTACACTGTCCTTTGTTAAAGAAAATATTTAGTTCCTTTAGAACTTACTAGGAAGGCCAGGAGAAACAATCTCCATAACAGCTGTACACAGTTGGAAAATGCATCTACACTGTGAGCAGCGCTCTGTGTGTGTGTGTGTGTGTGTGTGTGTGAGAGAGAGAGAGAGAGTAATTCTTGAACTGTCTGCTAAAAAGTGGAATAGGAAATGAACTCCCTTGTTTTGCAACCTTATGCTGATGTCGTCTATGGATGGCTAAGGCAATAAGAAGGAAAACCAGGTGTGTGGGGGTTATATCCCCAGTTGGGTGTGCACTTGTGAATTTTGTCCATTTCTAGGAAGGAAGAGCAAAGAGCTACTGTCTGGAAGGGACTGCCCTTGATTTTTGAAATGGCAAGGGAAACTACTGGGAACTGATGGTGATGTTCTCTGCGGGTGTTGGACGCTCTCAGCCCTCCAGCCTGCAGGGCCATCAAGTGGCACCAGATCAGTGAAGCTATCACTTCATTGTTCAGATTGAGGAAGGAGCAGACAGTGTCAGCCTTCCACTGTGTGAGGTTCTTGTGTGGCCTGTTCAACAGAGTAGCCAATAGCCTGGAAATTTGGGACAGCAGGATAAATGCAAGATTCCTGAGAGAGGGAAAGTTTGCATTTACTATTACCTACCCAGCCCTAGAGAGTGTGAGCTGAATACTTATGAATTCGTGCAGTGATGCAGTATTGATTTATCCATGTCCTCGCCTTTTATGTCATTTTCCCTTTTCTTCCCTTTGTGTGAATGTAACATGTTCGCAAGGTGGTATAATAACCTACCTGAGTACTGCATGCCGTTTCCTGAACAGAAATCTGCAACTCTGATTTCTAGAAAAAGGAATTTAAAGGTCATCAAACATTTGTTGTGTTCA
Organism: Gekko japonicus; assembly: GCF_001447785.1. Lineage (NCBI taxonomy): Eukaryota > Metazoa > Chordata > Lepidosauria > Squamata > Gekkonidae > Gekko > Gekko japonicus. The sequence continues at coordinate 368,214 of NW_015172561.1, read as the reverse complement.
TGCATAAATGGCTAGGTGCAGTAAAAAGGTAGTTAACCAGCCAGGATGCCAGTTAACTGAATATGCCAGTTAACAATCTGTCAGGTTGCCAGTTAACTGAATATGCCAGTTAACAACCTGAAGGCTGACTCCCACCTGTGCCTGTTAGTTTCCATATTTTTGTTTTCTCTTAATCCCTGATCCTCTTTGTCCTACTATTATTGGGTTTGGATTCCTACTCCACCATCACCCATTCAGTGCTGCTGGCCTGTCTGGTGATTGGGTCCATGAGCTGCTCATCTTTCCCAGCCATGACTGGAGGCAGGTTTGCAGAAGGTGGTAGCTGTCTTGGGGGAGGGGACAGTGGGCAAGGTGGGAGCTGCTCTGCAACCCGTGGAGCTTCCGAGGAAGTAACGTGTCTGTGGCGGGACAGCTGGCGAGGCAGAGGCTTCTTTTCTTCCTCTGCTCAGTGGAGGATGCTGTTGCAGCTGCCAATGGTGGGCAGCTGACTTGCTTTTCAAGTCTGCCTAAGCATCAGTAAGGGACTCCAGACTTCTGGTCCCCAGAATAAAAAGAAGAATGCTTGTATCCATTGCCAGTCAGCATGCTTAGCCAAATTTTAGCAGCTTCACCAAATTTCCCAGTTAACTAAGTGCCAGTCAACAAAGCTTGCATTGTATAACAAAAATAAGGCATGGGTATGATTCTAAAAATATATGCAGTGGTTTTTGTTCAGAAGAATGAGGAAGTATTGGTATTAAAGTAAGACAGTTATACTCAGAATCGGTTGTAGCAATAACGTCTTCTACCGTGCTATGAACAGTGTTGTACTCAGTATGTAAATGCTGGTTGGTGGAATTCTCAGTGAAATAAAGAAGTAACTATAATCTTGTAAACCGTCATGTGCAGTAATTCTGATGTTTGAATAAATAATGTAAACTGTACCAAGTAATGAACATAGTATGCTAGAGTACTTTAAATATTCAAACTTTAACCTGTGTTGCTTTGATATCTGTGAATCATCATGAAATATTTGACTAGTGCAGACATTTAAGTGGTTTCTAATACTACTGAATTTGTTAAAACCTCAGAATAATAAGCATTGTGACTATCAACATCCAAGAGAATGACTGCTGGGTTGTTTTTTTTTCAGGGGCTATAATTAATTCTTAACATACTGTGTCTGGGAAACATAAACCATTTCGCAAAGCCACCTTTCATACTAAATGTCAATTGTAATATACTCTAAGGGTGTTTGGGGCACCCTATTTGAAGGTTAATGTAAAATAATATAAGAATGCTATTTACAACATTAGTCTTTCATCTATCATAACTTTTCATGAGTGATTATACGTATATTAATTGTCTGTTCAGGACTTTGAGAGTCCTGGATGCTTGTTAATTTTAAATCCTAAAGATTTGTTTGGTTAGGGTTTTATTATTAAAGGCTTTGTAAATTAATTGATGGGAACATTGATTGTGCCCTTCTCCTTGTTCATACTGAACGTATGTACAATACTTTATTTTCTTCCCCATTTGTAAAGTATAACTCATAATACTAAGTGCATAATATAATGCCAGGGTTCAGAGATTTTGATAGGAAGAGATCTTGTGGTATTGCTGGTCAGAAATTTAACTGCATGTAGAAGCACATCAGAAGCAGAGTAATTTTTTAACAGATATTCTTACAGCTACAGCAAATGCTAGGATTGCTTTCTAGTTATGTATATTTTAAGGAAGAATAGCTCTAAAAATGCTCATGCTTCCATTTTGGAGCACCACATGTATATTTTACCCATCAGTACTTATTTAGAATTGCAGAATGGGTGAGTGGCCCTGAGTTATGCAGTAATTGCTAACCTTGCTATTTATCATTGGTGGACTAGAAATCTAGGATACTATATCAAGAATTCTCTTCAGATCGCTGATGATTTAAACCTTTCTTAAAATACTAAAGCTAGTGTTATCAAAGCATTTTATGGACTAGAAAGACAGCCATCCAGCTGAGAATAACACTTCAGTTTTATTTGTATCTCTGTTATATGGCCTGAACAGCTCTGGTAGACATCTCAGCTACACATTCTTACTTGGTGTTGTAGGCAAATCCACAAGAGTAATTGGCCAAGAAGCACAGGCTTCGGCTGCAAGATATAAAGGCAATTATGAAGTCATAGGTATAGTATTTTATGTAAGGGACAAACATTCTCCTTTGTTGTTTAATTTGAGAGGCCATTTTTGTGAGGATCTCTTATTATAAAAACTCCATTTATTTATTTATTTACCCCTCCCTTCCCACCAAGGCGGGCTCAGGGCGGCTTCCACAAAGCTGATAAACAGTATACATTTTACAATTGATAAAATAGAATAAATCATTTAAAACACAGACAAATCAATTTAAAACATCACTTCAATGGCGCTAAAAATAAAGTGCAGTTTAAGGACACATTCAGTGGTGCCACCGCGCTAAGTCATATTGGATCAGAGTTCACATAGGGCACTGCTGGTAAGACGCCACTCCTAATGGAACGCCTGCCTAAAAAGCTCTGTTTTCACAGCCCTGCGGAACGGTTAAAGGTCCTGATCTCAGCAGGA